>NC_139925.1:12806663-13259163 GCF_963514095.1 Eutrigla gurnardus
CTAGAATTTGTGTCCGACTTAGCCGCCGACTACAAAGACGTCACAGGGTCGAGACCATATCACATGACCCAAAACGTTGCAGGAGCAAGTTTTTAAGAGCCGCTCCTTGCAGCGCTAGGCAGCGCTAGGCAGCGCTGTCTACGACGACTGCAACCGGCTTGCCCACACCTCCGCTACAGCGGAATGGTTCTCTATTGGTTAAAAGTTCAATAACGTGTGTTCAGGTCCGCAAGATCTTACATAATAACGTTATAGAAAATAAAACATAACGTTGGTTACTTTGCTGAGTAACTAATTACTTCTACAATGTGCCAACTGAGTTACTAACTCAATTACTTTTTAGGAGAAGTAATTTGTAACTGTAACTAATTACTTTTTTAAAGTAAGATGACCAACACTGATCGCCAATGACTTATCTCCTTTGGCGAAGAAAGTGATTTAACAGACATTTATTTAAATTGAAATCTTTGAGATTGCCACTTTAAGCCTCGCATTTAGCAGATCACATGGGAAAACCATTTTCTTTTCATTAACCAAGTACAGGGTAATGTTGAAAAAAATGATTTGTTGAATACAATTGCAGACAGAGAGCTGCATCATTATCCCAAACTAATGACGAGGTATGTAATGACTGCCTCTCTGATGAACACCTATTTTGTCCAGAACCCCTGTGATCCTGGAAACGATTTGTAATGAGGGAAATCATTGCATTCACCATGCTAGCACGACCCGTCCAACTGCTGCTGGCAATACCATCTAATGACTTCATCGCTTATGTTATATACTGTAGTTACTCTGTGCTGTTTTTATGCAGCAGCAAGTTGCAAAATGAAATGATCTTTCATCCGTGCTGTGAAAATACAGATTGCAGCTTTAACTGTGTTTCAGGCCCAGCAATCCCACAACGGTGTTTCCAGTGTTCACAGTCGATTAGACCATTAATACACAGTGGAATGCTTGGAGGAGGCCTTGTACACAGAAAACATTTTAAATGTCATTGTAGGAAAAGCAAAGGTGTTGCTGATATCGATATTGATGGATTTGTTCTATTTAACTGTTCCAGTAAGTCGTGACAGTGGCAGTGAGCCAGCATGCGCAATAATATAAGTTCTAACAAAAGGTGTTGAACGCATATCCTTGCTCACAGAAAAACAGCTGTGTACTGCTGCAAGGGTTCTCAACCCTTAATAATTTAAGGGCCATCTGCCCAAATACATGCAGGAAAAAAACATAACATGAGAACAAATAAACTTGGTTGAAAATATGTGTTCAGCCACTGTCAGCTGGAATACATGACCATTATGAATCTAAATTTAATGCATACTGGGTTGTATTTCCGCACCAGAAACGTTTACTGAGCTTTTACTGGCGAAGGATATCTCCCACTTCACTTTTGTGTCACTGCGTCCGAGGCAACAGATGTTTGTCTCTACTGATGATGTGTCGTGGAAATTATGCAATTTAATTTCCTTGTGTTCTCTTCATCTTAAAGAGTAAAACCACTGATTTTTACACATCAAAGTCTGTTTAGAGGTTTTGGGGCATACACTGTGGAAAAAAAAGTTCTATAAAGCCTTTTGTATCTCCAGAGGAAGCTGCGTGAACGTGAAGTCTGATACATTGCCTTGAGTGACATCACTTGAGGCACCATCAGTCAGGGCTGAAGTAGGGGCCTGACGTTTAATAAGAGTTGCATCGAGGGCAAGGTTGGCAACAAGGTTTTGACAAAGAAAAAAGAAATCCAATGTCTGTACCTACTGCGTCAATTTTTTATCCCTTTTTTATTCATCGCGAGTCAGACAGGATTATAAAAGTGCAATGCTAAATCAATAGAGCACTCTTTTTAGTTCAGAGCACGTCGCCTACCGTGTGTTATATGGCAGATATTGTTAAATTCTACCCAACCTGGTGCATATTTTACACTAACTGCCAAAAAAAGATACTGCAAAGAATAATAAACTTGAATTTCATTAGCAGCTTCAACAATGCACTGAGCAATTTGATAGGCACAAACACAATTAACCCTGTGCTATCCATACAGTTCACTTCATTACTGAGTAATTGAGAACGCAGACCCAGAGAGCTTTTTTTTCTCCACACACTGTTTAGTTAATCTCTATAGTTGGAGGCTCCAAGTCATTTAGAGAAAGGCAAATTGAGTCAGACAAAAATCCTCATGGAGCAATTTATTCATTTCATTGTCGCGGGAGCATAGCATGATGTGTCTAGTATTGCATGAGTGCACTATCACAAAACAATGAGGTGCCATACAGTATTCATAAGCACTCTTGCATTGGAGAATAAATGGCTTTTTTCACTGTTGCATGCTGCAGGTTGCATGTATCGACTGAATATCATGCTTCAAGATATGTTTTCACATAACTTTAATAAATATTAAAGTAGGTTACACTCGCACATCCGTCATCGTCCACATGCATGTATTCTGCTGAAGTCCCTGTGGATCCATTGACATGGTATCTACCCTTGGATCCAGTCAACAACAATAAGGCAATCATCAATTCTGCATTAGGATTTTGATGCCAAGAAACATGATTGAGTAGCTGCATTCATAGCAGTTTACACCATCTGGTCCATACATAGCAGAAGCATCAAACCACAGACCTACAATCAGTCCATCTACAGACTCATAGGACTCACAGGCCAGTATAGTGGCATTACACGGAACACGAGGCCCATAAATCAACTGGGAGCTGATAAAAGCAAAGTTATCAAAGAATGATCATAATTTTGGCAAATATCTCGAACTAACCGAGACCAGCTCCCGTGTCTCCAATATGTTAGTTCGTCGCTCATCTGAAGGAAACTTTGACGAGATTGTTACATGGTATTGTAGAATAACAACATTCACCATTCATATTAATTTACCCCTGTCTAAATGAATGTGATAACGGAATAGTAAATGGGATGCCCTAAAAGAAACGGTTGTGACATTCGGCAATATCAAAGAACAAGATGCATGATTAATGTCAGTCAGGGTATGCACAAGGAACTGTTCAACACAGTGAGTATGGCAGAACAACCTTCACTGTGCTTGAGTGAAGGGCACATTATGAAGGGGACTAGTAAGGTGAACTGACTAAAAAACTAGCACGTCAAACGACCCTCACCCCTTTATGCACACATTATTGCTGTCATTAAATACAATGTGATTGTGGAAATGCATTGCCTTTCTGAGACTGTGGGACTAAGCAATTAGGTCTAATAGCTAAATAAGTAGCTTTTTCCCGTTTTGATTTTCATTTCAAAGAAATGTGTCTTTGTTCAGCCTTCTAAGAGAAGTGCTTTGTTACTCAGCGCCTTTGTGATTGTGAGAAATACCATTAGTTAATCCATGTAAAAAATTATGTAAATACCTCTCAGCGTTAAGAGTCAGATATTACCTCCATTGCTCCAATAGACCTCACAGCTCCAGTGTTAATGCCACGGGAGAGTGTCTCCTTCTCTGATGTTCCCCTATGTTCACTCATCCCTATGTTCTTTCAGCCCTCTGTTCCTTCAACCCTATGTTCCCTCAGGCCTATGTTCCCACAGCTAGCCCTATGTTTCCACAACCCTATGTTCCCTCAGCTCTATGTTCCCTCAACCCTATTTTCCCTCATCCCTATGTTCGCCTGACCACACTGCCACTACTGTTCTTATTTTTTCTTTGTGAATTCAGTTATGTTAAATGATATTTCAGTTTTTCAGATATCAAATTTTGACACAAAGTAAACCACCAAATCACAGGGGAAAAATACAACAATAATCATTATTATAATGCATTATTAGATCTAGGGTAGGTAATGCATTTCAGAAACTGTTTTTATTTTATTTTTTTTAATATTGTTGAAATTCTCAATATAACCGACGGCAATCTGTGGCAGATGCAAGATTGTCCAACCATTTCCTGCTTGCCTACCCGTCTGCCTGCACTCATTGCACGCCACCTGAGTCTTCCACAAGCTGCTAGCTTGACAGCTGTGATTACTAACAATAGCCATGTTTGTTGTTTATGTTCCTAATTAGGATTTGGGGGAAGTGGCTTTGGAGGGAGGCCTGAAAGGACAGGCTGTCAGTGCTGCCAACTTGGCAACCTTCAGATTAGATTTAGGGACTTTTGAAGCTAATATTGCTCACTACTGTCTTTAGAAAAGAGTTGTCAAATCTGGGCTGGGTATTTCAGTTGGATCCAACAATTACTGGTTCCCCCAATGTTGCGGACCCCAGCTCCAACTGCAGTTGGGACTAAGTCTTGCTTGGTGTTTGTTTTCCTGTTACTCTGCAGTTACTGGTGCGTTTAAGCCCAGCAGCTAAAACACCAACCCACCTTAACAACATCAGCACAGGCATCCAATAGCTTTCTCCACAATTGGCTCAAATAGACTTGAAATGGAGCCATTTGACTCTCTTTGGCTGTCCAAGCACATGCCTGTCTCCAGGAGATGGCTTGAGGAGATTTTTAAGTCTGTGTCTCGTTTGGAATATAACAATAAAAAGTAGACTCAATCTTGCCCTAACCTAAAAAGAAATGGTAAACTGAAATGGGAAGTCTGGCAGATGAGGTAATCCATCCTGGTTGACCAAACAAAGAAAAAGGTTAATAGTTTAAGTGTTTGGAGCTTAACAGGAGGAAAAACTGACCTGCCACAAACTGTCTGGGGCAGCCCACGGCCTAACCTGATTTCCTGGCTACTGTTCAGTTTCAGTTTAACTTGATATAGGTCAAGAGAATCGCAAACGTGGAGCCAGTAGTGAGTCCTGACATTATAAGAAGAACTATTTAGATCTATAAGAATCACTGATCTATGATATACATGGTTTTTCTTTTTCATTGGTGAGTTTGCAGAAAGCTCCTCATATGGAGGCTGACTGGAGTGGTCCGAGTGACTTTTCAAACAGAAAGACAGTCAGAGGCAGCTGTGATTTAGGGGAGGATTGATGGTATGCTGCTAGACTTTAGCCCATCTCTAGACATAACAAATATACAGCAGAACAAGAGATGTTTCTTTTTGGATAACCTTCAGCTGAGAAATGACATCACGACCCAGGCGTTGATTTCAAATTAGTTAAATATATCTTTTGACATTTTGACAGTAAATATGTACTGTGATATGGCATAATAGTGCTTCTTTGACTCAAGGATACAGTACTGCATAGTTGTATTTTTGTTTTCAATTCAAAGACATAGACCAATAAAAAAGTAAAGGAGCACAGGAAAAAATCAACTAACATCATACTTGCACAAGCCTGAAGCTTATGGGTTAGGGGTTGGGGTGTGGTCCCCACACATTTGCCAGCAGACGTAGGGCGCTCTTCGACCGTCAATCAGGTACATCTTCACACACGGCGATGATCCAGAGCTGGTTGAAAATTGCTTTTAAGGAAGCCTCATTGTGGACTTAAAACATTTGGGTGAAAATATATCTAAGGAATATTCTCTGCATGTTAGTGGAACTGTTTTTTTGCACAACTCCCACTGAGGAATATTTATGAAAAAAGAAAAAATTCCTGTAAGCAATATTGCTCCCTTCTATTTGACGGCGTTATGCCTAATAGGATTATGCAAGAAGAGGCTGTGTGTGATGGAGAGGAGGGAGACTTCCATGATTTACAAGCCTGACAGGAACAATTAGGAGGGCACACTCAGTGGGCTATTACTCAACACAGACAAAATGAAAAGCCAGCCTTTCATTTGCATCAATGTAGCCATGAGGGAAGTAAGTGGATGTGTGGCTGGAAAAATAAACTCCTTTGTTTCCAACTAGGTAGGCTATTAAAAGGTAAAATAGCCCCTGCATTTATGTTTTGCATGATAGAGTCAAGCATTTTGGGCACACACACATGCTCTTTCCCGTGAGTGCTATTCTGATGATGGAAATTGGTTGACCACTATCATCCAATGTGTGTGATAGCCATGCACTTCAATGGGTGGGATGATACATAACATAACAGTAAGCATGCAGAGTCTGTCATTAAGGGCTGGCAACGGCTTTTTCTGTGAATCCAATGGGATGAATAGGGCTGGACTTCAAAGTAAAAGACTAAAAGTAAGATGAGAGGATGGGTATCCATGCCACAGCTACATACAGCAACAATTATTAGTTAAAGAGGGATTGACATTCATTATCATCCTTTCTACGCAACACACTCTTGCTGTATTTACCTCCATATGAGTGAGTGAATGTAAATGAAAGTCAAGCAAACAGGAAAGCACAGCGAGAGGCAATTAGAGCAGCTGCAGTATTTCAAGGCTGGTCTAATGGGTCACGTGTGAATGCAGCAACGAGGGACTTCCAGCAGCTCCCGTCCCCACATCTGCTGAATAAATGAAGAGATCTCGCCCAAAAAAGGCCAATGTGCGTTGACAGCTGATCAGAGTGGTGAGGAATTAGGCATGTGTGTGTGTGTTTGTGTGTCTGGGTGGTGGTTGGTTAGAAAGGGGAGTCGAATACTGAAAACTGTGGAAACCTGTGTTTACAACCTGGGCATACTGATCAGGAGTGTGTGTGCACACATTCATTTTTGTCATAACGTAAGTAGAGGATAAAAAGGTTTAGGCAGGACTGTTCTCCTTTAATCTCACACCCACCTGCTCCTGCAGGATTTTGGACTCTTTCCGCCCGCTCCAGTAAGAACCCCATTCCCGCTCCCCCTTGTTGCTGGATTTTGATATCTGCCACCCTTAACAAAGTTTTCTGTTGCAAATCTGTCTCCCACATCTCACAAGTAAGATCAGACATACACTTCATGGAAATTATACAGTAATTCTGTTGCTCTGATGTTTAGCAAGTCGCCTTCAAAAGATGTGAACTGAAAATATGTCTTAGCAGTGGTAACAAAATGTGGATTAAAAAAAAAACGGATTGTGCATCAAGTCCTCATACCTGAGATACAAAGTCTTGTCTTGAGGTTGCCAGGTAACCAAACAACCGGGCCTTACTCCCAACTTGTCAAATACTGACTCTTAGTCAGTGCCCCTCGGTGTCTCATACCGACGCACCACGCTTTCAACTAATTGTGAACCCAGCCACGTTATTATTAGACCCTCAGAGCAACTGATGAAGTATGAAGAGTGGGATTCACTGGGAGGGCAAGGAGGGAGGGGGCAAGGATGGGTCAAACAACATCCACAACAGGAGGCCGCTATTCCTGTCCCATGTGAACCTAAAAATCAAGATTGACATTTGTGTCACATCAGTCACTAACTCTTCACCTACTTAAGTAGTATCTTCCTGTGGAGACATAATGGAGACATAATGTTGGTATTTTCAATTCAATTCAATTTTATTTATAGTGTCAAATCACAACAGAAGTCATCTCAGGACACTTAACACATTGAGCAGAACTAGAATACGCTCAAAATTTCAACAGTCAACACAATTTCAAAGTCCCAACATCACCCAGGGGCAAGCATTTTGTGAGGTGGAAGTGAGAATGTGTTGAGCCAGAAGATACATCAGGAAGTCATTCTTTCCGGGCAAGAAATAGTTTGGCACCTAACCAATAATGCCAGAGCTTGTTGCTTTTAAACTTTGTTTTTTTTGTAGTTTCTGGTTCCTCCTGCAGGTTCTGGAGTTTCTTAAAATGCTGTTAGCCAGGCACTCGTTAATCTACGTTAATCCTAAATCCTTTCTCAGAGTGTTCACTCAAGATCCTGAGGAGAGAATTTAGAGGGCCTTTAGCTGCAGATTGCCTGATGGATGATATTATTGGTTGAAATTGGATGGTACTAGCTTACATCATATTTTGCTTGACAGGAGGAAACAAAGATTGGATTCAGAATGTCTTTTGTTGTTGTTGTCACAGGGGATGTGATCGAATAGGGTTAAGAAGGCATGTTTCATTTCATCTCGACTTTTAAGGTTTGTAAAATGAAATGTACTGCATGTCACCACCCATCGACGGATCCAGCGACAGCTTTGTGTGCTCTGCCATCTAGCGACGCCTCCGTTACTGAAGGGACAAGTCATAGTAACTCAGTGTCTGCTAAGCCTCGTTATCTGTTGACGTTCAGCAGAACGCTTCTGTGGTTTCTCATAGTAACTACCATAAATGGTACACAAATGAGTATTTAAAATGGATTGAAGGCTTTAATTAGAAAGACACCTATCTGCTGTTTGTTTAACAGCTGCTGTCACTACGAGTAACCACAACACATTTGGATGAGAGCGACAACACGGTTAGCAGATACATTGTACGTGTTCTGCTTGTGATGCCAACAAAATGATGTTTACTTTTTGGTCAACAATGAGATCATATCTTTTTTGGACCACCACAGCCCCTAGACAGTGTCTTTAGTCCACTTAAGTTAGCTTCGCTAGCTTAGCATTGTTAACTTGTTTCTCTATGTTAGGCTCACACCAAAGCAGTAATGGCAACTTGAGTGTTTCCCCGGATTCCCAACGAAGAGCAACTTTAATTGATACCATATTTGGAGGTGTAAACCAATTACTGAAAGCCAATTTATTAACGGGAACACCTAAACACCACATGCTAGTTCTCAATGAATAACATATTCCAGTTGGAAATCTTTATTTGTTACAAAGTGCAATGCATGGACAACAAAAAACATAAGGATGATTAATGAGATCAAAATCCTCATTTTATGGAGGTCTCCATTCAGAATCATACCGAAAATCAAAGTGGAAAATCAGATCACTGATCCAACTTTTGTGGACCTCCACGTGCCTGTATGCACTCCCTACAACGCCTGGGCATGCTCCTGATGAGACGACGGATGGTCTCCTGAAGGTCTCCTCCCAGACCTGGACCAGAGCAGCAGACAACTCCTGGACAGTCTGTGGTGCGACATGGCATTGGTGGACGGAACGAGACATGATGTCCCAGATGTGCTCAATAGGATTCAGGTCTGGGGAACGGGCAGGCCAGTCCATAACATCAATGCCTTCATCATGCAGGAACTGCTGACACATTCCAGCCACATAAGGCCTAGCATTGTCATGCATTAGAAGGAACCTAGGGCCCACTGCACCAGCATATGGTCTCACAATAGGTCTGAGGATCTCATCCCGGTACCTAATGGCAGTCAGGGTACTTCTGGCAAGAACATGGAGGGCTGTGCGACCTTCCAAAGAAATGCCTCCCCAGACCATCACTGACCCACCGCCAAACCGGTCATGCTGAAGGATGTTGCAGGCAGCAGAACGTTCTCCGCGGCGTCGCCAGACCCTGTCACGTCGGTCATGTGCTCAGGGTGAACCTGCTCTCATCCGTGAAGAGCACAGGGCGCCAATGGCAAATCTGCCTATCTCTGTGATCTCTAGCAAATGCCAATCGCATTGCATGGTGTTGGGTTGTAAACACAGGCCCTATTTGTGGACATCGGGCCCTCAAACCACCCTCATGGAGTCGATTTCGGACCGTTTGAGTTGAAACTTGATCAGTGGCCTGCAGGAGGTCATTTTGTAGGGCTGTGGCAGTGCTCCTCCTGTTCCTCCGCGCACAAAGGAGCAGAGATCTGTCCTGCTGTTGGGTTGTTGTCCTTCTTCGGCCCCCTCCACATCTCCTGGTGTACTGGCCTGTCTCCTGGAATCTCCTCCATGCTCTTGACACTGTGCTGGGGGACACAACACACCTTCTTGCACAGTGTGCGTTGATGTGCCATCCTGGATGAGTTGCACTAACTGGGTGGGGAAAGGCCGAGAACAGAGAAATGGTCTGTGGTCACCACCTGCAGAACCATTCCTATAGGGATGTCTTGCTAATTGTCACTCGTTTCCACCTGTGGTCTGTTCCATTTACACAACAGCAGGTGAAATTGATTCCCAATCAGTGCTGCTTCCTAATTGGACAGGCTGATATCTCAGAAATATGATTGACTTGCAGTTACATTATGTTGTTTTAGTGTTCCCTTTATTTATTTGAGCAGGTATAAATCAGATATATGTAATTGTTCATCTCATTACATCCCATTGCAGACCTCCAAGCACGAACGAGAATCACTGATTACAAGGGACGGACTGTCATTTTAAATTATTTGTCATCAATGCCAACCCATCCTTTTAAGGAGATTACAGCATTCATTTATCATAGCCTTATCTGTATGAAAGGTCACCCAAACCTGGATACAACACTACAGTGTATGGTTAATACTAAGTGAATATTACTTATCATTATCTCCAATGTAGGCGAGAATGTTAAACAGAGCAGCTCATAGGAACCACTGACATGCTGCTGTACCTGACATGGATACAAGCCACTGACTACAGCAGAGCCATTATCTTGTTCATCTTTGTTTCCCAAAATAACTTTTCATTCGTTTGCCTTCGGTAACAAACAATCAAACTTCCTGCATGGCTTATAGACCAAAGTTTTTGGTGGAGTTCATATATACTATTAATAATGTATTAGGTGTTTTTGTTTGCTTTGAATTGTATTATGTAAAATATCTGTGTGCCGCCATCGTCATTGTTTCCAAGCAACCAGGGTTCCTAAGCAGTATTTTGCTATAAGAGAGTGAGACCAATTGAAATTATCTGAATCTGCATGCACAATGATCATCTTCACAGATTGGAAATGTTTTTTTGACAGTGACCATATTTTTTAAAAAGAATGCCCTCAGGTGTCATGTATAAAGTAGTTTAAAGGGTTCTTGTTAAGTTTATTTTGTGAATAAAAAATTTATGTTTCACTGGTTTCTGAAATAAAAAACAAAGAAACATCCATTTTTAATTCACAACATTTATGAACATTTGCATAGCATGCTTTGTAAACTGATTTATTTGGGAAAAGGTCAATGTGTGCTGCAGTGTTATCAGTTTTGTCCACTGAACTGCATGTATGTCTTTCCTGTATCCACAGGTTACACACTCTCTCACCTGCTAGGGGCTAAAGAGTGACACTTAAAGTCAGTTTGACAGCCAGATGCTTTAACTACAACCTGTTGGGTATAGAACTTTGTGTAGAAACTCCACCCTTCAACAACTCACATTCTCTCCCCAACACTCCTGTAGCATTAGTAGGCAGACTGAAGCTCACATCTCTCCGGTTTATATCGCTGATGGACCAATTCGTACCTGAAGCACCTTTTAGCAAGTCTCTGATCTGTGATGTTAAAGCTTTTCCAAATTCTCCCCATTCAGGAAAACCATAAACCTCTGAACAGGGTTACTGTATTCCTTCTCTTGTTTGACAGATCACACCATGTCTAAAGTTATGCACAGCCTATGACGCCTAATTGTAAATACACAGTATCACCTGTATGTCGGGGCAGAAGAAAAGCTCGGGGAAAACATTGTTTTTATGGTTACATAATTGGAAAACCTGCTGTTTCTCATGCTGGAATAACCAATTTGCCTGCGACCTGTGTCACACAGCTATAATTACCTCCATCCAATTAGAGACAGATCTGGAGCTCAGCCTAGAGCCGTTACCTTGAATATACTTTTCCAGACATATTCCTATTTTGATTTCTTTTCTTTTTTTTCCAAGGATTGTGCTCTTCATCAAAATCATCCAGCCCCCAAAATGTAATAGGTTGATATTCACAGCAGCTGGAGGAAAAATGTGAACATGTATGTGTTCTTACATCTGTCTGGATTGCAAAATATGTGACGCTAAACAATGATTGAATGATTCTATTGTTGATGCACATTAAGTGGGCGGCCATTCCTCTGTGCCTCTGGCTGACGTGACAATTACACCGCATAGAGACTTCCTAATATACCACACAATGTACATGTTTTGGCAAAAAGACAAGTCAATGGGCATTGGTGCAATGAAACATTCAATAAGCAGCATATGTCCCGTCTGCAGAGAGATCAGCAACGGGCGTTCATTGTGTAACCAATGATGAGGAAGCGCTTCCACTATTGCTCTCGTCAGATCTGACAGCTTCTCTCCAGTAATACTAAACCGCAGCTTCTTCTCAAGGGTGTATGAATTGAGACAGATTATTGGGAGGGGGTTCAGCGCAGCCATTATTAAGTCCTCAATGCGATCTACTGCGATTACACGCGGGCCGTCTTAAACAGTGGTTATGTGAGACAAAGTCTGCAAACTATTTCCAGCTAATGGAGCCGTGCAAAGCAGCTTTCCTGAACAACCGGTGTTCCACTACATCTGCGGTGGGACGAGGTGTCGTGACTGAGAAAGTGAAGAATGCAGAGAGATGGAGGATTGAAATGAAATGATGAAATGGTAAGTCAGTTAGAAAGGTGGTGGGGGGGGGGCGGTATCAACCCGAGAGCAGCTGATATATTCATGCACCACCGTGATTAGAATTTATATTCTGCAACTGCAGTGCAAACAGCAACGTCTTCTGTTCCAGGTGTGTATGCACTGTCTGCCTATAATATGATATTGTGATGTGAATGTGTGTTCATGCGTGCCCCTAATGTTCACCATGTCTTATTGGCTGGCTGGTTACAGGTCATCACACATCATATTAAGTGTCTAGTTAAACAGCCTGCCATATGGCGACCTGAACATCATTATTACTCTGGAGACATGTTTTTTTTTTTTTTTTGTTCTTTAGCAACACAAATTAAAATACTTTGTTTTCATTCATTTGTGCAGTATTATTTTTGAGCACCAGCTGCTTGATCGGTGTTACCACATTCACACACACTCCATTGACTTTAGAGGGTTTTAAGTTTCAATGGACAATGGAGACTAAAACTTCCTCAACAGAATAATTTGCCCTGGAAAAAAAAAAAGAATTGCTGTGAGTAGCAGAGCAGTAATGGTGACTTTTAACAACAGCTCAAGGGGCCCATAAAAAAAAAAAAAAATGCTTCCCTCCTATCATATTTTATGGAAAGGTAGCTGTAGAAAAAAGGTTGTCACCTAAGAGAAACGAATGGCTGGCCGAAGGGTAGTTGAATCAAGTGGCAATATCTTAAAAGAATATAGATGAATAATGTTAGATATAACATATGTAATAGATTACACTGCTCAGAGCAATGGAAAATGTGACTACTTTTATTCTAATTTTAGTAATTTAAATGTGCACCTGTGCTAATGTGGCCCACAAATAGAAAGGTATCATATGCAACAATTTCTTAAAATCAATCTATAGACTGGTAGAAAAGCAATCCCGCTCTATCATCACCTATGACCCACTAGATGTAGGGGGTGTGTACTTATCTGTTTTTTCTCGTTCTTATCTCCAGGTCAAACACCGCTGGTTTGTCACGCTCCTCAGCCAGGATTACAGATCTCATAGGCCTGACATCCCACAGAGAGAGCAAGCAGAGCACAACAGGATGAAGCCAATGAAAATCTGGCACCTTCCCATAAACAACCAGAAAATAATGTTTTATTCTTCTGAGTCAAGGCTTTGTTCTCTCTCACTCTCTCTCACTCACTCATTTACTCTATGGCTCGCTCGACCACCTCTGTGCCCTCTCTCTCTCTCGCTCTCTCTCTCTCTCTGTTGATCTCTCTCTCCCACTCTCTCTTGCGCGCTTGTGAAGCCAGAGGGCACATTTTGAATCCTGTTGGCAAACAGCAACCGACAATGTGACTTCA
Organism: Eutrigla gurnardus; assembly: GCF_963514095.1. Lineage (NCBI taxonomy): Eukaryota > Metazoa > Chordata > Actinopteri > Perciformes > Triglidae > Eutrigla > Eutrigla gurnardus. The sequence goes on from NC_139925.1 coordinate 12,820,155, forward strand.
TATTGTCCATTTAAAGACACAATAGTTACGTGGCAATATTGCGTTCCTTGGTGATAAAGTATCACAAATCATGACTAAAAGATGATGTGTCAGATCCCCCAATATTCCAGTGGCATACAGCAGAGTCTGTGTCTGGTTCGCTAAATGGCCAGTGGGGTTAGTTACCACTGAGATAGCATATGAGCTCAGTTGGAAAAACTGATGAGTAGCAGTGATTTAATTTGGATGAGCAGAGATGACATCTTCACGCATGAGGAAACTTCAAAGTTATATTTGGTGAGTCACAAATGAATGCCCATGAGAGTGGTGTTCTGGGGTTCATATTAGCCAACATATATCAAAGATCTAACTACACATATGTGATTAACATTTTTCCCCATCTACCCAATTTAATATTGTTCGAAGCTCATCCTTTTCACAGAGCAGCACACAGTGCATATCTTTTCTCTAATTCCACATAATATGTTCTGCTCTTCTGTGCTATTCTGAGAGGCATTTTTCTTTTTTTGATGAGATAAAACCACTGCAAAACGAATGGATATCTGAAAATATCTGATTAGTCGCAACAATATGGGCTGCCATGGAAATAAACATCATCCAGTTTGAAGCAGTGCGTGTAGAGAAATGGAAACCAAGCACATCCAGCATCACTGGGGCTCAGAGATCATTTTTCACTTTGAAGTGTGTCGTCGACCAGAGCCTGCAGTTGGTGTTGACACAGGCTGGGAGCAAACAAAATCTGGGCCATTATGTATTTGATGATGGGAGAGGAGGTAGAGCCCCCCCACCCACCCCAAGAGATCATAACTGTTACTCTCCGTGCTCTGAGGATGGCATGTCAGCACTACTGCAGAGAATTAAAAAATAATATTGAGGCCAATATGTGCAGATGCAGTGTGATTGAAAACCATCACTAGAGAGGATATGGGCTGGGTGATTGGGCTGTAACATTAAGCATTTTTATGTTTTAGGTTTTTTTTACTTTTATTGTCAATATTGTGATCGGCAGCAAATGTTTAAAATCGTTTGCTTCACTGAGATTGTTTCTAGTATATTTCAAGTCATATAAGGCATAATTTTCACAGAAACGCAAAACATTTTCACAAAGGAAACAAACTGTCGATTTTTTTTAAAGTAACAAATAAAACTACTGTTTTTTTTTCACTTCCTGTTTTAATTTTGTGAGCTCGTGCCCATGTCCTTTTAGGTTTCCAGTCTGTGTGATTGCCTATTCTGCCCTTAATGTGTCTCAATTGTGTCCAATTGTCTCTTCTCCTGTTGTGTGGTTAAGCGGTGTGTTTTCCCTCTTCCTGTGCCAGATTGTCTTCGCCTCTTGTGAGAGATCCAGTGGACTTTCCTGTGTGCCTGATAATGCGATTGCCATAGTTTGCTATGTATATTCAATGGACTATGGTCCTGAGAGGATATGTTTTTAATGACTTTGACTTCAGACTTTCCTCCAGCATGACCAGCTGATCAATTTTTCACTCATTCTGTGAAATGTCTCTACTTGAGATTGGCAAGGAATTTGCTATTCCTGCCTCCCACACAGTAAATCCTATACTGACTTTGGTAATCTGCTGACCTTTCCTCTAACACCAGCATGACGATAACAATGTTTGTTTATTACTGAAATATCAACAACCAATGGATGGATTGCTATGCAATTTGTTGAAGACTTTCATGGTCCACAGAAGATACATTTTAGAAACTCTCATCCTCTGATCTTTCATCTTTAGTTTCTGACCAAATATCTCTGGAACGTTGCAAATTGGCAAATAGATTATATAAACATGAACTAAACAGTGCTTATGTACAACTTGACAGAGCCATTGCATGGCTGTTGACTCTTTGTCTACCTTTTGTAATGTGCGGTTTGCTAATGCCAAGCTCACTGATTCTAAAGTTGATAGAATAAAAGCTTTTCAGTGTTTTTCCTACATCCTCCCAAAATGATCTCAAAGTAAGCAACAATCTTGTACATCTAATATTCCTTTACTAGTCTGCAAATATTAGAACTCTCTCTCTGAGGCAAACTGTAACACGTTTACACAATGTCCCAAACGAAAAAGAAAAACAAATGATGAAGACATCCATTCCTTGTTCCTCAGTCTGGCATTTGTTGATCCAAGGAAAGCATGCTGCTCTGTCCCCAGCACCAGATTAGCTGTGTTTGAATGTGGTCTCTGGAGGTATGGGCACACGGTGCATATGCAAATAGATTTACAGACAACCAATTACACTGAAAACGCCTAAGACACTGAAACGCCAAAGAAAAGTATGCCCATAAAGTAGAGGACTGTCATCTACTGGATAGAAAGGGCAAGAGAGCGTGGAGGGTCAGAGACACAGTGAGAATATTTTTGATTATTTTAAGAATTGGGTTATAAACGGATTGAGTTGTGTCAATGGTATGGATGATAGGGACACTGCGACTACACTTCAAACCCCCAATATATTATGACTGATGAGACATGTTCATACTCCATAATAAACAGTTGTCCAGTCGTCATCTGCAACAGGAAATATAATTATTAATGAATTTGTTATGTAACAAATCTATATTTCATAGATAATTTGTTTAGAGTTTACATGCCTGTGTGGTATAATGGAAATGAGTTAAGCAGCATTTGTGTTGGCTTCTCCGTGGGAGTTTTTACAGATAGTTAAGCCAATTTCCAGAAACATTAAAAGTGATTAATGGTGCTGTGTTTTTAATGCTATTTGGTGGGATAAAACTGGAGTGACAGTTTGGGGGGGGGCGGACAAAAACTCCTAAAATAGACCAGGATGCATAATTTTTAATGCATTAAAAAAAGATATCCCTTAACAAGGAGAATATCCACGCCACAAGAACAATTTCAGCTGCAATAAAAACATTGTTTTTTTTAAATATAGTGCTGGTGGCCGCTCCAAATATCATTCCACAAAAAACATTTTTCTTATGCGTGTTGTGTCTCTATACAGTGATCTTTTTTTGTTGATTCCGATCCCCATGTGTTGGCTGCATACAGTAGGAAAAGACTCATGAATAATTTAGATAAAAGATAAAAGTGTATGTTTACTGCTTTCATAGGCTAATGCGGCCATGCCCTTTCACGTACAGTGTGGCGATGCGCTGTGGATCTGAGGGAAGTGTTTGACGGTGCTCTCCTCCCTCACCTACGACACGATCCTGAACACAATCTTTGTGTCTGAACATTTTATGCAACATCTGCTGTTTTTCCCATTCACACATTTTCACTTTCAAACCTGAAAATGTTCCAGTTTCACTGGTGTATGACCACTTCACAGTCTCTGCATGTACAGTCTGTCCTCGGGGATCCAACCATAATGAACAGTTAAGCTGACAGTCATCAGCGAGCAGTGAGGGCTTCTTTTGCATAAGTCTGGACACTCCCCTCACAGCCTTTTGTAGGTAAATAAACAGAGTAGCAGAGAAGAGATTAAGGGAAGTAATGGGGGGGGGGGGGGATTTTCCCTAATTGTCAACTCTGTGTTGTTCCACTCATTAAGCACCGCCAGATTAAGCTGGTGTTGAGACTGAGGGATCTCTGGCAGGTTGGATCGACATGCATGCAGTGGGCGCAGTCAGAAGCTCGTCATAGGCCTGTGAGCAGGCACGGCTGGGAGAAAAACAGACAATTAAATCAATAAGACAGCAGTCAGCAGATCACTGCACGGGCTACCACTCCCCCCTCGATATTTTAGAAGAAAAATCTCACATGAAATCTCATTTGAAAAAAGCCTTTCTCCTCTACTGCTTCACGTTGCTTACATAAGTAAAGAATGCTATATAACGTTGGTCCTGTGTGTCATTTGTGACATCTCTTTCATATTCTAGTAACTAAAGTTAAATAGACCGATGACAACCTGTGAATTAAAACATAACGTTGAGTTCTCAAGGTTTCGGAGCTCTATGGTATTCGTTCTGAAGTAAATTATTAAAGTTTTATCAGCTTTTAAAATACGCTGGCAAAATACTAGTGAAATCTCTTTGGGGCAAACTTATGAAGCCAAACAAGGAACCTCTGCTTGACTCCGAAGGAAATTAAAAGTAGTAGTTAAGAATGTATTGACAGTTCTCTTGGAGTTACTTACTTTTCAATTTGTGAGGTTTAAAGTCCCAGTAGACCTACTTAAATCAAATCAAGTCAGGTTTATTTGCCACATACAAAATCACACTGCAGCATGAACTTAAAACAATATATAGCTTGAAAAGAATACTATAGAGGAAAACAAATTTATGATTTGTGTGATTTTTGTGAATATTTTATATATATATTTTTAGCATTCACTTCCAAGATCTGATCATTTTCGCCTTTGAAAAAGCTTCCTGTGTATACAAATGTCTAAAAATACTTGTGACCTTTGTGTTTATTTCCATATTGTTAAATGCATGCGGAACAGGTTACACTTGAGTTTTGAGATTATTTTTACTCCACAAATGCATGCTACATTTAAGTACTGGTGGGAAACTGGGACATCCCGGCTTTTGGTAAAATCATGTGTTATTTCAAATTGTGAAACGTTTTGTAAATAGAGTGTATAGCTCAACACCCCTCGATTACAACACATATATTTACCAACTATATATTCTATAAATAAGCTACTGCTAGGTGCCAAATGTGTTTTTCAGCTGGAAAAACAACCAGTCCAGACAAAAAGTCAATACAGGCTGAATCTAACCCTATAAACAACAAGGGGGTTTGCTACACTAGGGGGGACATCATTCTAAAACGAGGGGAAACACATATAGGCTATGGCAAGCTGTTTTAACATTTTATAGATATGATTTATTTCTAAAAAGAGCATTGCAGATATCCACAATAACATTCTTTGTGATAAAAATGACATCAGTTTTGCCATTCATATCCATTGGGCTTTCAATTTCAGATTGCATTTTTGAAATCTAGAAAAAAACATATCTGCAGTAAAAAGAAAATTCCATTTCAGATAAAATCCAATTGTTAAATGTTGGCATATTATCTTTTTGCACAACCAGAACAGATATCCACAATATATTGGGGGAAATGTGATTGCATTGTATCTAGTCATAATTCAAATTGGATTTGAAAATCACATGAAAATCACATGACAATTGGGATTATCCCGACATTTTTACCAGTCACAATGTATTTTGAATATTTAAAATTTCATTGGAATGTTTTTTTTTTTTTCATTTTGGATATTTGAAATTAAAATTAGGACTATTCACAACTGTTTCATCAAGCAATTAAACCGTAAAATTGGTGAGTTTCAGACAAATATAATATAAATATTATGCAAAGTATCTAAGCAATGCATAACTTTAGAATGCATAACAACAATGAATGACTTGTGTGTAATGAGGTATGGAAAACAAAATCATACAACATTAATATTGTTTGGCGACAAATAAACCAAGCCTAAAGTCCCCTTCTTTTTTAATCATTTTAGCATCTGTCAAATGATTGTGATGGAATAGGTTGTTGTAGTGAAATGGAATAATCCTGACCAAAGTTGGTATGGTCTTTGTGCAGTTTTTAGCCAATTCATTCTCAGTGTTGCTGTGTCTTTTTCATTTTTGCCACTAGGAGGCAAAAAGAAAGAAACTTAGAAACCCTACACATAGGAGCTTTAAATATAGCCAACTGAAAACTAACAGACGGATTAATACCAGCAAGAAACTCTCTTCATAGAGGAGCGATGATCTCAACACTGACTCTAGTAGCTATGCATCCGAAAAATAGCTTCGATAAACTACTTCTCATGATAATGATGATAATGAACCACTATGTCAAGTCTGCGCGTTGTTCACAGTGGCTGAATAACTGTTGTATTTATTGGATTGCATTAGACAGTGCAGATGACTTAATACACCATGGGGCTAAGTCATGAACTTCTAAGACACTTCATTTATGACGTAGCTGAATCAATATTCCTCATTTTCCCCATAATGCACATTTCTCTCTTTGCCTCACCGTTTCTATTACTCCCCCTCGTCATTTCATTTTTCCCTCGTCTCAGTTTCTCATTAACACTGCTGCCCTGTTGTCTCCTCACCTCGCCCCCCCCCCCCCCCCCCCCCCCTCCTTTTGTGCAGGAACAGAGCCACTTCTCTTTCCCTTTGCCCGCTTCAGCCCCCTTCAACACCCCTCACAAACAAGGTGTCAGACGTATGAAAGTAACAGGAGGCAGCAGGAGACACCCAATTAAAAACACAATGCATTATTATTTCACAGCCCCCCCCCCTCTCTCTGCCATCTCCAGAAAGCCCTTCAGATTATATAACGGCTCAGTGTCACCGGAGCCGTGCCTGCGGAGGACAAGGGGGTCTTCGCCGATGATGCAGCTGAACGACTCTGGACTTTCCCCAGCAAGCTTGCGTACTACCCCCTCCCTCCTCCTCCTCCTCCTCCTCCACCTCCTCCTCCTCCTTCTCTCTGCCACATCCACCCACCCATCCACCCACCAGCCCACCCTCTCCCTGCCTTTTTCCCTAACACACACATACACACATGCGCTCCATCACGAATGCACAGGGATTGCAGCAACAGCAGCAGCAGCAGCAGCAGCAGCACAGCGAGATGGAGATCTCCGCTGCGTGTGTGAGTGCCTATCCCCGGTGAGTGCAGGGACAAGAGCGAATGAGTGTCAGTGATGCTTGAATGAGATGTATAAGGGAGCAGAGAGCAGAGTAAAAAAAAAAAGGCAGAAGGGGGGTGATATCAGTGAGGACCCCCTGATGAGGTTTTGAGGCAATGTCTATCTGCTTTTTTCCCCCCTCTCATCCCGATAACCTGAATCTTTGCTGGATGTGCCACAACTACTCCAGCTGTCACTGCGCCGGCTGCCTCTCTCTCGGTCCTCCCGCAGCCTGTGAGAGCTGCTCCAGTGGCTGGACCGTACCCTGGCACCCACTGAATACATGGATGAACACCGGCTTCACAGGGGATCTGCGCTTTCTTGTCCTTTGCACCTCTGATCTGTCCGTCAAGGTAAGAGTTGTGTTTGTGGAGTTGGACACATATTCGCAGTTACTGCAACAACAACAAAAAAAAAAGAAAAAAAAGTGTCCGATTCATTTGATCTGCCTTTTTAAAATCTTAAGTAATTCCCGAAGCATCCATGAATTATGATGCATTGTTAGTTAGTCTTTTGGTTCGTGATGTATGCATGTGGATGAACGCTGTGTGCATTCGATATTGATAAATCAGGGAGGGGGCATTTCTGCACCCCAAGCATTTCAAAGGTTTGATGACAAATCAGGAGAAGACGTCAAGGTTTTTATCTTCACAATTGAAAATGAAGATGAACAGTGATGTAATTTGACTTTTAGCTCTATACTTTATGCGTTTCTTTGCAGCCTTTGCCAGACGAGCAGTATTTATCTGATGATGCAGAGGCTGATTATCAAGATCGCTGTACTTGTGAATTGTCTGGGCTTGATAGTGAAGAATACTGATGAGAGCTCACTCACAGACTGTTGTGTATATTGTGCTGCGATATATACTGCCAGATTGCTGATCATTTAATGGAAAACTCCCATCATATTAAGTGGCGTAGACTGTATGACACATCCATATGCGATGAGTGATGCGCTCCTCAAGGCTGAATTGGATGAAAGGTGGACTCGGACTTATCACGACTAATGACATGTGTGATCTGGGAAGCTCTGGGGTACTGCATCACATACAGAGCTGCACTTAAATTTGCTCTCAGTCGTTGCCTCCCTGCCCCCCCACCCCCACCCGTCCTCCCTCTCTCTGTCCCTCTCTTTTCTACATGTCCTTCCTTGACTACCTGAATTTACAGGACACACAGAGGGGGGGGTGCAGCTTTAAGGTGTCAACCACACTGTGGCTTGTCTATCTCAGCATCTTTTTTGAAACTTATAAATCATCTTGTACATTACACCCGTGTCAATCATCAGAATGGCCTGACTACACATGTATGCACACAGCCCAACCCCTGATAAATCAATGAACTCATCAGGGTGATGCACTACACATGTAAGCTCTGGAGCGTTAGAGGCAGAGACCACTAACACCATCATTTTACACAAAAAAAAGAGCTATAGCAAGGAGGCACGTGATCACAATGAAGAACCCAAGAATGCCCTTCTTACATATCACTCTCTCCAAAACGCACTCTTCCCAGGGATCCATTTCACAGCCAGTGCTTTCATCCAGGAGATTGAGGGATGGGGGACCCTTTTAAAACCTCCTGCTATTCCCCAGAACAGAAAGTGCAACTCAGTGATAAATCTTTTAAGCCAATGTCATAAAGCAAAGTTTCACAGGTGTAGCCGGCAGCCCGGATAGATACAGATGGGTGTGTGTGTGAGAGAGAGAGAGAGACGGTGGACACCTCGAAACTGACTGGGATTGTTTTCCAAAAATGTAACAAAAGACAATATAAAAATCCAGGACCAAAGATGCTCACATTGTCTCTGGAAGAAGAGCCCGATGGTGCTTTGAGAAAAAGGGATTACTGCAACGCGGCTATACTGTACAGTTTCACAGCACTATAGGAAGACACATGACTCCACCCGCACACGAACCTTACGGATCGCACATAGGCAGCAATCTCGTCTTTTACATTGTGCTTAGTTGGTGCAATGTCACGCTCTAATTTATGCAAATAGTGAGAAAAGAAATGGATACATTGCACAGCGACAATGCGTAGTAGAATGCATGAGGGGGGGGATTGTGAGCACAGCATCAGGGCACTGACCTCGTGACACACACTTATTAGCACATGTTACGAAAACGATGAGCTGTTGCATCGAGTGTTTATGATGCACTCGGTGTGTATTGACGATGCGGTGGAGGTTACCATGTAAGAGGCCACTTACTTAGCCATTAATGAGAGTGGCTAGACAGTGTGATCCGATGTAAATATCCTACAGATGCACTTCAGTAATTATTGCTTTGATGCGGGCTGTCAGGGATGTAAGGCGATCAAAGCAAAGCCTCTTCTTTCTCCCCTGCTCTACGATGGGGCATAAATCATGAGTCAGCAGTGTTGTAGACCTGCTGTTCCATGGAAAATGGATCCAACCACCTTATTAACATTCTTTACTAAACAGCCACGCTTTTACAACATCGTGGTCATAATAAATCAGTCATGATCCTGTAGTGAAAGGTGTTTTTTTCTCCTCCCCCTCACACATGCAGCATTTTCTGATGAACTGAAGGGCAATTGGAACAGACAGCGTGGTCTGCCAGGGTACATAAGGAGATTTCAGAGGATTACTTTTGCAATTTTAGAGTCAATGCATTATTCATAATCCTTTTGGATAGCTGAGGCCAAATCAGGGAAGGACCTCGGGTCATTAGCAGAGATATAGCTTGCTTTGAGAAGAGGAGGAGGAGGAGAAAGACGACGACGAGGCAAAGGAGATTCTCTCAAACATCTGAATATATTCATGTCTGTCTCTCTCTGTCTCTGTCTCTCTCATCTGACTTCCAACAATAAGAAGTCATGGAAGAGCTTTTCTTGATTCCCTTTGTGTGAATCACCAATTGGCTGCTTTACATGCCTTACATGACACGCGTGTGCTTAGAGGAGACTTCCTGCAGATGTGATTACCTTTTCAGTGGTGTGAGATTGGTATTTCTGAGTGTGAAATAGATCTCAAGTGAATCGGCTGCGAACATATTTCCTTTTCATCCGTGGAACCCGCTTCCGACAAACAACTTGCGCTAAAATCAAAGTGCATACCAATCTATGTTTCAGAACAAATACCGATCCCCAATAAAGATTCAGCTGCTCTAAATTCCAAAACAACTACGCGTACATTTGTGACACAGCATACCAAATTGTTTGTGTATAATGAGATCGAGCTAGTTGCTTGTTTCTTTGTTGTTGTTGGGTTTTTTTTTGTCATCTGGCACTGAATACATTGCAGTGACTGAAGTAACACTAGAAGCCGTTGGAGCACCATTTCTTTCCAGCATTAATGGGAACGCAGATGAAACATAGCTGACTCTAAATATATTCCACTTTTCATCAACAGTTGGAGATGAGGGTTATGTTAGAGTGGACAGCCTGCAGGGTGAAACGCATGGCAGGACCCAAGAAATACACAGTCCCTGTCCGTGTGTGTGTGTGTGTGTGTGTGTGTGTGTGTGTGTGTGTGTGTGTGGCACACATTAATACTAGTACATGTACTAATACACACATACTTTATACACATGCCCACATGAAAACACAATTTTGCCACCATTATCAAGTTTGCATTCTTTTCTCACGACATTGAGCTACTCATTCTTATATTATAGGTACTTTACCACATTTACTCTTTTCATCACTGGCACTCGACACGGCTGCAGATGTGCATCAACTGCAGATCAGAAATGAACATTGATTTCACTAATTTAATAGGAGTCGTGAAACTGACGGTAAGGAAATGTCTCCTCAGTGTAAATTCCTCCCCCCAGAACAATCACATTGATGGATTTACACTCTCTGTGAATGATAAAACATGATTACTTCCAGAGAAGTGGCAACACCGTGAAAGGCTTGCTTTTGTGTGGTAATAAATGATTCATTGGGGTTTATTTATCGCGTGGCGTCTTGTCATATGAAAATGATTAACCAGCTCTTTCTGATGTTTCCTCCCGACCATATCAGACATCATTTAATTTCCTCGTGCTGCTTGATATATGCTCCAGCTATGAACTGTTTCATCACGGATGAGACAGAAAAGGCAATAATTCTCATTTGAGCATATGGACCTTGGAATTTGAAAATCTGCATGGGGCTGTTGTAATGTCAATGTCATTCTTAGTGCCTTTGTTTGATCACAGCAGCTTGTGATTCATAAAATAAACAATATTAATCTGGCGTTGTCATTGAAAATGAGTAAAAAAAATTAAATAAAGTTAAGAAATTGTAATGATGACATTAAAAGTGATTTCAACTATATGGTAATGGTGACTTTAAGCTAAGAAATTAGTTACTTACAAAATGAGAAATGCATGCTAATGATTGGTGTATAATTATGATTGCAGTTAAATGAGATGTAAATGAATAAAAATGGAGCACATCAATTCTAGCACATCGTAATTCTGTATTTGCAAAACACAAGAAGTTGTAACTTTGATTGACTGATCGTTTGACTGCTTCAGAGCATTAATTTACATTTCTATCATTAAACTGTTTTACAAATCAGTGTTTTTTAAAACATTTACAACAGAAAATGTGCTTCTCTAAAGTAAAAACTGTTTTTCAATTATAAAGTGTTTTCAAGCCTGTCATAAAATGATTCAATCACTTGCCGTTTGTTTCACTAGATCTTCCTGAAAAGTTAGAACGATTGGTAATCTTTAAACTTTTAAAGTTAAAGGTCAGTTCAGTCAGCCAACTCATGTGGAAAAGATTTATTATGTGATCGCAGACTTTATATCTGGTGTCTAGGCTCCGACCGTGTCACTTTGCTCAGCATAGCAGAGGTTGGGGAGAAGATAATAAATTTCCCTCCAGGGAGTTTCGAGCCTATAGGTGGACACAGGTGGATACGGGTGGAGGAGTCGAACACCACCTATTAAGTAGAGTCTAGCATGTGTGGGCCACAGCTGAGCCAGTGTGGAGATTTCCTCTGCCCAGGACCTCGGACCAACAGGGGAATATATTATATACTAAGGTACTATAGGACTTAACAAACCACCTGCAGTCATTGTGACATACTAGCAGGCAATCTAAATGCAGAAGAATGAAAAACATGTAATGTTATGCAGTGTTGAGACGGAGATGACCATAAATGGGTGGATACACAGGAAGCTTGAGGTTGGCAGTGAGAGCCAGTGTGGAGCAGAGAACAGGAGCTCAGCAGTTTAGATGTAATTATGATATGAAGAACAGCAAAGCGATCTGTCACGTCCAACCGTTTGTGTGAGTTTGAATGTTTCCCCAAGGTGTTGCTGAATAGGATCTGTGAGGATAAAATGGAAATGTGTCTGTCCTAGGAACAAGAGAGGTTTCCCATGCTCTGTGTGCAATGCCACGGTGAAAGCTGTTGTACAGTATAACCTTCAGAGAGAGTCAACAGTGATCCAATAAGAAACCCCCCAAAATGACATGAGCTGTGGTGGAAATAAGCTAGAAAACCAATTGAGCCCAAAACACTTAATACTGAAACAAGTGTATTACTACTCCACCACTACATAAATCACTACATAAATGAGCCATAATGCATTTTGCAAAACAAAAGCCAGAAGAAACACAAGGGTGATGCATTGATGTTATCATTCACAAGCACACCTACAGTGGAATGATTATTGTCACACATGCAAACTCACATTAAATGTATGTCTAATAGCATAACCAGCTAATGCGTAGCTTGATGAGGTACAACATAGGTAGGGGTAGATACTAGGGCAGGGAGAGGCACTGTGTTCCTCATGCTTGACTTGTATATTATTTGAGATCGACAACTGACATAAGTCGCTGAACAGGTTTTCTGAATGGTGGCAGCAGAGGCGAGGAGTGTAGCGCAAACATTTATTATTCCAAAAGGCGAATGATCAGACCTTTTTGGCAGGCAAACTTATGAAAAACGACTGTACGTATTTAGCAGCTGCAGTTTTTGGCAGAGTTGGCAATGAGCAGTGAAGCAGAAGGACTCGCAGAACAAAACAAAGTGGACAAGGTGTAGAGTTGAGAAGGGGAAGGAGCTATTTCAGAATAGTTCCATTCTTACATAGACAATAAAAAAGAAGCTTGAAACTCTCCAGGTCCTGTTCCGTTAATGATTTGGTTCTGAAAGCTGCTATTTCATTGTGTGTTGATTTTGACAGCCCCCTTGGAAAGAAGGTTGTAGATCACCAGAGTCCCTTTAGAAAACCTCTCATTTTACTGCAGCATCTGTCAATCTGCCCTGCACACTCCTTGTTCTGGTTCTCCCGTCCCTCCCTTCCCTTCAGTGGGCCCAATACACCCCGGGTCTCTGGCAGCATGAGCAGCATGAGCAGCGAGGCAAAGCTCTGCTCCTGGCCAGAGATCTGTGTCTGTCTGTGGCGGGATAGTCGCTGCCGGAGGCCCCACTGGAGCATTTGCTTATGTGTGTCATCAAAGAGGCATCGGCATTAAATCAGGACGGTTTCATACTTGGTTAACATTTCCTCACAGTGAGTTTAAATGAAAAAGAAGAAGGTATAACCCTACAAACAGTCAGAGAGCTTCAAATTCTTCTACATGTTGCAAAGTTGCAATACTTAAAAGTGGTAGCCATTAACATGCAGCTGCAGTCCTGTGTTTCTTTGTTACGCAGCACAGGTGATGTCATTAAAAGACATTTAAAATGGGAATACAGAATGAGGTGAAAAATGATTTTAGAGGTCTGTAATGATGATTTTTTGTATTGATAAATTGTGTGATAAAGTTATTCTCCCAGAGGAGAAAAGTTTGTTAAGTAAATACATAATGAATACATTGTTGGAGTATCTTACTGTTGAGACTCTTTTGCTTTTCTCTTTCACCTTTTTCAGGAAATATGGTGAGCAAAGAAGACACCAAATACATTGTTCTCTCAAATTCAGATGATTCAGATTCAGACACAGGCCCATCACACAGCCTCGACACACAGTCTGGACCAGAATCGGGCAAGGAGCAGGTAAAGAAGAGAAACAAGGCCTTACAAGTGCGTTTTAAGGATATCTGTGACGCTCAGAATGAGCATCGGAGGAAGCGCTCCAGATCCATTTCCTGCAAAGTGACACACAGAAAGTACATGACCATGCCTGCCAGACGCTCTATTCCAAACGTGACCAAGAGCACGGGGGTCCAGACCTCACCAGACCTCACTAAGCGGTACAAGACTTTCCCTTTTGAGAGGAAAAAGGGACATACGTTCAAACACACTGCTTTGGTGGAAGATTATAAAGGACAAAACAATGGTTTTTTGAGTGATATAAAGACGGGAGGAGAGGAGGGACAACCTATCGGGGAATCCTCCAGGTACAAGGGGAAGATCGTGGGGCAGACGAAAGCGTTGCTTCACCACACCAATGACAGCAGTGATACAGAGGATTTGCTTTCCGGTGCCAACTGTGTGGATGGACCCTCTTGTCCGGACTCTTCTCATTTCTCAGCCGAGTGCCACCCAGGCAGTCCGCCTTCGAAAAGAGAAACAGAGTACCAGGTTTGTGGGACGCGGACCAAACACAAAGGATTACCCAAAGAAGACACGGACGCTGGCACTTCCTCAAAGCGGCAGCTGGCTAACTCTGAGTTTTCCCGGGACAAGTCGAAGGGCTCCGGCCCCGTCGCGTGGAACTCTTTGACACAGGTGGAGTCTTTGGGAAGCCCGTCCGTCAGCTGCAAACGGAAAAAGGGCACGCAGCTAAACGAGCAGCAGTCACAGACACTTCCCCACAGTGCCAAATGTTCGGTGCAGTCACAAGGGCAGTGTCGCACGAGGCATGCGTCAGCCTCCTCTAAACTCCAACAAACAGTCGGGGGGGACGAGGGCTTTCCTCCAAGAGACACAGGAGCCCCGGGCATGGGGAGCAGCCAGCAGATAATGCCCTTATCTGGAGACAAGGATATCAAAGCACAGCTGCAGGCCATGGAGAGCCTCATCAGCTCGAGCCAGGAGACCATCAAGGTCCTACTTGGAGTTATTCAGGAGCTAGAGAAAGGCGAAGCGCAGAGAGAGGGGTGAGTAGAGTAAGCTTTATGCATGCAAGCCAAACATGCATTATACATTGAACGCACATTTCAGCATGCTGTCAGGGAAAAGCTAAGACAAAGGGTAATTCCTATCTACTACAACATGATCGTGTAGCTTTGGCCATCATTTATATGTGTTGTGATAAGATTGCAACAAAGTAGTTGCTAAGATCTGGGAACGCAACGACATCAGTATGACGTCGCCAAGAAATACAAGCCGTCGAGCTTGTTGTAAACCAGCCAGCAGTTAAGCCAGATTATTTTAAATGCTTTATTTTGAGTTAAAACCAAAAGGAGAGATAACTGGAAATGTTGGTCATAATCCCCCATCTCACAGGAAAACCACGTGGGCAGCAAGCGAGGTTGGTCAAATTGTAACCAGGAAATAAGGAAGGAAGGTGTTCCGACTGCGATGGGTGTTTAAAATGGGCAGTTTTGGATAAAGACTTCCCAGTTTGCCTTTTGGTTTTTGTCTTCCGACGTTTAAGGAAATGAACACTCTGCTGGGCTTTCTTGCCTTGTCAGATTTATTTTCAGGAATATCACTGTGATCCAACATTGCAGCCATTAACTTAAGTGCAATTTTATTATGAGCAATTAAAATGATGGCCTATACTACAAAAAATAGGACATATGTTGTAAAGCACAGAAATGATCCTTTAAAAAGGTAAAGAGTCTACAGCAAAGCTATTGTAGGGATCAATGTGCTCCTTCTCTAAAAACCCATAGCAAACACACAAAGCAAATTGTATTTAAGTCTTATCCATATCCAGTGGAGAACAAGGCGCCCCAGTGTGGCTCTGTGGATCTCGGTTGTAAAGGCCCAATTAGTGCAGCCTCATAACGCTTTGCCTTTCATCTCCCCAAAACTGTGCCTGCTGTAGTGCGTTGTGTTCCTTCAGCATTATTAGAGGTGCAGTTCCAGGATGCAAAGCCAGCCCTCCACAGTCCATTTCCAAATACTCTTCCCATTTTGTTCATGGCTGGACAGTCAGATAGCCTCCTTTTAAAGCCACACTTTGAGATGAATCCAACTAAAAGCCTCCCTGTCATCACCAGGAATAAATACATGTTGTTCAGTGTGTTTTAAGCCACTGTTTTTAGCATACATGCAATGACAAAAGAATGAAGTGGGCCATTGGTCCACAAATAGGCATTTTTAAATATATGCGCCATGTCAACTTCGCTGTTTACACTGGAAATAACATTATTACAAAATATCCCATTATTAAAAAAATATCCCATTACTCAATGTTGGGGATTTTACTTGTTTTTCCTCACATAAAGAAACATATTTCCTACAAAACAACAGGAACTCTTAATAATGCATGTGCTTGTGGTCTTTTTAATAAGTTTGATGGAGTCACATGAAATGTTGGATAGTTATCAATGACACCATGTAAAAAGGAACTACAAACCAATGCATTTGCTTGTGAACTGTTTCGACCGCCAAAGGGCATTAAACATTAACAAGTGTCAGTGACACTTGTTAATGTTTAATGTTAATCACTGATGATATTGTTACCCAATCACTGCATAACTTAATATAGTTTAAAACCCTGACCAGCTTGCATCCATCACATTAACTTAATGTTCATGGTTTTTAGCTGAAAGCGGTTGTAAGAAAGACAATTACACAACAGTTACCCACGCAATATTAGTCTTTTGCATGACCTCATTTTTCATAACAACAAAAAACAGTCCCTCGCGTAATATTCATCTACAATATATATGCCAACTCCCTGTTGTACTGCATTGATAAAATGTCTATTATATTACTGTTATATGATAATATACCAATATGAAAACTCCCTCACAACAGTATCTCAAGCTGTTTATATGCAAAACAGTGTATGCGTATTACATAGGATGGCATATCCATATTTGTAGCATCCCACACGAGAAAATGTGGGCTGATCTGACTGTAGTCTCTGATCCCAGGTTATCACTAAAAACCAAATAATATGCAGTGGTCAGGAAGGCAGAGCAGCAGCCATGCAGAGAGGAGGCGTGGACAGTAAATGCCGAATGACGAGGGCAGGACATATCTCAGGACAAGCCGACGTAGGCAGACAACACAGCAGTGGATCTGTAATAACAAGCAGTCAGCATAGAGAACCATTTATAGACATTTTCAGAGGTGCAGTTATTTGTTCTTCCCATGATGCCTCTATAAAATCGTTCTCTGTGACATCCTGTGCTTGTTAATACAGTGACACTATATCAGGCCATGAGCACATTACCCTGAATGGGAGAAGGAACTGGGATTTCTTTTTCTTTTTTTTTGTGCTGAGTGCACGGGGTGATTATGAATTTAGGTTAATACGCTTTGTTTATCAGAGCGGAGCTCTTTGAATTACAACGACGTACACAAAAAGCCAGGCAGCGGCGCACCACGAGTGTGAAGCTCGTCTGTGCAGTGAGTTGCTGTCCTTGCTCACAGCTGTTCACAGAGCCTTCATTTGGGAAACAGGGCAGGATGGATGAACTTGTTGACCTTGAGCTCCCATCAGCGTTTTCGATCCACATGCTGCAGCGCCCCCCCCCCCCCCCCCCCCCCCCGCCCAACGAGGTCACCTCTCATGTCATGGTGAGCTGCTGAGATCCAACCCCTCCGCGTGTCATCCAGCAGGGTGAAGGGCTGCGGTGACAGCAAGCGATTACATGCGCAGCTCCAACGTAGCCCCTCCCAGCATCTTCCGATCACTGCAGCCTGCCATCGCATGCAATGATTTATGGCGCAAATACCAACACGCAGACCTGCATGCTGATGCAAACTCAAATGGAGGAGATATGGTTACAAAAAAACTGCCGACATGAAAGCTGCGTTGTATATTTGGAGTCCTTTTGTGGAGGTCTTACAACGTAACAAATGACAACTCTTACACAGTAGAGACAACAGGCCACCTGGCCTGTGTACCAATGCCATAGACGGAGCAGATACAATTTGTCTTGTTGATTGCTTGTGTTTGAATCCTTTATGCTCATTATATATCTGCAGCAAATTGAGTTGGATGAGAAATAAAAAAAGACGCACAGTAGAGCGAATAATGTAAAGGTATTGATTTTTTCACTCCACGTGATTCATGCAGCATTTAGCCGCTTCCTCCTTCCTACTGCCTATAGAATAGAGGGGACACATTTTGGAGTGATGTCGAAGCAAAGCGAGGTAATCCTGTTATGTAAAATCAGCAAGTCTACACACTTGATTAACCAAATCTGAGAGAACCGCGGGATCGGAGCACACTGCTGCATTTTCAACTGTTAGGAATAAACACCAGGTGAAAAAAAACTAGCAAGCTGAACAAATTTTGACTGATAGCCGATGCCCCGCAGGTGTTGAAAGACGGAGGCTAAAGCCTGTCACCGGAGATCACATATATCTTTTCATCTCTCTGTTCACAGGCTCACCTACCGAACTGGACAAGACACAGCAAATTGTGACACTTGTCGAAACAGCGCATGCATCATTTACAGGTGGGCCCTTTTTCACTGTCATCAATGTCAGTGTTGCTAATGCTGTGTTGAATGCTGCTTTTTTTTCCTGTGTGACCGTTTGATTCAGTGTGAAAGAGGGAAGCTTTCATGAGGTGTTTGGTAGATAATACCACCAATATAATTTGCAATGGTTTCTGCAGACTGTGTGGCCTAACTCAGTCATCATGCATCGCAGCGGGAAGCGAATGAGCTAGGGTAGGGAATACAGTTGACCTTGACACAGAGTATATGAGGATCTAGAATGTTATCATGTGCCATGAAACGCCTGTTTAGAAACTAAGGCAAACACAGTGGTTTTGTGTGGCGTAAGTGTTCTGATGTGAAACAATGGCTCGGACGCAGGTGGGAAATCCACTCAAGCTGTAACCTTTTGTCATTTGTCACTTCACTCCAAGAAAGCCTCTACTGCTGAACCTGCTTGTTACCTTATTTTCTAAAACAGAAAACAGACAGCTGTTTGGAAAATACTCTCCAGGCAATACACTGTGTACCGTGAGACTCCTTGGTTGTTTTCACATCGGGCCTGAGTGAAACAGCTTAAAACACCACAGAGAGTATACTGCACTACAATGGCGACTGGTTTTAACATCCGCACAATAAGAGCTGTCCCTTTGGATTATTTTGGGTGAACTTCAGACATTTAACATGCCTGTGGACATTTCACGCAAAGAAAAGGAAAACTGCCCTGTGCTGTTTGTCAGGATTTCTGGCTCTGTAAATGTTCGACAAGATGCCTCCACTTTTCCCTCGACGGGTGCATTGTGTCAAGATGACCCAGATTGCGGTGCAAAACCATAAACACCATGAATTCATTTGAAAGCAGGGTTGTTCTTAATTAAGATTCACACACAGATAGTCTGACTTTTTCGACAGAAGGCAACAAACTAAAGAAACAAATTATAATGCCTTGATCTGAAAGAATTTGTGAGTTTCGACACGTTGCTGAAATTAGCTCAAAGTACCAAACAATATAACTTATTGTGATATTAAGAGGAAAATTCTCATTCTAAAAACTGCCTCATTGTCTAATGAAAGTTGAGGAACATCTTTTGATGCAGCTAGCACTATAACATCTACCTAATGTATTCTTAGTGTCTTATTTCCATAACTGCCTTCCCCCCCTCACAGCCTCCCATCTAAGTCACAAATGTTTTTTGGGCATCTTAATTCATGTCAAGCCATTTTTATTACTGTCAGTGCAGCTCTGCTCAGATCACAGCTGCAGTCATATTTTCTCATTTCTGGCTCCCTTAATACTGACTAATTTCTTATTTTGTCATCTTGAACCTGGGACTTAGAGCTCCTCGATTATGCTAATGATCAAATGATGTACGACTACTCATAAACACAGGACTCTCAAGTTTTTAAATTAGTTCAGAGTGAGATTTTGGCTGAAGGTACGTGTCCACAGGCAGCATTATTTCCACGCTTCCCATTCATTGTCTATTTAAGAAGCCGTGCAATGCCTTCACGTTGCGGCGAGTTACGAGAGACAGGGCGTCGCCTCCCGCAAGCTCTCGAAAATCTTTAAAACTGACCGTTGTCGATCTAAAATAAAGACAGATTCAGCAACTGCATAGCTTATTTTTTGCATAAAATGTTTTCAGAAACACATTCAGAAACTATTTTCATAAAATAAGAGAACGTTTTTTTAATTATCCTGGTAATTTGTCTGTGTAAGAAATACTAGATGTGGCGTGTGAGCACGTGAACAGGTTGAAATGCTTGTGTCTCACACCCAATGCATAAGACTTGAGAGGTTGGTGGTTTATCTTGTTCAAACTTGGAGCACTCATACAAGTAAGCCTCAGGGGGGAAGTAAGAGAGTTTTAGAATAAGAATCTGTTCTTATGCGAGGCCCATAGACTTAATGATAAATTCCCATCTGCTAGATATGAACACTACAACTAACTAAATTAAAGTTCTACTCCTGGTGCAGCAAAACAGGAGCTTTGATCCGATATTGGTCTAAAGGGAAACACAATACAATCAAAGGGCTCTCCTTCATCAATATCTCTCCAACGCCACAACAGGGACAGAGTGCTGCAGAGCGACAGCTCTCCCCGTCGCAATACAGAGAGCAGCTGCGTAGTCAATAAAACTCGGGAACAGGTTTAAGCCTCGACTCAATGTGCCTGAGTTGCCATCAAAGAGTGAGACTCAATAGCCAAAGGCAAAGGACAGATC
This sequence comes from Eutrigla gurnardus, assembly GCF_963514095.1. Classification (NCBI taxonomy): domain Eukaryota; kingdom Metazoa; phylum Chordata; class Actinopteri; order Perciformes; family Triglidae; genus Eutrigla; species Eutrigla gurnardus. Next base: position 12,840,498 of record NC_139925.1, read on the forward strand.
GCCGCTTCTCAGCAAGGGCTGGAAAACTGACTTGACACTGTAAGGCAAAAACACATGGCACTCCTTTGATGGAGCAAAAGAAACCACAGCAACACACCAGAACTCTGATTCTATCAGAGACACTCACATGTAATGACTTACCTTTCTCATGCAACAATCCTCCAACCAATACAACCACAATACGACTAGGGATAGAGGAACATTGGGTCACATAAAAACATGTATAACATGTAATATGATATCCCTGCAAGATGTAGAAATGTAAAAAGTCAAGTTCAAACATTTTTTTTATTTTTTTGGTTTTACGCACTTATGCATAAAGGGGAAGATGATTATCTCGAATGTGTCGGATATCTGCAACAACTCCCTGGTTGTTTTGTAGACATCCCAAATGCTCCCACATCACCAATTAAAGGCACATTTTTGTTAGATATTTAGGCTGGGATGTCAGTTCCCTCTGACATTTTTACAGCTCTTCTTCTCACGGCTTCAGGTGAGTGGCATGTCGCACACAATACGATCTGGCAGCCAGACGTGTTACGTGACTGATCAGCAATTCAGTCTCCACCCAAATGAGGACACCCTCGTTATTGTGGCTCCTACAATTGTTATGGAAATGAAACCTCGACGTTATGTAACGGCAGTTATGGGAAAATGGGTTAATCCCTAGGCAACATACTTGCTTGGTTAGATTTAGGAAAAGATCGTGGTTTGGGTTGAAATAAGTACATTTGTTTTGTAACATAAGTTAAGTCACATTACATAAGTTAAGTATGTTACATATGTGACATAAGTTGACTTTTGGTTTAACACACACAAGACACAAACAGCTGTCTCTTGGATCAAAGTTTGACCTCTTAATGCTCAGCTGTTTTCCTAGTTGGCTCCTATCACAATTATTATGGCCACTAGAGGTCGTCGCCTAACAATAACCTTAAATGGGTCGTAATACACTGCTTGTACAAACAACCTACAAGGTTGCTTTTTGGGGGGAAGGACAGTCTCTTCTGATGACCTGGTGTCAAATCTAATTCCTGCACTAAAGACAACCTAAAATATCCTCCTTGTCTGCCTACCAATCTGTGAAGATTGTTGTGTGACGCAATGATAAAACAAACAGTGTAGGTCACCTAATTAGAATGAAGCTCTTCATCCAGCTGTTCACACCAGTCTAATATGTTGAAGGAAACAAGGCCAAGGTTAGCGATAAGAAAATAATCTCGTTTCTCCCAGACAAATTGTATGATTAACATGAATAATATGACAAAGTTAACAGGTTGAGGCTTAATCAATATGTACCCTTTTTGATTTTTTAAACATATATTTTCCCATGTTCATCTTCTTAAATTGTTTTAGGGTTTTGTTTGAGGTAGTATAGGTGCTACAGCCAGAAAACCGCAGTGTGTCTGTCTATTTGTGTCCCCATTGATCAGACAGGCCCTTTTCTTTGATTTGTTTTCATGGGTTTAGCCATTACTGTAAGTAAGTGTGGCTTTCAATCTGGGGGGTTTAAGCAGAGTGGGTGTGTAAGCATATTTATAACCGTGAATAAAGGATATGAGCCCAGGTTGGGTATTATTCATCATGTGATTTTGACTGGACCTATTGTTTAATTATGTCTTCCCACTGACAAATGTGGCAACAGAGTGCATTCAGGTTTCATCTAACTGAGCAGCAAACATTATAGATGTAGCATCAACATCATTTGTAAGACTGAAGCAATAAACCCACTGCATAGAGAAGCAAAGAAATGTCCTAAAATGTATAGCCGAGTTTCTCTCTTCTTCCTTATTCACCTCACTGATCTTAATCTTTTGCCAACTCTGTACGTCAGTGGAGCAGCTACGGCTTAATTAACAAACTCCGAACAATTTCTGATGGCAAAAGAAGTGCCCCCAGTCTGTTACGAAACCAGAGCATGTGGCACGGTAATGAAATCACATTGAAGACACACTCTAACGCTGAAGATTATCATTGTATCTGTGCTCCGTATCATTAAATGACGTCCAATTTGGGTTTTTTTTTCACTGAATAGATCAGTCTGTTGGCAAGCAGGGCAATCTACTGCTACGGGCCAAAGGAATTGTCATAAATAAATACTATATAAATACTGCTGTTTAGTATTTTTCAGCTGCACAAACATTCCAAGACAGAAAGATGTTTTGTAGACAGAAAAAAAAATGTAAGTTTAACTTCAGTGTTAATCTCTGCTCTTTATTTCAGATGTAGTTTTTTTACTGTCACATTGTTATATATACACTTAACTCAGCTTATCACCAGCATCCCTGCTTACATTTGTCTATTAATAGAGTGAGCTCAACTGCTGATAGGGGGCAGCAGTAATCGCCTTGTTTGTGATGCAAATTAAAACCAAGTAAAGAAAGTTTTGACCAAAACATTCCCATCAAGTCAAAAAGAAACTGCATGTTGGAACTGTAAGCAAGATTTGTGGCCCCCTGAGATGTAGCCCTTCATTTCAGAGCAGTCCAGCATCTTATCTCTGATAAATTCAGGACTGGAGTATTTGCTGAACTCAGGCAGTCAATCTGACTTCAGCTCTCCCTCCAGTATACTGCAGCATCCCATACATCACTGCAACAGATAGGGCATCCATGTGGCCAGTAAAATAGAGAAGGAGAGCGATAAATCAGAAGACAACTGTTATGATACAGTCGATCACAGAGAGGAAAAAAAAAGGAATTGTCATCTACCACTAGTGGTGTCTAGTAGTGCAGATTGCTTGGGGTTTTAATTATTTTTCAGAAATTTACACAAGATATACCTTTTACTTTTTCATCAGAGGACCACTTACAGTATTTCGGACTGAGTTGGCAATCTCGTTTACTGATGATTTATCCAGGGTCAGAAGTGCTCCGACTGCATGCTCCTGGCTTGCTAGCATGTTAGCCATTAGTTGGCCAGTTTACAGCCGGTTGTCCTGACATCACAAAATACAAACTTTTAGCGTTCCAGATGCCAAATGCTGAATATAACCAAAGACCATGGCTGACTGTGACAAACAGATGTTTCTTTGGGAGGTGTACAAGATTACATTTCAAAGATTGCTTCACATATTCTCATGACCAAAATGTGTCCAGAATTTTGACTTCAATTGTGCAGAACACATTTTATTATATGCTAGTATGTATAACTTTAATATACTCGATTTTGCCTTGATAGTTTATAATCTTACAATCGTTGTGTGATGTCAGACAATTGCTTTTCGTGAAGTGGAATTCACAAGTAGGACTTTTGAGTGGCGTTTTGTTACTTTTCTAGTAGGAAGTTGGAAAATGTCCAGTTCCCAGTTTTCTGGAAAGCAGAATAAGAAATTATTGTTTCTTAATATTTTTCCATGCTGTGACCAAATTCCATTCACATTCATTGTATCGGGATGGAGGCAGAAATCTTAGATACGAATAAAAATCCTTCATATTATCTAAATGTGTGGTTCAAACGAGTTAAATGTGGCCTTCCACCGAGACAAAAGTTTTACAGCAGGAAGCAAACATGCTCAAATCAAAGCATTAAACGATTTTATTTCTATCATGCTGTGTTGAATAAAAACCAGCATTTGACTCAAAGGATACAATTGTCGTTGTTTCCCATTTGGAACTAACAATGACTTTGAAAAACAGTTAAGTTCAGGGAAAAGCAATATGATGAGACGCAAGCGGCTAATTAGCACTTGTATCCCACGCTGAGATGGCGGAGCTGTAGTTGTTTTGGTGAACAATTGTCAAGATTGCCTTTTTCTGTTTTGTCCTCATTAATGAGATCGGGGCTTTTTTTCTTTGTGCTTCTGCGAAGCAGAAAGCTATAGTTATAGACAACCGCGGTGGCTTTTATAGCTGATATACATGACAGGGGAAGAGTTCCAGCATCTGATTTACATAACCTGTGGGGGAAGTTTATGCCTCGACTGTTGCCTGTCAGCGGAGGAAATACCTGTCAGTCTCGAGTGATTCAATCTACTACGCCCGTCATAGTCCTGAAGGTGTTACACTATACTGGTCCTGAACTGCTCATCTTGTCAAGAGGAGGGTTTTTGAACTTTGAAAGGCCAAAGGGGAAATCACCGGAGGAGAAATGACTTCCTGCTGAAAGGTGCCAGCAGCAGAAAGAATAGAGGCGAGCGGCGGCGCAGGTATGCTGCTGAATGAATAGAGTGTGCTGTGCTAAAAGACATCTCACAGCAGCAGAAGCCCTCCCAGAAGCAGCAATCATTGAATGGTGCTCAGCACACCACGACCGCACACAAACAAACGGCCCGCCGCTGATCACAGCGACGACTACTCACACTGCATAGCTAAAGAGATGATTAATCTGCTTTGCTGAATGCCCTAGAAAATCCTCCCGTCTCCAGCCGCTTCAATCTGCTCGTGCACAGAGATGATCTTAGATATGGGTTTTTTTCTGTTTGCCGGAGCACCTGCTCCCCCAGTGCCACCCGCGCAGCACAGCGCTGCCCTTGGGTTTTCCTCCGAGGCATTTGTCCACAGCATCCAGCACTCACAGTGATCCGCCATGTGATTAATTGCTTAATAATTGCTGAGGCTATTCTGTGTTGCACTGTGCTGCTGTGATTCTCCATCTTCTTTCTATCAAGTCGAGATTGTTCAACGGCAGTTGTAAAAGACACACTTTTAAACAAAGAAAGATACAAATAGAAATAAAAGCTGGAGCTAATGAAACAATAAATATCATGAATAAGACATACGACAAGTGCATCACATGCATGTTAATATCCCACCTTATAATTCTGATGAGTTTTAAGCAGTTGCAAAGTCCATTTTTCACCTGCTTTTCATTTTTAATCTAGTGTGTTGAATCATTGGAAGTCGGAGCCTTACAAACTTCTATTCAGCCCTCCATCCGGTTTCTCCCCTGAAGGCTTTAATAGAGCTCTGTTCTTAACCGACACTTATCTTAAGGGTGAAGACAGTTCCCAGGATCCATTGTCACTTTAGAATAGCATATCCTTCAGTGAACTAATTACACTACCCGTCAAAGCCGTTACCCTATCAAGCCACGCTTTGTACTTTAACCTCTACTTGTGTGCCTGCAGACAAGGAAAGAACTCCATGTTTGACCTTGACATGTCCGATGTCATCTCTTTCAGCAGCTTCAGTTCTCCCTGCCAGCTTTAATCCGCCAGATTTTTGACTGAGAGGAATGGGCTTTGTAAGTCGTAGTCTTCAATGTGCTTTTATGTGCTTAAATGCAGCATGTAAGTAATGTTGTGCAATGAAAAAAAAATTAAATAAAATGAGGATGAATCCAAAATGGCCTGACACCAAAATGCAATTTTATTGTAAGGTAAAGTTTGTTGAGGAGTGTCAATTTGGCAGGCACAAAGCAGATGATTCATTCTCTTTTATTTCCATTCGGATGCTTTGCAAAATGTATTGCATACCCCAGGAATAAATACATTAACAGAGCACAACAAATCAATAGCAATAAAGTGAAAGGAGATGGTGTATAATAATGCATTTATCCCTTGCTCGAATACAGGCAGTTAATCAGGCTCTGCTTGGCCTCTCAATGGTTTCATTTGGATGGGATTAAGCTCCTACATTTCTCACAGGCCTGAGAGATTTAATCGGAGAGAGTTCAACCGCGGTGCCGGAACGAACTCAGACGATGACCAGCCTGGGATTACAGTGATGGATGTGGAAGTCCGATGTAAGGAGCAACTCACATTCTTTTTTTTTTTTGCAAATATAATCTGTGAAGGGAAAATAAACTTTTGACTGCATGCATCAAAAAAATACAGAGATGATGCAAACTCTATTACTCGGAGGAGTGTCTGAAATGTGGATATGTGCCAGGAAATATAGTGCTGCCAGGGTGTCATTCAGTGCATTTGAATGGTTTGCCTCCCTCCCAGCCTCCATCTGGACACCAGTGGATTACAAATATAAAAAGATTAAGCGAAAAACTGAGTCGTAAATGTTATAGCCACCAACCAAACAAGAAATCTGCAATCAAACTCTTGTTTTTAGAACACAATACTGAAGTGAATAATGTAAATGTTCTTACGCACCGCCCTCTCCTGCTTGTGTTATAGTGTCGAGCTGGACTTCAAGCTGCAGGAGGACAAGCTGCACCCCCTGATGAAGAGACTCTGCCCCCTGGACAGCCAACAATGCCCCGCTCTGCCTTACTCCAATGAAGTGTTCACATCCACGCCGAAACGCAAGTCCAAGGCAGAGTCCAAAAAGCACGCCCGCTGGAAACTCTGGTTCCTTTGAATAAAACATGAAGGCTTTGGAAATGGCCTTTTCTGTCGGGCACATTAATACCCCTGTTGTTCTCCAAATGGATGAGGGGATATTCAGAGAGAGTCATCGACATGTGAGGATGGATAGGAACAGAAACCGGTTCATTTGGGGCTTCGGAGTTGAGACTAAGTCAGCTGGGGGACAGTAGAGACATACACACAAAAAAAAAAAACATATAAAATTCTGTCAAACCTTTTTCTGGCATGTTCGCTGAAGAGGATAAGACGTACACCTGCAGAAACTAGGTGAGCGTTGGAATACATATTCCAAAAAAGTGTAAAGATGGATGTTATTTATTTACTGGGTAAAAGCCCCTCACACTGTCTAAGTACGTCTTTTCATGGCCTTCTCCAATGCAATGCCTTTTTTTGGTCTTTTTTCCCCCTTAGAGCATATTGCTTGGCCACAAGAGGAGCCATGTGGAGGGCCTTTTATGAGCGAAGCTATAATCTTTGAATGGACATCAGCCCCACCTCCGGCAAAGCACAAACACTTGACTTTTGAGAGGAACACGTGTAAAAGACTGAAACAGTACAGTACATGGCAGCGTGTCAGCGCTGTTCTTCTAACCCCCGTCTCTTCTCTCTTCTCCCTCATTATCTGTGAACATCTTGCTCAGTTTGTCCGTCCAACTGAACATCTGCCTGCCTTTTCTTAACAACCCCTTGTCTCCTCCCTCTCTTTGTAACTGTGTCCCTTTTTATCTCCCTGTCTTTCTTTCCGTCTCTCCATTTAGCTCACTGTGCAACCAACCAACTAGCCAGCCAACTTTGCCTCAGCCATCCTGTCGTCTTTCTGTTAGCTACACTGTCACATTCTGAAATTATATTTCAGAATGTCTGCATCTTTTTCTAGCAAATTACTGTGAAATTAAATTTTAAAACATGTTTGGTCACCTCCTCTTGAAGCAGGTACACTTGTAAAAAAATGCGGAAGGGTTAGGTGATTTCTTTTTAAATAGCATAATCTTTTGAATACTTCTAAGGCAAAATATTTTCTATAATAACTTAAAAAGTGTAAAGTAAAGTAAAGGCTATTTTGACATTTCTCTCGGTTAAGATCTTGCCTCTCAGTCTCGCTCATTGTGTCACAGCAAAGCTCTGATGTGAAGTCATGATCCTCATCTACTAAGTCATTTGTCTCATGCGCAATTAGCAAACACTTGAAGTGTTGTCTGGTAATATTGATTTATCTTGCATTTCAACGGCAAGTTCTCTCTTATCTTCTTTTTGTAGGACTACAGAAGACATTTGGTTATCCACCCACACAAACAACTGTGCACTGAACTTGCAGGAGTAGAAGGGCTATACACAGTGCTAATGGAGCATGGTAGCAATCTCACAGCAGAGACTCGTAGACTTGTAGCCACCAGCTTTGGTTAAGTACAACAACACACACTGATGATGTAGCAACGATACTGAACTTGCACGCTGTCAAAAGCAGGTATTTACTGGAGTCTTAAAGTCATTTTATAACAGCAGCTCTTACGTAGATTGTGATACTGTAAAATGTCTGAGAAATGTCGGGAAGACTCATAGCTGCCTCCCATCATTAGACTACGCAGTAGAGTGCATTATTCAGGTCACCAACTTCCATGCAAAGATCTGTACCTTAAGAAAGTGCAATTTCGTGATGATGTGCAATATTATGCATTTTTCTACTGTTTCTACATCACAATTAAAACATTTTCAACTGAAGGGGTTCCTGTGTGCACCTATGTCCACTGGTAATAGAGAGGTAATAGAGGTACTGAGTGAGAGGAGCCATTCCTGTCAGAGCGAAGCGACTCAGAGAGTTTGTGTTTAGGGTTAGAGAGGTTGGGCCTAATCTTTCCTGCCTCCGCCTCAAGGTCCTGGGGGAAAAGGGGTCCTGGGTATTTGTAGTGCCCAGGAAGCTGAAGGACTCCACAGTGCTGTCCACAACCATCTCCTCTGTTTGTAGAGCATTAAGTTGTTCTGTCTGCACCATGTCACCAGATGGTCGATCTACCACCTCTAGACAGACTCATCCCCACCAATGATGAGACCAGTGAGGGTGGTGTTTTCCGCAAATGTCAGGAGCTTGACCGTTGGTGTACATGGAGAAGAAAACAGTCTTGTGGAGAACAGGTGCTGATGATCTGAGGGTCTGAAACGTGTTTCTCCAGCTTCCTGTCGGACTGAAAGTCTGTGATCCACCGGCAGGTGGAGTTGGGACGTGCAGCTGCGAGAGCTTGTGATGATAGTATCCATGATCAGGATCCTGGCATAGATTTCTGTAGGGGACCTGCAGGGGTTCCAGGAGTTGGTCGGTGAGGGTTTTGCGGGGATCGAAGAAGGCACTCAAGGCGGAGTTTCCTCAGGTTCGGCAATAGGCGATTTAGATGAAAGAGAGCGATCATGGAAGTTATCCTTCTATTTAGTGAAGACGGTATTCCATGGTTTTAGAGTGAAATGTCTACTGGACCCAACAATGAACGAAATAGGACAAGTGTCTGCAAAAAAGGAGTAAAACTGTCCTTGTGGTGACCTCCTGTGTGGAAAGGCAGTGATCTGGAGGTGACTGCTGACTTCATAACCCCGGAGACCTCATGGCCATATCAGAGGTTGGGCCCTGGGCTTCCTATTGTTGGAAGCATGAAGGGGTTGATTTTGGTAGGCCTCATATTTAGGCTTCAAACCTTCCTTTGTTCTCCCCACATGATGACATCCCCAGCACCAACTTGCTGAACCTGTATTTTGGCTTCACAGAAGATGGATGATGTCACAGCATTATGTGCTCATCTAGATCATTTGTATTAGTCCTGAAAATATCCCAGTCTCTACAGTCCAAGCATGTCCAAAGATCCTCCATCGCTTCAATGGTCCACTTCTTTGAGTTCTTCATAAGAGGTTTACAGAGCTATACTTTCTGCCTGTATGCAGGTGAACCACGACGTGTTAGAGGCCCTGCTGGTTGTAGCGTTACAGTGATCTTAAGTGTTCTCCTCTGTGAGCTGTCCCACAGTCAATGTGATGTGACTCATAGTTGGAGCACTTCTACAGCTTCCGATTGGCATGAATGAGTACAAAGCAGAACTAAGCATTAACGGCCAGGTAGAAATAAATGTTTCTTGGTGAATCTTGTGTAAATAAAGAGTTTGTGGGAAAGATTATTTCTCATGCGCCATAGAGGAAATCAATTTTGCAAATAAATCAGTTGATTTTTGGGTCAATGTTTGGGTTCTTCTCAATAGCAATGGCAGCTGAGGTTCATGGGTGTTGTTGGATATAGAGCCTTCCCCTCCATGACAAAATGATGGTGAAAAACATGATTTCTTTGAAACTTTAAAGAATTGAAACCGGTGGCTATAAATCTAAAATCGAATCATTACATATCCAGGAGAGTCTTGTGTTTCTATGTTAAGTAACATTCTCTATATTATTTTATAAAAATAAAAACATTTTAATGGGAAGACAATATGGAAAAAAACACTTCCAGAGCCAGAGAGCCCTCCTGCTTTGCCACAGTATGTGACAGTAAGTGTAGTTCCAGGCAGAGCTGTATTTACCTGGTGTCAGACAGTCCACATTTTCAATCTTTTGTGCTCATGTGAAGCAGAGTTGGATCATCACGGCTCAACAGCGGCAGTGTGGTTGAGCTTCGTCCCTGTTCTAATGTGATTAGTGCTCAATACCAAGAAGAGAAGCAACCTTCAAGTAAAGACCAGAAGTGTCAGGCGAGTGTGATTTCCAGTCCTTCAAACTAAGTGACCTAATCCCACATCCATCCATTGCTCTCCCATGTCTGTCTCTTTCATTCTCCTCAACTGATTCTCTATTGCTTTTATTTTACCTGTGTCCTCTATCTTTCAATTCCTGCAGCATTCCCTTTCTCTATTTCTATTTCCAAAACGGTTCTTCTTACATTTCTCTTTTTGTCTCTTACTGTCAAGCACATAAGAGTTCCCATTTTCCCAATTTCAAATTAGATTATCAATACCGTAAATCCTCTAATATTCTCTCTAAAAGGTCTCTGTCGGTGGAGGTAAATAAAGGCCGGTCTCTCATAAAGGCTTGGGCTATTATTAGAACCAACATTTTTCTGGGCAGGCCTCAACATTATGCTTGTGATAGTAACATGCAAGTACCACAGGGGTGCAATGTTTGCTAAGGAATCCAAGCCATAGCTACGGCAGGGCTCTCAAGTTTTTAACTTAGTTTAGCGTGAGATTTTGGCTGAAGGTACGTGTCCACAGGCAGCATTATTTCCATGCTTCCCATTCATTGTAAGAAGCCAAGCAATGCCTTCATGTCGCGGCGAGTTTCGAGACGGAAGCTCTCGAAAATCTTTTAGGGCCGGGATGCGCTTGAATAGGGGCCTATATTAGAGGATTTACGGTATAATGCCGTTGAGAAAAATGCTTTTCTTCTATTTGGCATTATTTGTATCATTGGATTCATTTTACAAATATACATTTACATTACATTATGAATTGTTTTAAAACAGGTCAAACACAACATGATCTTAACTGTGAAGAATATTTACATCCATCCATTATCTGTAGATGTGGCAAATCTATAAACATAATAATTAAAATACAATACAATATCATTAAAATTAATGAAAATAACACCAACTTTCAAATAATTTCTCAGAAATACTATTAAGAATCAAGGGAGTACAGATGTTTTGTCTGCCGATTTCTTTATTGGTCGTGGGAAAAAAAGGCAGAAAAAGCAAGGTTGCCAAATATGTCTTTGATATTATGAAGAAATGTATGTTGTTAAACTGGAGCGTGTTTGGCCACACCCATCAGTGATGTCACAGTGCACCTGTGACATCACTGATGGGTGCCCTCGCATCCTTGAGTGCACTTCTACATAGCTGTAGCAAAATGAAACGTTAAGTCACCAGAGGTGAGCAAAAATAGCATGTATATCTGGGTCCCTTGGCCCAGTGGCGCAAAAAGTGGGTATGCGCTATATGCGGTGCATAGGGGCTTTGTCTATGGAAAAAGATGGATGAAGAACAGAAAAAGAAAGAGGTAAAAGGAGATGGTATATCAAGGGATGCAACAGCAGTTGAATAAGTGGATGGTGAAAGGCAACAGGTAAGTTTTAAAGTGTGAAGTGTCTGCTTGGAGTATTTGACATAATGTTAGACTAGCTAGCATGTTGCTAACATAGGAATGTAACAGGCAAATGGGAGAAAACGGCTAGCTTAATGCAACACAGATTGCTCATCCGAAAACTGGAAAATACAAGGTAGCATTTAAAATAAATGACAAGAATCTAGAAAGTATAACTAATGCAAAGACTCTGGTTTACCATGGAATCATGCATAGATTTGCTTTTCTTTGGAGGCTTGTAAATTCATGTTAACAGACTACCTTACTTACCTAGTGTTTGCTAACATTGAGTCTGGGAATGTAGCAGCTAAAGTGGGGTTTATGGCTAGCTTAATGCAAACTAATGTTGCTGGTAGCTACATTTGGTTAAAGGGATAGTTCAGAATTTTGGACATAAGACCTATTTTCCAAGTGAGCCGGTGTGTTCGAGACGTCTGGAGACGTTTTCAAGAAATTTCATTCAGTTCTTCTAGTTGCCGAGTTCGCTTATGCTATGGCTAGCGCAAGTCAATCGTTCTAGCCAGCATGGCATTTACGGGCAGTATTTCGGGCTCCGAGGTCTTTTCAGACAGCCTTGGGGGTATAAGTGCCGACAGTTTGGCCCGGTTCGATTGCCTATTTACGGGCAGTATTTCGGGCGGCGCGTCTTAGAGTTTTGAGTCCGACGGAGCAAAGTAAAATTCCGCTGCTGCTGAGAAACTAGTTCCTCCAAAAATGCATGATTCATGCGATGCTAGGTTAGTTTTGTTTCAAATATTATTCTATCAACACAGATATGTACATCGACAGTCTAGTGTTTTAATTGATTTGCCTCGGGTGCACTGTGGAGTGGGCAAGACTGTTTTTAATGCCATGCTAGCTAGAACGATTGACTTGCGCTAGCCATAGCATAAGCAAACTCGGCAACTAGTAGAACTGAATGAAATTTCTTGAAAACGTCTCCAGATGTCTCGAACACACCGGCTCACTTGGAAAATAGGTCTTATGTCCAAAATTCCGAACTATCCCTTTAACCCTATGGTACCAATGCCATGCATGACACATCTCAATAGTTTTAAGGTAACATAACAACTGGTAAATATAAGGCAGCATACACAATGAATTACATGCAGCTTGAAAATACTGGTTACCACGGCATGGATTTATTAACAGATTTTATGCTACCATGACATTTACATTTAGGTCATTTAGCAGACGCTTTTGTCCAAAGCAACTTACAATAAGTACATTTGTCAAAAGAAAGAGAAAGAAACCACAACATATCATTGCCAATAAAGTAAGAGCTAAAAAATAGTGTTAGATCCTCGTCTGAGTAAAGTAGTAGCTGTTCAGCAAACATACCTTAAAGGTTGTATCAGCGATTCTGGGCCGAAACATAAATTATGACATTCATCTGTTTTTACCTCACGATCTGCTAGCTTCCCGCCCCATAAGCAGGCCGTCAAAACCGCGTCTCTCTAGGCAGCCTAGGCTCCGAAATCGCACACAAAAACAAATGGTACTACCAACACCTCAAAAGCAAAATAAACAGTGTTTCAACCAATCACAGACAAGGGGTGGGTGGCACGTTCATGAATATGCGCGTCCATGATCATTTTCAAAACACGGGAGGGAGGGGCTAGCTGGCTCTGTTTGTTTTGGATCTCGCAACGGAAGTGAGGGCAACCAGAATCGCTGATACAAACTTTAAGAACAACAGTGCTATGATCAAAGTGCTATAGGTAAGGTTTTTTTTTGGGGGGGGGGGGGGGGGGGGTGTTAGTGGGTCATGCTATGCAGAGTCAAGGTGAAGTCTAAACAGGTGAGTCTTGAGCCTTTTTTGGAAGATGGCAAATGACTCTGCTGTCCTGACATTGGTCGGGAGTTCGTTCCACCACTGAGGCGCCAGAGCAGAGAAGAGTCTGGACTTTGCTGAGCAACATTTGTTTGATTTCAGCGATGGTGGTACTAGCCGACCAGAGGAGCGAAGCGCTCGCTTCAGGGCGTGTGGTTTGACCAGTGTTTGAAGGTAGATGGCTGCTGTTAGCTGTTCTCTGTTTTTCAGGAATCATGTTATCTGTGTTGTCAGACATACATTTACATATTTTAGGTGACATGGAAGCTGTTATTACAGGGTCAACCTTACTGCATAATAGTTTTTTTAATTGTCTTATCTGATGCCATCACTAGGCTGCTTATTTAACAGTAAGAATTGCGGGGGGGGGGATTTTTGCTGCATACCCCCCTGACACTTGCTAGTTGCGCCCCTGCCTTGGCCCCTATAAGATCAGTGTTTTTTTAGTGGTATTTCGAACACTCTTGAGAAAGCTCATGAGGCTGGATCCACCGGTTCCTCTGGCATCCATATTCGTGCCCTCAGCTCTCCATGGGCAGCCCCTGGCGTGGGCTCGAGTACCAGGCACAATGATGTACTTGGTCGTAATACAGAGGTGGTAGTTCCGGAAATCCACCAGCGCCGAAACACACAAGTTGTAAGACTGACGGAGATCAGAGCCTGAGTGGGACAGGATGAAGTCTCGCAGAGATGGACAGGCAGACAGAGCTTCTATATGCTGACGGTGGGCGGGAGGCATGTAATCCCTCATGCGTGTCAGATAGGCACCTAGATAGGCCGGGTCAATGGAGAGAACAGAGGAGAGACTTTGAGAAGAAATAACAACTTTTCATTTTTCTGTCAGAGCAATCAAATGACTGCACAAACAGATAGATTTATTCATATCAAGCGCCTGATGGGGTCAAAGGATGAGGGAAATTAATCATTACCCCACTCTTCGTCATGCTGGATGGACAGCAAAGCATCAAAGCACTGAACGGCTGAACTCTGGGCCGCGCTCACACCTGATAACAACATCGGCTTATGGCTCACGCCTTCATACAAGAGCCCCCTTGGAAGCAGGGGGTTGTCTCGCCATCTGAAAGAGTTCAAATAAATATGAACTTCCTGCCAGCACAGGGAAATGTCATAATTGCATATTTTCTAGATGAGATAAATATTAAAAACACAAATAACTTTGGTTTGCAGGATACTGTAACAACCCTAAAACTCACCCTGAAAAAAAAATCCTCAACTTGCTAGAAAACAAAGTTGGATCCACATGGTCTGGAAAGAGCACACATTCAGTCTTTCTGATTGCGGCACAGCATGTAAATTGACAGACTTCAGATTGGGCGAGCTTTAATTCAAACATACGGTGCATGAGTTTAAAAGTTTCCATCATCTTCTTCAAAGACTGAGTCACTTTTTCAAGACCTTTCTGTGTGCCGATAAGGTCTGAGTTCTTCATAGCCTGCATCGCCTCCAGAGACCCCTGTTTAGAGTTGGGAAAATCCATCACTGACAAGGGCAAGGTACAAAGACACAGAGTATATGGATGGGACACAAAATAATTAAGATGGAGTGACAGTGTCAGGCTGAGGTCCAGAAAGAGTTAACATGAAAAAGAGGAAGAGCAGCAGTAGCCAGTAGCCAGTAGGCTACTAACCGTTACGCCTGAACTGGCAGCCATCTCGACCAACAAAGACACAATGAAAAATCCCCAGTTACTCTTCCCACCAGGAAAGGAAAATATCACGTCCATGTTCCTATTTTCGAAAAAAAAAATAGATGTTTTGTAAATATACAAGCTGCACATCATAAGTACCAGACTACAGGAATTGTGCAAATTTACAGTTGACAAATTCTAAACAAAATGTCAGTGAATTCATTTCCTTTTACTTGTACTCACGAAATGTCCATATTCCTAAAATGAAAAGAGAGTGTGAAAAGAGAGAATATCTGGCAATTATTCTCTATTATATACAGTTTTATCATAATGTTACTATTATAATGAAAGAGTGTCTGTGGACTACGGACATAAGGCCAAGTCATTAAATAAGGCAATGGAAAAGCATTACTCACCCTGTGGGATCCTTTAATTTCCAGTTGGCTAAAACTGCATCTGAATAAGTCAGGATGGGTGGAAGGCCAAGCCTACAAGATACCAGCCAATAGGGATAGGCCAGTGCTTTTGGCAGTATCTATGAAGTAAGCATAATAGTTTCATTCCAGGAGTGATGCTTTACTGAGATGTCCAGTATCACTCTAGGGATGGCAGTTCAGTCCACCACTTTGATCTAAACTGTGATACCTCCAAAACTATTTGATGGATTGCCATGATATGTTGGTGCTCAGAGGATGAATCCTACTCTTTCTGTGATGCCAATTGTTGGTCAAAGATGTCACTTTTCATCCTGTAAAATATCTTAAAAGCACCTACTTGATGAATTGATTAAAAAGGTGTTTGAACAGACATTAATGACTAACAGATTGTGTATCCGATGTATCATATAATTCTCTTGACTTATGTTAGCATGCTAACAAGCTATAGTAAGATGGTGAACAAGGTCAACTCAGTTTGCTAGCATGGTGATGTTGGCATTTAGCTCAAACTATTGCTGTGCCTTAGTACATGGTTGTATCTGTTTTATATGTCACATTGTAGGAACACCACTGACTGAAATGCACCACCTTTCTTACCAGCCCTGATTCCATTGCACAGTAGTATTTTTACCTCAGCAGGCGTATCTTCCTGCCATACATATCCCATGCTGATGAACCCAAGCGCCAGGCGAGCCAACCTGAGCTCCAGATGGTTACTCAGGAGATGAGTACCCAACACTGGCATCTGGATTATGATCAGATTTTCAGATTTTAAACTTCCATTCTCAGGAACAGTGAACACCACAAGGGTTTTGCAAGTTAAACTGGATGTCATCATATACACAAATTGGTTTTCAACTCTAATTTGCATTTGGAATTCCTAATGTAAATCAGAGTTGAGAAGGCATTTTTCTCTTCTCACCTTGTGAACCAGATCCCGTAGTTGATGTGACACTATCAGATGTGCAAGATTATTTGCCAGGTCCAACCACTCCCGGTAATAGTCTGGAAGGTCAGTCTAGATGATGATAACAATTAAATTACTTGCTTGTTGATTTTTAAACGGTTTTTGTTTTTTGTTTTTTTGCATGGAGGATTTTCATGTGGTGTAATCTGTAACATCATCAGCTCATGTTTGCCATGATTCCTGACCTGCATGTCAGAGGATGACTGGTGCTATCAATCAGCGAGAGAAAGCAATTTAAAGAATACCCAGATGTAAAATCTCTTTTTAACTCTTTTTGAGCACATCTGCGTTCATAATGTTCACCTATTCAACAATATATGCAGAAAAATTACAAAAAATAAATGTCTTTGCATTTTTACAAGGGCTGCCGGTGCCGATTGTAAAGTGGCACACTCCAAACAACGTTTAAAAAAGTGGTAGCAAAGTGGTAAAAATGTAGCTGTTCATTTCAGCAGTGTTGTGCAAGTTCACACTTTTCATGAATAAGTTGAAGACAAAAAATGTAAAAAATGTGTGCATTATCCTAACGAAATGAATTGACATGCGTTAACGCGTTCATTTTGACAGCCCAAATTTTTGCATCTTACTGCAAAACAAAATATGAGGTGCTTATATCAGCTTACCAATTTCAAACAACCATGACATCCACCCATCAATCAACCTACAACTACGGCTCTGCACAGAGGCAGAGCCTAATTAATCCCCTTGGACATTAAAGAGTTTTTGTCATGCGAATACCCAAATTTGGCAGTTTAAAGTTTAATTTGTAATGAAAGACTCAAGTAATGCTGATGCCTCCATATGACGTAAGTTAACAAGACCATCGGCAAGAACGTTGGCTTCTATAGTTATTCTTAAACCAGTCCCCCATGACTCGTGTGGCTTTGTTGCCACATTCGACCTGTAGCTGCATTAGAAAAGAAAAGATGACAATCAAACGTACCAGTGGCTTTTCAAGGATAAATCCAAGCTCCTCAGAAATTTCAAATCCATCACCATCCACCTGCATTGTTTCTCTGCTGTTAGTCTCCATATGATCTGTTCTGTTATTTACTGCAATAGTTTGGCTTCGAGATGGGTATCGCTGTTTGTGTGACAATCAGATAAGAGTTGTTTAACTGGCTCAGAGACTAATTCTCACATTCCTTTTTTTGCATAGCCTACTCCCAGTTGCAAAGAGCCAATCATATTTCACATCAGCAAGTATTGATTTCACAGAGCAAAGCTGAAATTACCTGTTTTGTACAGGGCTGCTGCCAAATGACAGAACAAGTCATGTATGGCTCTCAAGTCTCACCCATCTGTTCCCTCTGCGAAGGACATGAGACAGAAAGAAGCCAAAACAAACACAGCCAATGTACAAGCTGACGCGCGCACCTTGTGGTCCGGGTCCGGCGCGCACATTACGTCCGTGCACGGCAGTGTGCATGTCGTAGCCGGTGCACCGCTGTTTTTTGTGACAACAAAACATAACAATATCACCAGGGGACTATAGTCCATTTCCAGTGCTGATTAGATGCATTGAGCAAATCAATAATTGGATGGAGCAGGATTTTCTCATATTAAACAAAGACAAAACTGAAATCATTGTTATTGGAGCCAAGGCAGAATGGTCAAAAGTTAGCACCCAGCTTCAAGCGGTAATGCTAAAAACCACAAACAAAGCCAGAAACTTAGGTGTAGTCATGGACTCAGACCTGAACTTCAACAGCCACATTAAATCAGTTACAAAGTCAGCCTACTATCTCCTAAATAATATATCAAGGATTAAAGGACTTATGACTCAGCAGGATTTGGAAAAACTTGTCCATGCTTTTATCTTCAGCAGGCTCAACTACTGTAACAGTGTCTTTACAGGTCTCCCTAAAAAGTATATCAGACAGCTGCAGTTAATTCAGAACACTGCTGCTCGAGTCCTCACTTGGACCAAAAAAGTGGATCACATTACTCCGGTTCTCAGGTCTTTACACTGGCTTCCTGTCGGTCAAATAATTGACTTTAAAATACTACTACTGGTTTACAAAGCACTGAATGGTATTTTCTACTCCTTGATATTGATTTATTTTTATTAAATTTTATTTTTATTTATTATTATTTTAAAATTTCTGAATTTTAAACTTTATTTTACTATTGGCTTGTTTTAATGTTTTTTTTTTCTCCAATGCTTTTCTGTAAATTAATTTTGCCTTTATTTTCTTTTAATTCTTCTATTTTTTTCACTTTATTGCATGACATGTTATGATGTGAAGCACTTTGAGACTGCCTTGTGTATGAAATGTACTATACAAATAAAGTTGCCTTGCCTTGCCTTGCCTTGCCTTGTCTTGCCTTGCCTTGCCTTGCCTTGAGTTGTGCATTTCAACCTGTTCACCTAGTATTTCTCACACAGGGAAATTTCCAGGATAACGCCCACCAAGTTGTGGTGCTATTTTTTATTTAACTGTGGACAGATAGGAATCAATTGGGGTAGATCTCAGAGGGAGCTTGCAACACACCAGCTAATCAAAAAAGAGCTGAACAGTTGGGTCATGGAGATCGGTGGTCTTCTTTTTGATGTGTGGCCCGGACTTCAGGACCGCAGTGATGGACACTGTCTGGATGGACAGTGTGAGCAGGATAGTTGCGCAGCTTCATTCTTTTTCTTCTTTCAATAATGAGAAAATCGCAAAATCACAAAAAAAAGGACCAGTTTGCAGCAATACTGCGACATCACATCTCCGCAATCCACCCGACGCTGAACGGCGGTGGCAGTACGCTGCCTGATCCCAAACTGCTCGCCGATTGCTCACCACAATCTGTCCTTCATCTCCACATCTTTATAGTCTTCAGACTGTTCGTTATAAGACGCTCTGCTTTGAGTGACGACGTGGATGAGCTCGTTGGTTGATATTTTGGATGTAAGTTGGCTCTATGGTGGCTCTGAGTGGTCAAAAATCCTCTAAATGCTTTTTGACAGATGAAATGCAGAAAATCAAACCTGTGCCGAAAAGTTTTTGGACGGACGAAAGTTGCGGAGACGGTGTGTAAACATGATTGACATAGCATGAGGTCTAGGAACCACAGTGTTTAAAATGGGAGCCACCAACCCCTGTGCTTGTGGTGCCAGACTGGTGCTTGGCAATGGTATATGCCACTGAATGAATATTGCTGATGATGGGTCTGAGAGGGGCTCCCTCCTTGTGTTTTTCAGGAAGGCCATAAATTTGCGGTATGACTTCCCCCGGGTATGGGTGGCAGTAAGGCAGCTTGTCAATGGCTTGATCCTTTTCCAGGGGGCAAACCGCTTTCATACACATGGCTGCTTTATGGCGGCCGCTTTGTCGTCAGTCAGCAGGAGGGTTATTTCTCTTGGATTTGATGAGGTCGGGAGTCAAGACCCATATCTGAGGCGCTTTGTCAAATGGCTGCATCACAGCAACATATAGCAAGCACTTCCCCTCCACCTTTCATGTGAGCTCTCAGTTTCTACCTCCCATTGAGCATGCTTTACTGCCACGGCCAGCAGTCCCTCAAGCCATTTAACCCTCTAAAGAGGCAGGAGGAATGGGAAGGCAAAAGAGTGGAGCTGAGGGGATGGGAACTGTGGTGATCCAATTAATTTCAAGACCAATTACTGAGTCATCAGACAGAGAGAGCAAGAAGGGACAGTAAATCTAATCTGGAAGGGGACAAGTGGATACATTGTTAAAAGGGACTCTTAAGAATCAGGACAGCACTTAGCAGCAGTGTTGAGGTTCATCTTGTAGACATGCACTCTGTTTCAGTCAAAAATACTTCACCCTGCCATCCCTCACCTTCTCTTCTCCCTGTCTAACTGGTTGCTACTCCTCAACTATTCTTCTTTGCTCTCCGACACCCATGGCATCTAGAAGTGCAAGAATAATGTCCAACTGGCACATCTACTGGTGAAAAAAAAACAGTAAAATGCTTTCCTTTTCTCTCTCTCTCTCTCTCTCTCTCTCTCTCTCTCTCTCTCTCTCTCTCTCTCTCTCTCTCTCTCTCTGTGGGTGTTAGTTATGCTACGTATAAGAATGAGATTAACAGGTTTTGGAAAAGATGAAAACAAATGTCCCTGGTACTGAGGTCAACGCAGATGGCCCTGCTTTCCCATCATTCACCATTAGGGTGCTGAGTGGTAGGCCTACTGCAGCACTGACACAGCGTTATCCACAAAAAGAAAACAAATTCAGATGAAGTTCTGTGAGACAATGATGCAGAATTAGCTGCTGAAACCAGGATGAAACCACAGTCACCGCAGAAAGCGCTGTTAAGTGGTGCTTGTGAAGAGAATGCCACTCTTGGTCTTGGATATCTTTTGCAGAGGCAAATGGTCAAATAATATTTCATCATATTATGCTCTGGAGATGCTTGGACAGATTCAGAAAAGATGGTGAATTTAATTTTATTGGTACATTTGATTGGTAATTAGAGCCAGACTGTTATATTCCAATTTTTTTCTAAGGCAGTTCTGCTGCATTGGACAGCAGCTCAGAGTGGCAACCGGCGAGCAGTTTATAACCTGCTTTAATCTTCTCTTCATTTGTTATTCCATCCTTCTGGTTACCCAGCTTATTTTGTGATCTTGCTTCCCAGCTGTTGCGCATCAATGTATCTCATAGAAAATTTAAACAGTTATTCTTAAAGTACCGATGCTAATGAGATAGGGTATATAACGTTTTTAACGGCTTGGTGCAACACAGATTTAGGTGCAAATTTGCTGCAACCAACTCTGGACAGCCAGTGTGTGCACGGCAATACAAAACATTGCCAGAAGGGGAAAAAACAGGTTTCAAAATCAAGATTCTCAGATAAGGTGTTTTTTTTATTTACTATTTATGCAGTTTGAACATGAATTGAAATAAAATGCATCAACATTGTGCCAATGAAGGGGCAAAATCGAAACCTGTCCATCAAGGTAATCCAAATATCCGTCAGATTACAATGTATAATTATTTATTGAAGTGGTGTCAAATTTACGATGAATGGTAAAATGATCATGAACTAATTAAATTAATTACCAAAAAGGTCTGAAAGGTCTTTGGCTTAGTCATCTTACGTGGTGAGTTTTTCAAATTCTCTTATTTGTTAGTCATTCAAAATAATTCCCCATGCGCAGCCATCCTGGCTTCAGGCTTAGCAATAAAACTAAGGTTAAGGACTTGTCTAAATGTTCTCTTTGAAATGTATCAAATGATGTGCCATCCAAGTGTCAAAAATAAGCCTGTTAAAGTCTGACAGTTCTACCCTCAGGGGAACTTTTTCAAATGTTTCTTCATTCCAGTTTGTATTTACCCACAGTTGGACTAATAATAAAATCAATTTCACAGCAGTTCACTCCTACACACTGCTCCTCGTGGCTTAAACAACGTTAAATTATAGTAGGTAGTGCCCAAGAACATGTTGTGCCATATGTATTGTTCTGAGCCTCATTAACAAGATCCTAGCAGACTGTTTTTAGAAGTTTTCAAGACTCAAGAAAGCCTATGAGATCTATCACAACCTGATTTAGAGTTCAGCCTTTACAGCGTGCAAAGGAACACTTAATAGGGGCTAAACCGGTTAAAATATTTGGAGCAGAACCTAGAGGAGAGGGTAAAGTTGTGTTCACGACAATTCTTTTGTTTCAAAATTATACTGGATGTGCTCATTAAATCAGTGTGACAGTTGACCTGATAAGCAGGAACCTGTTGAATCTTCAGGTTAGGTTTGTTTGAATAGATACACGCCTTAAAGACAACACTCATACATGTTTCATATTACCTTCCTATGTTCATGTCAGAGATTACTGACAGTAAGACTGAGATCCTGCGGGAGCTCTGCCATTCCGAGCCCAGGCCTGCCATATTTTACCTGTGACCTGAATAAATATATCTGTGAACTGAAGATTTCTCCGGTTTATCCTTGGGCTTCCAACAAAGAACTGGGATAATAATACAACCTTGTTCTTGTGTTTTTGATTGCAAATTTGGATTGATTCTCCTGTTACATGCATGCCTGTTGCTTTCTTCATTAAATCATCGCATCCTTACCTTCTGCCTCCTCAACTCTTCATGTGCGTTCAGGTTTAGACCCAAACGCAGAAGTTTGTGCTCACTGATGGATGGTTTTTTTTGTATGAACGGTGTATTGGAGTCCACTCAGCCACTAGTTAACTCAGCGGGACGGTGCATTATTTTGACCAGCAGTGGGGAGTTAGAGGAGAGGTACTTTGCTCAAGCTTGCACAACACCGAATTGTCCGTGGGTGTGATAATTGGAAGTGGTATTATAGAGAAGGTTCTTTTAATTAGGTTTTTATTGGGAAATTGTTACATATAACTTTCAAAAACATACAACTTTTAACTTTTCCAATATATATTTTTGCACATTTTGTTCGTGACACCGTGTTCTATCGGACTGCTAACGTTTTAAATGAACATTTGTCAAAGCTGAACGTTTGTCAGATCCCCTCTTTCTATTTATCTCTGTTATTCACTTTGAAAGCCAAGGACAAGATTGATTCATGGAGTTGGATGTATAAAATCCCTCCTTATTTCACTGCAAAAAAACTTAAATGAAGTGCCAGAGACTGGCTGGAGGGAGATCGCTGGAAAGTGTTCTTCTTGCTGTTGGCTATATGTGTCATTTCCAGTAAATATCACAATCTGAAATGTCAGTTTTTCATTTTATTAGAAGATAGCAAGTACAGTTGATTACCAGGCTAAACATTAATTTGCATCAAGCAAGCATATATGTTCCCTCACATGTTAATAGGCATATTAAAAACATGGCAAGTCACTACATTTTGAACAGATAAAATGCAAATAATTTGTAATATCTACTGACTATCATGTGATTAATCACAATGAACTATTTCAATTGATTGACAGCCCTCATTATTATGCAGGTAGCGTATTTCTATCACACTTTTGAAAACCGTGACTCTGCTGAACAATGACAGTCATGACAAATTATGACAGCCACTTCATCAGTCTCCCATGTAATCCACTGTAGCTAGAATATTTCCTGAAGGCGTCAAGCAAGAAAGCACGGAATCCATCCGTTCTTCTGTATTAGTACAAAACTGATGCTCCTGTAGAGATAATGCTTCCCCTTCCTGTCCCTCTTAAACTGGATCCATACTTCAACAGTCACAGAGCCAAGAGCTGGAGGCATTACTGCAAGTCAGTCACAGGATCAAGTTGGGCACTGCTGCTTCCTCTGTGTGTGCAGTAACCACTATAATGACGTGGTTTCGCCAACAGAATAAAGATGATGCAGTTTCAATATTTGGAGAGGAAGAGAACCCAGTTGTGATACCAACGTCGAATATGAATACTGCTATTTGCTCCAAGTAAATAATTGATGGTGCAGACTGACAGCCCCCCTAAATAAGCTCCAGGGAGTTTAAAGGTGAGGTTGGGATCATGCCTCTCGGTGATTCTCGACATGGCAACGCCTGAGCTAGTGGTGCTAACAGCGCTAACAGTACAAACCAGGGGAAATAAGCTGACACGGAGAGAGCTCACGGTGTTTACCTGAGGAGGAACCGGAGGTTGGGTGCTTCCCTTCCGCTGCAACTCATTCGGGATAGTGTTATCAGCTGTAACCGCAGTGTGAGGGTAGTGCAGGGCGCTGCCAGTAGGGCACGAGCACGTGCACTAAAAGAAGTGTCAACAAAGCAAGGAAAAGGGAACGGGTAAAAGTGACTGAATGTAGTGTGAAGCGCCTTGAGTAGCTGGTAGCCAGAAAAGCGCAATATAAATGCAGGTCCATACTCACGGTAAAATGATCATTAAAATATCTACAGTAAAGACAAAAGGTTAACCAATGCAGAGTGGCTGGATCGGGGTTAACACGCTGTTAGATTTTTGATTTTGAGTTTCACACTTTATTTATTTCGACACAGATGTTGGGACTACCGCACATTTTTAAATGGTTAATCTGCATGACATGCAAGGGGAGTGCACTGAGGCAATTGCTGGTGAAAAGGTTAAGTGCGTTTGTTTATATACTCCTCTCGGCAGTGCCATTAGCAGTGCCGGTGTGCTTATGTTTCTAGAATGTTTATGCTGGATAAAACCGTTAGATGTTGACCTTTGCATTATGAGTGTGTAACATTGTGTATCGATGGGATGTTTTAGACTGGGTAGAGAATGAATCGTTAGTGGTAGCCCTGGTATGAATATCCATTTACATGACCCATATTCAAAACAGGTCCACTTGAGAATTTATACACTGATGTGTTAGCAGGAAAAAGCTTGTATACCATAATAAAAGACAAATATACCATACCATGTGTTGCATACTTGCATTTTTATCAAAAAGATTGCTATTGTTAATTAAATAAAGAGTCAACCCAGCCACCATATTGCTGTTAAACTGCTAATGAGAGTGGGAAAGCCCAGCAAAATAATCGGCATGCAGAAAATTAAAAAGCTCAAGAACATTTTTTTAATTAATGTGTAAAATCAAAAAATGAATGCAGACATTTTCTTAAAAAGCTTTATAGACTAAATATCACAAATGCATCTGGACAGTTACACTATTCTGTAACTGTTGATAAATGCAGACTTGATAGATGCCCTTGAATAAACTCCTTGATGTGCTAACAGCATTTGAATAATGCATCCAAAAGTCACAGTGTAGCATTTATTGTAATCCACTGTGAAAAATAAGTTTCTTTCACTGCACTAGTCCATCTTATGGCGTCTGGCCCTGATAAAGTAAACATCACACAACAAGATTTTTGGCTGACTTTCAAATTGTACATAGCTGCTGCAGCATAAGCAGATAAGCACAGCGACCGTTATACAAAGAGATACTGGAGAGAAAACACCTCTCAATGACCTTGAGAGGAAACTTACTTGCATGAAACACACTCAAGGTCATCTTTAGTTTCACCTTCAATGTGTTATATTCGATTTAGAGCATTAATATAGCAGAAATGTTCTCCTTTTGTTTAGAAAGTGCTTTTAAAATTCAGTCTACAACAGTCTATAACAAATGATGCTGCATTTTTTGGATACCAGTATCTCTGTGACCCACCTAAATACATAAACATTAGAAATAAAACCAAATCCTTCTGCGGTGCATTACAAGTCAGCTGTAATCCACAAAATAAAAAAGTTTTCCCATAGCAGCTAAGACAGGGCACTGAATGCCTACAGTATTTTGCACTGCATGCATTAGCCTAGTGGCTGGAAGATTTTTCTTTATTCATAGCTAGGGCTAGAGCTGAATATTCAACTTTTCTGATGTTGGTTCATTGAGTAGATATTTGATTTTCAATTTTGGTATTTGGATATTCATTGTTGTTTTTTGTTGTTGTGTTTTAAGCCCTCTGTATAAAAACACATCAAAACCTTTAATAAAAAATGCCAAGTGGGAGTGCACACAGGACCTTAGTGAAACACATCAGAGGAGAGACACAAGCATGACAGACAATACATTAGCAGTGAAGACTCACACTACGCTGAAATGAAACCAAAATTCCAAATGTGTTCTGTCACTATGAATGCAGAATCGTTCACATCCGCATCGACATGTATATCAGAATGGAGAAATTACTGCATAGAAGGCGCCACTTGCTTTCCAAAGCATGAATTCATACATTTATACCTTATAATAATAATCATTTGGCTCAAATAAGTGGTGGAAGCATATTGTCTGAGGGATAGATTGCTGTCCTGAGATTCCTTAGCTGTCTTGCTGTTTTAATTCCCAAACAAATTAGATGCAAAAACGATGACAGATTGTCTGTCTGCCATTCATTATGTGATAGCTTTTGGTGCGCATGTGTTTGTCTGGGTTTGTTTCTGGATTTTGGGACAATGTTGTTATTTCACAAATGAACATTCCCTCTGAAACAAAATGTGCAATGGTTGATGTCAACAAAGTGGCTGCTTGCATTCAGAAAAATCACCTCAAACAAGTCATGAGTCCATTTCTAACGTATCACGGGGGGGCAATTGTGTTTAATGGGTTGTCATACTGATGCAGCATAAAATAAAGACGTCATGTAAATGCGTACTTCCTGTTATTACCAAAAGCATTAAGATTGTGTGAGGCAACAGTCACGCTACACGAGTGCCTCCTCCTTTCTTTCCACATATTGACTTTTGTCATTACCTCACATGAATGATGTTAAATGGAAGTAAATGGTGCAGTGAAATGTATAAGAATGATGGGCCCCCTCCTCAGGCCATGAATAACTCAGAGACCTTCACAGTCAGTGAATCTGTCTAAAGGGCCATTCCATATACTCTGGAATGCACAAATGGTATGTAAATGGTAAGGAATGTGCTTACGCATGTTTTTGTCCAGCTTTTCCACATTCAGGATTTCTGGAGGCCCTCTCCCACTCTGCAGATGGCCACCGTGTGTAACACTGCCAGGACAACCGTTCCCTGTGCAAAACATTCGCCACGATTTGCCGTGTGGCCCTTTCGTTTCAAATGAGTCCCTTCCCCCTAGAATCGCCATGTCCTCTGAAGGCCTTTCAGTGCTTCTGCACGGAGAGCATTAAAACGCTCGGTGCACAGCAGCAGGCAGTCGTGTCGGGAATCAATGTGAGAGAAATAAAAGGCAGCAAATGAATTATAAATCTGTTGTTTTGTCTAGACGGTTAAGTATTGCATTGAAGAGAAAAGCTCTACCTCCCATGGATCATCCTGTTAGAATATATCGACCACATGGGACATTTACCTGTCATGGAAAGTGTATCTTTCCATGCTCTCTCCCACTCAATCACCGTTATAGAGCTGGAACTGTAATGTAATTGCCAACCATATGGGCAGATGGTCCGTTCGCTTCATGTTTATCATGTCACGCCGCGCATTCAGCTATCCTTTAATTTGTGAAAGCTCCCGAGCCTTGAGTGATCATGAATTAGCAGATTCTCATCATAGCCTAAATATACAATATGGGTTGGATTTTTTTTATGCTTTAATTTATACAGGGGAGGAAACAGAGAGCTCTTGCTGCTATTCTGAATATCACAATGTCATCTGGCTCTCCATTTCTATCCCGGGCTCAATCATTTGCAGTCTGTGTTGCATGAATATAGATATCATTCAGTCCTGATGCCGGACATAAATTGGTTATGACATTGAATTTGGAAGGAAAATGATATAAACACTGCCACTTCTATGACCTTCACAGGAAGGATGTTAATGTGCTGTGTAATAAAATCCATCAATGAAATACATTATTTCATAAAAAGCTTTTGGATTCAATTTAAGGTGACGTTTATAAATTAATTTATTTTGTATTTAGATCTAGCAAAGAACAAAGTTTTACAGAGCGTGGTGCAACCTGTTTAATTTCCCCACTCCCCCGGTGCCAGTATCATAAATAATTTTGTTATATCATCACTGACTGAACTGCCAGAATTATGACGGACAGATTCTGTACTCTAACCTCGGCGATCATCATAATAACACTAGGATAATGTGCTGTATAATATGATGGATGCACTGGCTTGGTGGTTTATTTGGAGGTTCATCAGTCAAATCGGTTTCCAGTAGATTACATCCTCTCAGTGGAAGCTGGGTCTTAATAAGGTTGACAGACTGATTAGCAGCTCTCCTGCCTCCCTTACACCTTCAGTGTAATTACTTCTGCCACTGAGCTTGCGTTTGTTTGGTATCTCAAGAAGGTAGAAACATATTTCAATGGAAGAAAAGTTGGGTGAGGATCTTTTTTAATTATTATTATTAATGGATAATTATTTACTATAAGACAGGTATTTTTCTAAATATTCTGCTTTTTTGTTATGGATATAATCTTAGCAAACATTTTTGATTAACTTTTATTTCCATCACATGGCGGCCTAAAACCAATGACTTTTCTTTCTTTTATTTGTGCTTTTTATTATTTTATTCTGCGACTGTGAATTTCAGAATGTGAATTGTGAACGAACAAAGCGTAAATCCCGTTCTCCAGTACGACAGGGACTTCCAGCCACCCGGCAGAGATACAAGTGTGAGAACACAACAACAACAAAACTGCCATTTGCACCCGAGCCGTCTCCTATCTCTTGTATTGAAGAGGATGTCAAATTTACGAGAGTTAATGGGCAAAGATTTTTGTGCCCCAGGCTGGAAATACAGTAGAAATACACTACAGGGACACAGCATAGAACATTTGGAATCTGCATTTTTATTGCAGATTTTACGATTTAGTCACTGTCTTTAGGCTATATTATTCACTTTGCTTGTTTAAAATATATATGTAAATTGAAAAAAATGTTTTATTCAATGAAGAGGTATTGATTCTTCTTCATGTCGGACAGAGGGGGCGGCACGCTAGCGCCTTCTCCAGCCGCCACTGGTTAGGGTTAGATCATAACGATAAAGCGATAGCGTTTAGCAGTCAGTAGCCAATCAGAGGCAAAGATGGCAAACACGCCAGCACATGTACTGAGCGGATCAGGAAGCTAGTGCTGTTCTGGTGCTGCTACTACAGTCTGAATTGGTGAGATAGCCACTTGAATTTCAATTCAATTCATTTGAATAGAAGAGATGGAAATAAAAAGAGCTGGGAAATAAATGTGGCACTATAAAATAAAATCCCCTGAAAATAATTAATGTGTGTATATATATATATATATATATACAGTATGTGTATATATATGGCTTAAATGGCATTCCATAACATTAGACCTTCTGCACAAATGTTATTATTACCCACAGCTTTTGCCAGTTTCAGAATCGTTGGGTAAATATCAGGGAGCTTTCCCGTGTATGACACCAGAAATTACTTTTCATGAGACAGTTGATGTTTATGATGCAAATAGTACAGGCCGCAAGAAGATAACAACGGGCAAAGGAAAAGAACAGATGGCACATCTCATGAAAAATGCATTACAGTGCAATCCAACCCTTTTTCTAAATACAACTATTGGGGAAAATGGAGCGCAGCTGTATTACCACAATGCTATATAAGATGTAGTTATTTAGCACAAGCAAGGGTTCAGGTGTGTGTGTGTGCAGAGTGGGAGCCTCCCTCCCACATGCTGTAGGCATGACTGTCGCAGGTGAGGAGTGTAACAAGCAGCCTTCATCTATAGAAACACATACAGTTTCCCTGTGATTTGAGCTGGCATGACAGCAAATCCTGTCAGCCGCTCATGGTGTCCCACTTCATTTCCTCATTAATAACAGCTGCACAACCTCCCCATAAAGATGAGGTGTACCGTGCATAATCTGCAGAGTTAAAAGCAATTACTGTCGCACTAGTTAAGGACAAAATAGAATAGGAATACTGCATATAATTACAGAGGTCGATTGTGAAGCTTGAGCTTGAGTGCTGCAGGAATGAGTCCTAAAACCCAGAAATGAGTTTGCATTTTTTGCTCTTCTGGTTCCCTCAACCCTCATCTTTTTCATCTTAAGTCAATGGGTTTTTGTTGAGAATTCTAAAATAGGGTCTGTGGTTGACACAGGCTTAAAAGATTAAAAGTTTTCTTATTTTTCTCGAATTTTATTCGACAAATTAAGTCAATGAAATAAAGTAAATATGCTACTCTTTCATTTTTAAGCATTAATTAATTTGAGAAGATTATCTTGCTGAACAAAATGTAGTAGTATAAACAAAGTACCACAGAATTTCTACTGTGTTCCATTTGAACTTGGAAGTTGTAATTCCCGATTATTGCCAATCAGGGGCGTCAGCAACATTTGCTATGTGGGGGAGGGTCCTGTTTAGGCGAGGAGGTCTGGAGGTCCAACCCCTGAAAATTTTGCAATTAAGTAGATGCAATTTAACCCCAAACACAACCCTAACCCTAAGAACAACCCTGAACCTAACACCAACCATGACCCTAACCCCAACCCAACTTCAACCATAACCCTAACCCTATCCCCAATTTTTTGGACCTAATTCGACCCTTCTGAACACACCAGTCTTCAGCCCATGTCTCTACGACTTACCGTTCCAGAGATACAGCCAAAATGAAAAAGGAAGTAACCCTAACCCCAACCCTAACAAGAACCCTGAACCTAACCCTAACAATACCCCTTAACATAACCCCAACCTTAACCCTAACAACAACCCTTACCCCAACCCTAACTCCAACCCCAAAAATAAAAAAGGAATTAACCCTACTATACCTTTCTGCTTATATCCCGGGAACTGAGGGTCGTAGAGACTCGGGAGTGGCTGCATTTTTAAGAGCCAGGCGCAGCAGTTGCTCTCAATCGACTGCAAGACCCGGGGCATGATGGGAAACGCCTGGCTCTCGCCTCATCTACAAGCTGGTTTAGTAAAAAAAAAAAAGCAAATTTCCTGTGTGAGTCTAATATTTAACGCTAGATCGTGGGCTGTTAGTCTCATGTTGTGCAATTTAAGTTAAATCTGTTAACAAACATATCTCATGTGGTTGGTAATATTAATAATAATCATAATAACAACAATAAAAGAGGTAATTTATATAACCCTTATAAAAACGAGCAATTACCCTACGGTGTACTTTAAGAGGCATACATAAAATTTTTAAAAAACAGATACAGATTGAATACAGTTTAACTGTCAAACTTTATGTGCACTAGATTCTATTTTACTACTTCAGTATAGTAGATACACTACTATACTGGGGTAAACATGGGTATGTGTGTGACCATGACTATGACGCAAGGAATCTATGTGTGTATGTCCTTCTTATGAACCATTCTACTGATCTACTTCATACCCGACATGCAGCATCACAATTCAACTTAATAAACAATCGATTGCAGTCTGTGTAGGGGCGGGGCTCAAACTTTGTCGCAATTGTAATAATCGATGGAGGTTTACCATGAGAAACATTTGAAACAACTAACTTAATCACATCCTTATCATACTGTAATTCATTCCCATGCATGCCACTCAGAGGAATCGCAGTGACTGACTCATCTGCTGACAGTATGGAGCTAAAAAGCCAAAATGAATGGAGGTTGCATTGACTTGCATTGTGCGTTCAAGCTCTTCTCAATAAAATGTCTTGGCCAAATGTGACCATGTAAATCAATGTTGTATTCGATGAGAAACTTGAATAAATACAGTTTTTTGAATGAGATGTTTTCACAACAATATAAAATAGGTGATAAAGAGGGAATTCTAGCTTAACTTCCTAACATCACCCCTAAGCAGCTTATGATATTTAATTAAAACTACTTAATCAGAGCAACAATTTGAATAAAACATGTTTTTAAATTGCTTTTTTTCTGCAAATAACAACCATAGATGCCAATAAGTAAGTAAAATTATTCCATTATTACATAACTTCATTTCAGTCATTCAGTCAAGACAATTGCAGTCATTGCTTAGTTATAACTGAACTCTTCTTCCGTGGAGTCAACGACTGATGAGCAGGCAAGTATTTGCCCTGCTCCAAACGGGTGTAGTAGGAACACTGGTGTTTAGGTGCAGTATTCTGTTGGCTCTTGAACGCACCACCATAAATTAAACAAATTACAAAAGCTCCATCATGGTGGAACTATGGCCCCTGGGTGTGAGTTTAACTCCCCTTTGGGATTTGAACCCTAAAAAATGAATTTCCATGAATAAAATCATATTTTCAATAGTATGTGGTATTTGTCATGTGTTTGAGCTTGCTGAATCTTCTCTTCAAAAGATCTTGGCTGACGGGATGAAGAGCTGGAGACGACGGCCGTAGCAGAGCAGAGGGAACTGCAGGGCAAATATCAAACCAGAATGGCTTGAAACACAGACGGACTGCGCAGGAACTATTCCAGGAGTGGCATCAGGGTTTTGGAGGCACTGAAAGGGGCAGATGTCCCATGGGCAGATGTTACATGCTCCCACTTACATATTCAGAGTTTTCGATGTATCAACACCACAACTGGAAACCAAATGCGAGAATTCAGATGGTAACAATGTATCATTCAGTCCGCAACTTATTTCTTCACAGGAGGATCAAACATTACACTCATTACATGGCATTTCACACCAATAGAGTGTTACAGGAATGAGTCCTGAATGTGAAAAAAAATCACTTTTTACTTCTGCCGATTGCACTTACGCTGAAGTGGTTTGAAGACTTTGCTGAACAAAAGTATCCGAAAGATTTGTTAGCCACAGAAAATATTTTCAGCAATAATCCCGAATTCAATTGAAAAATCCCAGTGTCTTTTTATTGAGGGAACCAGTAAGATGCTAACTTCGGGGTTGGCGTACAAAAACACGTCCCTATACCTGCAGCACTAGAGACACACCGCCACTCAAACAATCAGTGCCAATCCGGCAAACACTAAACCGACACAATGCACATCATCAAAGGACAATGCTGGCTGTGAAAACATGACTGTCAATTTTTCAAAACAGCTAGCGCATTGTACCATCTCTCTGTGTGGTGTTTGTTATTGTGATAACCGCCGGTCCTTTATCTGGCGTGTTGGCGAAAGCTTCCCTTTAATAACATCCATCCAATAATTTGCATTCACATGAAATCCCACCAATTATGTTCAGGGTGATTTTATTTTCAAGTAAATAAGAATAACATACATGTATTCTTTATACTGCCTCTATCCTGGCAAAAATCCTGGCGACTTTTGTGTTTGTGCCAGATCAGAACACAGCTGTGTCGACAATAAATGTGAGCTGCCTGATCAGATATTTTTTGTGAATCTGCTGTAAAATGGTGGATGAACACATTTATTTTCCTATAAATTGTTCACAATAGAAGTCCCCTTTTTTTGCTGCCTATTTGTTCTACTGCAGTATCAGGAGATGTGTTTTTGCTGAACAGAGCTCCACTAATTTGATGACAAACATAATTTCCTATAAATTCTTCACAATAAAAGTCCACTGTTATTTTTTTGCTATTGAAACACTTTTTTTTTAGCAGCAAATGGGTTTTCATGGACAGTAACTCCCCTTTGTTCTCGCTTGGGAGAGGAATTCCAATATTTGATAAATTCTTTGTGCACACATGCTGTCCACACCACAGTAAGATCCAAACTTAATGCAAACCAGTCTGCCTCAGGGTGTGGTCTGGTCATAAGATGTGCTCATAGGGACATTAGTACATTTTTCAGTTACAAGACCAAATCTTCACAGCAGTTATTTGATCAAGCTTTAGAGTTGTGAATGCTTCAGTAGAGCAGGTGATACCGACATCTTCTTGATGTAGTCTCTCCACATGGCACACACAATCCCCTGCTGCCATCATTGTCAAAGCAATTTTGAGAAACTAAGTTAATCTCCTGTTCAAATTTTCTCCGAAAATCAACACAGAAGTGTCATCAAGATGCAGTTCATTTTCAATTTCATTTCTATAATTCAGGGAAACTTGTGTAAGAAACAGAAGTCAGAATCTGGATTTATGGACTAACTCAGAAATTTAAGAAATTGAGACTTCGACACTCCTCCACAACACTTCAGAACATGACATTTATATATTGCTGAACTGTGATGGGCCTGTTCAAAGGAAATGTATTTTGTTTTGTTTTTTGAGTGAATGGAGCGGTAGATTTATGTAGAGTTTGGACGTGACACAGAAATTGAAGGAGCTGACTTCTGCTCACCT
Source organism: Eutrigla gurnardus (assembly GCF_963514095.1). Classification (NCBI taxonomy): domain Eukaryota; kingdom Metazoa; phylum Chordata; class Actinopteri; order Perciformes; family Triglidae; genus Eutrigla; species Eutrigla gurnardus. Next base: position 12,874,265 of record NC_139925.1, read on the forward strand.
TCCAGCCGAAAGTAAATTCTTTGAGAATCACTGAAGGAGAACTTCCGGCACAACCAACACTGCTTTTCATTTTCATATAAGCAGACCCAAACTTGAAAATAAAAATGCAACTGAACTTTTTGCATATGAAGTAAAAGTATCATAAGTCACAGTGATTATAAGACTCAAAGAAAAAAGAGGTATAAAGGGGTATAAAAAGAGCCAAGTTCACAGTACTGTGTAGCTTTATTTTCATGAGAGAGACAAAAACAAGCCCCAATTTGGTTGTACAAGACAAACATGGCACCCTTGACTGGACACCTATTAGAACGGTGTCATATTACTATTGTTACTATTGTCCACCCACTGCTTCTGATGAATGACCTTGACAGTTTTCACAAAAACAAACCTGGGGGGATCCTGCAATCAGTCGAATGAAAATGCAAAGTTTGACCCATTTTCATTTCATATTAAATTTAACGTGTATTATAATAAATTAAAATAATCTTTGGACTGATCCACAAATGAGAAGTAGAAAAGCTCTTTCTTTGTATGCATATGATAGTATTATTCTCTACTATTCATCCTGTGGTGTTTTTAAATGTTCTCCTCTTCCTCTTGACTGGGAGTTTCCTTTGTTTGTAATGTATGATCCAGATCATGACATTAAAACTCCCCCAAGCAGTGACCTTAACCCAGACCAGTAATGGATGAAGGGAGCTTTAATACAGTATGGTGTATGGTGTTTCTGATGTAGGTAAAAGGATCCTGTCGAGTGAGAAAGAAGAAAAATTGTTTAGATGTTCTCTAATTAATACATAGTTTTAGTGCACACTATTGATTGCACAAATCCCCAGGAAACTTGAAACGGTGGCAATCAAATGGAAAGTGACATTGTTGGAAGACTTAGAGTGGACAAACTGTACAACATGAGAATTTTAATAGGATTAGCTCAGAATAGACTCCCCTATACATCTCTTGAGGCAGGGTGAACAAAAAACAAATCTCTCAGGTGCTTTCTCACAGCTCTCGAACTGGACTACTTGGATGAAACTGCCATTTGTAGTGCGTTTTTTTTTTTTTTTTAAGCGATCTTTTGGGTCAGTCTGCCCAAAGCAAAATCTTAAATGATAAAAAAAAGGTTGAGGTGAGTGGAGGTCCAAGGATGACTTTAAAAGACCACTACAGTGATGTGTTCTTCAAAGAATAAACAGCTTTCATAGTTTGTTGCTGCGATGAGGCAGTAAGAGCAGAATTGTGCTGTTCAAATGAATGCCAATATATTGCAGGTAACATCAATTTAAGTTCAATCCACTAAAAGCCAAATTGTTTGTGCTTATAGTTGGCAGTAGATCAACTGATTTTCTTGATTATAATCTGCCAGTGTAATCAAAGGGTTCATGTCGGCTCCACAGATCAATGATTGAACTTCGTCAATATGTTACATTTGTATTCCAAACATGTAAATACATCACTCATCATCAACTTTATGGAGATGATCAGCTAGCAAAAAGAATACTAGTTTATGAAGATAAAAAAACCTTAACTTGCTATACCAAACAGATTTTTTTTAAATGATCCCATCTACTTCCTGTTGAGTATAAAATGATAACTGTGTACTGATATAAAGCTGTGGATATAAATCATTGATCATCACCTCGGTTCATCCAGTGTCCATATCAGCATAACACTGGGTCATGAGGAGTGACAGGAATGAAATATATCTCAATGTTCTTACTGTTTTAGTTGAGTAACTGGGTAATTCATCAACGAGACAGTGTAAACGTAGACTGTACTTGACTGTGATTTTTAATGCAGCCCTACTTTGGCTGGGGAGAAACAATAACTAAGACTCAGCGCTTTCAGAGCTCTGGCATATCTAGACATTTATTTATAGTTTTTCTCTCCTGTGCTTTTGTCCAAATGCATGAAAAGACGTATGTGTCTTTGAAAGGAAGCTTCGGGAAAACATCTGTGGAGGACATCGGTGTGAGTACGCAATGGAAAGAGTAAAGGCGGGAGCAAACAGCCTTAGTTTTATTTTTATGTTTTGTTTTTCTTTTGCTGCATCAGTTCAGTAACTGCAGGAGCTGTTGTGAGCCTCTGACTCCATTAATAAGTTGTGCAGTGGGGACGTGTTACGCAAGACCTGAAACCTGAGAGCCAGTCACCTGTTCTGCTACCTGAGCCGGGGCTCTGGGGGATGGATGGAGGATGGAAGACGGGGGAGACAGCTTTTGCTGCCCTGTTTGCCTGCAGGACTCAACTGGTATGGAATCAAGACCTGGAGTACAGCTGGAGGGAAGCTACAGGGATCCCTGTTGGTTGTTGCTTTTTAACCGGCATAACTAACCCAGAGGTGTGTGTGTGTGCACGGAATAAATTAACTGAGGAATATCCATATCCACTGAAGCGTGTCCACCAGAGCCAAAGTCGTTAAAGTTCTACCAAGGACAAAGACTTACCTTCTCTGTCGTTTGCAGAGCATATTCAGCCCTTAACGCTCAGGCGCCTAACACAAGCTCTCAGGGTCATTTGTATAAACATATTGACTCAGTTGATGAGTTGTGCTTCGCTCCTTGATCCCCCCGTCAGCTGAGAGGAGTTTCCACTGGGGCTTGAGAAAAGACCACAAATTGCTTTCGGCTTCATGTTGACTGGCTTCATGCAGGAGAGTTCGCTTTGTTGAAACAAGTCGAAACTGATTCAAAGAAAGGAATAGGCTACCAGCTGATGTTCTGGCCTTGACTCTGAATTTATCAGGTAAGAGGACTCCACAATGTGTTTTTTTTCTTCTTTGTAATAAGCCTGTAATTATAATAACTGGTGTGACAATAATTGCTGCATTTATGGAAATGGTGATATACCACATATTTCAGATAATGTGTTTACATGCACTATCAATATTATATACTATAATAAAGAAGACGTACATTCATAGTAGTAATTCATGTAGTTTATTCTTTGTATTGTAGGTTTTAATTTTAAACTTACCCACCCACTTACTCAGGCCAAATGATATCTTCTACTGGTTTCTTCTAAGGTCCGAATGTACAAGCTTAATACTGTGTGTTTATTCAAAAACACCTGCTAATGTGAACTAAGGTGACGCCTGCCTGAGCAAGTATTACTTCCTTAGCTCCTTTCTGCTATCTCTTTCTCTTCACAGCCAGCGACGTTCCACATTTGCAAATGTGAACCTTATTTATTGTACTAAAAGTCTGAAAAGACAGACGGTCTCTATGAATTCATGTTTCATATTTTATTAGGGGGGAACATTTCCATTACATTCCCTCTGTGGCAGGTGGGGGGATAAATGTTGAATATCAAACACAAATAACTCTTGAGGCCCCTGGTATGTTTTCCTGCTGTGAATTCAAACCGATTATGGCCCATGTGACCACATTCCAGTGACCCATAGTCCATTACAGCACGCTTGAATCAGTCTGACAAACTGCTCTGATACAGAAAACAGCCTCACACAACACCAGCATGTATGTCACTTTGGAATAGCAGCACTTTTGTCCCAGAGCTTCCTCCTTTCTGTGCTGATGATCTCTCATCCACAGCTCTGCAAAGCCTGTCTGCTTCCTAACCAGCTGTAGGTCCCATGGCCTCCCTGTTGCTTCAGGAGCACAAAGGTTTACTTTCACTGCTTTCTGTGCATGCAGCTATAAGCATATGGTCACCTTTAGCCAAATACAAACCCTGCTCTCTCTCTCTCTCTCTCTCTCTCTCTCTCTCTCTCTCTCTCTCTCTCTCTCTCTCTCTCTCTGTGAGCTGCCACTCTTTCTCACAAATGCACCCTCTTTTTTCTATTGTTGTCTTGCACATTTCTTACTTACATATTTGTCTCTGTCCTACAAACCCATTGGTTGGTGCACAAGGTTTACTTTCAAAGGATAGTGCTGGCTATATTCTTTATGTCAACAAGACCAAAACCAGTGATGTGTCTGTCTCTCAATACTTCCCAGCCAAGGACACACAATTCTGCTTTATTACTGTAATGAGAACTGTTGAGTCCACCCCAGGCAGCAGGATGTAGGATCAACGACCTACAGGGTCCACGCTAGTCGTACTGAAGGAATGTGGCTTTGTTTTTTGCACTATCCTCTTTGCTACTGTAACCCTTTAAATGTCCCACGGTCGGACTAATAAATGATTAATGCCTTTAGGATGAGCACAGTACCATGATTGACCAACCAGATGGAGACGTAGACTTTGTTTTCACATGGAAGGTTATAGGTTGTTCAAAGGAATTGTTACCATGGGCACCAACATTTGTTGTTTTCACATTCATTTGTGACATCTGTTACTGTAGTGTTACTGTACATAGGCTACAATATTCTATACATTATGGGTAAAAAAACCATTAACATCCTCCATGTGTCTCCACAACAGCTTCAATACAACTTGGTTTAGCTTCTAGACTGTAAACTCTACTGGAAATTATTCTCATCATTTACATAAACAATACAGTGAGTCCTCGTACAGAATATGGAAGCATCTGTACTCGTTATGTTCTGTCCTGGTTTGTCCTTTAATGTAGAAAAACTTAAACATTCTGCTCCTATGCAAAATACCTACCCATATATGCAGTATTATTCATTTGCATTTTCTTTTGTCCAATGCACTGTGTATAGTATACAGTACATATGCTGTTTCGTGTACACATTTTATAGTCAGCATATATACGTCTTTAGTTGAACAACTTTTGACACCCTCTGCCTCCATTGTTTCGATGTTAATTCGAGGTATTTAGTTTAATTCCACATTTTCCACCATGTTGCCCTTTGGGCTCTTTTCTCTCTCTCACACAAACAAACTCCTAACCAACCCTCTTTTGTGGAGTGCAACATGAAATGTTATTCCTCCAATTACACTTGCCGGCTGGGTAAAAATAAATCAAAGGAAAAACGGGGTGAAACTGTGAACATATAGGAGAACACTTCTATTTGGGTCTTGTTGTTCAGGCCTGCGTTCCGGTTCCCATGTGACTCACCTCAAGTGAAACACACGGGGTAAACATAATTACTTTCCTTGTATTGTACCAACCGTATCATGCATGCAAACATATTAACAGGCCAACAACAGGACTTTAATTTGCAAGGTCTCACTTTGACATTGTGGAACACAGAATGAATGCTTTGCACGCTTGACAAGTTTGTTTAAAGGGCAAATTACGCCTCCATTAGTTGTAATCTCGCTTTTATTAACTGTAATAGCTACATCGGTCTTTATACCAGCTGAATGCAGAGCGGCACACTTGGTGTATCATGATTAAAAAACTGAATTACACTGAGTGGTGAATAAAAATGAGTTGATAAGCCTTTTCCTGGGCCTTTCTGAAACAATAGTCCAATAGTCTAAACATTTAAGCTATTGTTTGGTGTTAAGGAATAATCAAAAATGTGCCAAGCAAGCAAGGCAGATAACCGTGTCGGGAGAGCCGTCATCAGCTGAGTAGCAGAGAGAGAGAGAGCGAGAGAGAGAGCTGTTAATTAACAGTAATGAACATAAGCGTGGAATAAATGATGGAAAGATAAAGTGCAGTGAATAATGCAACATTGAAGTATTAACAGAAAGACTATTATCAGACCTACTCATCACATTATGTTGCCACATAGCTGCACTTGGTGAGTAGGCAAGTCTGATGGTTGTTCTTTGAAGTGGACTTCGGTTTATATGTCAGGGGGATCAGAATCTGTGGTGATCTGATATACAGTAGATTACTTTTTTCTGAACATGAACTGATGGCTGGTCGATGTGAGTGGTTTTCCAGAGTCAAAGAAGCCCGTTGACACCTGACATCCATTAGGTGTAAGTCTCTCGTCGACGTATTTGTTTACCCAAGGTCTTATGAGCTGGAAAGGTACTAAACACGGCAAATACTGGGTGGAAGTCGTTTGTTACTTCAAGATGCACATTTCACTGTCAATTAAAAATAACACCCATAAAGACTCTCTGTCTGAGTGTTGGAACAAAATATTTAACTATATGATGTTAGATCTCCTGTTCCGATTAGGCGACGTCCTCAGGTTCTCTTTACTCCATTTTACAGCAACATTCATTAAAAGACATATTTGCTCACCAAGCCTAATTCTATTTGTGTAAAACTCTCCTGATATTTTGGCTCTTGGGAATGTGAGCCAGGATGTTTGCGGAAGACGTGGAATTGTTTGCCCTTCAAACAAAGAGAGCAAAAAAGGGATGCAAGTATAACCCGTTTGTCCTAAATTTGTTTGATTCTTAACTTATTTGACAAAATTGAAACATTCTAGTGGTAAGTTTATTTGTCCCCAAGTGCTGCCCATATGGTTACATTGTCATCGCAACAGCAATAGATCAAGAAACAAGTCGTGCAGGAGTGTAGATAATGTCGCTCCACATCACCTCGGCTAAGAGCTCCTATGTGCGTTCTTACTCGGTTTCATTTGCGTCATAGCAGCGGAGGAATCAAACGTGCACTTTGAGCGTGACTCTGATATGAAGCCTTTTTTTCCCCCTTTTGTCCGTCTCTTCATAGGCCATGAGTAAAGGATGCAAATGCTTCACTGCACAGGAATGTCCTGCCATTGGGTGTGTGGCGAGAGGAGAGAGGTGAGGAAAAGGAGAGTGTGTCTCTCAGACCAATAACACACTGCCTCCTCGCAGACTGCCGGCAGTGGAGCTTCAAAACCCGCTCAGGGCTGCAAGTGTCCCAGATGTGGTGGGAAGGAGTCCACAGTCAGCACTTTCTTCCATCACCATCACAGAGAAGAGGAGTTTGCCATCACCTTTTCCCCCCACGGGACCCTGGCTATCCATCCACGGCAACACGGCCTGTGCAGGTATCGACTCCACCGAAGCTAGAATCTTTTGGAGGAACCCAAGAGCATGATGAGAGTTTCAAACTCTCACCCGGACGTGTACGGACAGAATCCTGCCGTTGCAACCCCAAAGGCGTTCAGACGGGCCTACTCGCCAGCTGATGGAATGGCAGGGAGAGATCAAGGACAGAAAAAGGAACAACTTGTACAAAGCAGACTGAGCCACGCAGAGGGCAACAGGAAGCAGGACGGCGGCTCATTCACGAGCGTGTCTTCCCAGCCTTCCTACCGCTCATGCATCCATCTCCAAGTGCCACTGAGGTCCACCAGCTCCGTCGTGTTTTTGGACAAGTCACTTTCCATGTCCCTCGCGGAACTGGAGGGGAGACGAGCAGGTCAACCCACTTCGCACAGCTCCACCTTGTTTGTTCGCCTCGGCGTCTCATCACGCAGCAGATCCTCTGCAGATAAGAAACCGGCACAAATAAATGAGGGTTGTGAGGGACTGGGAGAGGCCGCGTCAGGCCGAAACAAACTCGACGGCCGAGAGAGTGGCGCGGGTCGCCACAGAAGCCCTCTATCAAAGCACGGGGTCCACAAGGTCGAGCAGATAGCACCTGCTCGCGGTGTTAACAGCAAGACCGGCGATTCAGACATGCAGCGCCACAGCACTGCTTCGGGATTATTGTCATTCAGAGGGCCAAGCCTCACAAACACAAAGGCTGGCAGGCAGAAGGGGAATGCAGATGAGGCAGCCTTCCCGAGCCGTAGCAATTTCAGGCACAGGCAGCACACTTCCAATATTGGCCCAGGTATGAATTTCATCCCCCCTTGCTCCAGGAGTGGAAATCTAAAGCACCTATGCAATTGATCTGTATTCCTTTTCAGGGGCTCGTATATTCTTAAGCTATTTTAGATAAGATCACATTTTGCGAGCGGCAAGCTGAGCGCGGTGCCACGGTGGTGTTAGAGTGGGAAGTCTTTATTTCTTTTCACGCCGCGTCTCTTTTTTTTTTATTTATACCCCTATGCATTATTAATACAACCACATCCCACCCAGCACACTTCAACTGTACGTTCATTTTTTAGGATAAATCACAACTGGTACACACACACACACACACACACACACACACACACAAACACATAAACTCTCTCTCTTTCTCTCTCTCTCCCTCTCTATCTCTCTCTCTCTCTCTATCTCTCTCTCTCTCTCTCTCAGTCCAACTTTAGATTTAAATAAAGAACGTGTTCATTTATCCTCTTCTGACCTCCAACACTTCCATATAAAATCTTAAGCTGTGACTGTATATATTTACAGTGGTTCGGATGGACTGAATTTGCATTTTAAACAGTCTTTCTCCAGGACTCTTCATTCTTTAGTATAGGATCAAGGTTACGTGAGAGCTGTATCATCAACTATATCATTTGATTGATTAGATTTCATTTTACATTACAGGAGAGTGAATCTGCAGTACGCTAATGGCAGTTTTGTCGAAGCCAAAAAAAAAAGATACGAAAATAAATAAGTGATGTCCCTGCCTGAAGCAGGTGTACCTGCCTTCCTTCCTTGTTACCAGGGCTGTCTTAAGAAAAAAACGCAACTGCAAAACGACACTTTTTAATTATTAAAGCATTCTCTTCACTCATTACAGCATTTCTTTTCTGCATCATCCCACACCCACACATGTGCTTTATTCCCCGAACTTGTTTTCATTTCACTTCACCCTTCGTTTATTCCAGTGCCTGAAGGGTAAGACGTATCCTGTAGCACCAGCTTGTCCAGCCAAGCCAGCTAAGCATGAGATGATGCCCTACCTGCTGTATACAACACACAGTCGTGGAATGAATTCATTGCAAATACAGTATGGATTCCACAAAAGCTGGAGGGATGGGGTTACAGCTTCACTGTCACCTTTTACATTATGCATAGGCCAAACTCATGTTCCCTTTGGGTTTTATCGTTTATCGTGTTGTGGGGGGACTGGTGTGTCATGTCCATTGGAGGTCTGTTCATGTTGCTGCTTTCTCCAGATCATAAAACATGAACATCGTGGAACGTTGTGGAAATTGTGCTGGAACTACCCTGAGGGGAGAAATACAGGATTACATCCATTGTAGACTATGTCTTTTAGATCTGACATTATAAAGTAACAAACTACATCTTGCCAAATTATAGTAAAGCTATTTCAATTCTCTCTGTGTCTCTTCAAGTGGACTCCGGGACTTGGAGCAAGCAAACGAGGAATGAGGAAACAGAGGAACCACAAGAACATGACGGTTCCTCAGAGCCTCAGAAAGTCCCTGACGAGAACAGTCATTTGCAGCTGAATGCCGATTCCTTGGAAGGAACACCCACGAATCTTAGCCTCAAAGTAAGAGCCGCATTGCAAATAATGACTTGTCTTTCAGGATATACACGAACGAGTGAAAAGGTGCTCCAAAGTAAACGCTGAATGTGACGGTTCGTTATTGACCTTGGAAAGAGCAGCTTGACATAAACAGTCTTGTGACAAAATTAGCGTTAAGTCAGGAAGGCAATGAAGTCAAGCTCAGCTCACATCCCAGCTGCATCAGCTTTTAAGCTGCTTTTCATGCTGTGTCTGACCTAATTAATGTCATTCCTCTCATTTTGTGTTGTCACTATTAGGCTTTCCACATATGCAGGTGGAAGAGCATGAAGGCGCCCGAACAGAACCACTACGCTTAAAATGTAATACTGTAAATGGAAAGAAACCTTTTCTTTGACTGAAGTGGTCCTTACTGAAGTCCAGTTACGGAACATATTCTGGATCTTTTAGCCACATTCCATGGCCTTCAACAACAGATTGAGTTGAGGAGATGGATCAGTTGTGGGAGAGGTCATTTGTACTGCTTATCAAAACCTACTGCTTATATTGCCCACAATGCAACTCCACCACCAACAACTTTGTTGGAGATATTGGTGTGTTGTGCTAGTTGCAGCTAAGTTAGCCTTGAGCTGCTAGCCTCCAGCAGAGATGAGGAGCAGCTGGAGAAGTCTCACTTCTCCACACCAACTAAATTCCTCAATTTGTCAGATTTTGATGAGCTCTTCCTGGAGCCACAAGGGGCTTTAACAATGATTTAAATATGGATCGTGTGCCTCAAATCTTTCCTTGAACCCTGACCATATTGATCTGTTTATATACAGCATGTATGTGTTTGCGTGGGTGCATATTAGCCTACAATTCAGTATCACAATTAACAGGTTGTTTACATCATTAATCCTACTGAGTACATTTGGGAGACTGTCAGCTGTAACAAGGCTATATTTTAATTTGCAGTCAAGAAAATACTATGAAAAGTGGCTTGCCTTTATACATAGTGCAACTGCACACGATTTTATGATCAGATGTGCAAAAATGAGCCATATGGATCCTTTAAACCCTGAGGAATTATGTATTAGAGACCTTTTCAATTAAGGTTTTCCACACAGAGAATCTTAATGTGTTTACTCTTGGAATAAATATTACCACAACAGAAGTGGCATCTCTTGAGGCGTTTGTTGGTGTTTGACACAGCCTCTGCCAAGTAGAGGGGGATGAAAAATAATCTTAGGGAATAACAGTGCTCCTTTTTTTTAAATATATTTTTAATTAAAAAATGGACCCAGTTGACAGGTAACAAGTTTCATGTTAGCGTTGTGATGGGGTAAAGATCCAGTGAGGTTTGTAGGATTCAGATTCCCCACATATATCCCCACTAAAGCTGGGCATAACATTACCTTGTTGCCTGTATCTCTTAGTATAACAAGGCTGTGAAGAGGATTCTTCAAGGTTAAAGAATAGATTAAGTCTGTGTTGAGAACAGATTTCAACCCATTAAAGATTTGATTTTCTCTCTCTTACCACAGGATAAGTGTCTGAGTTGTACTCTTCCCACCAACAAGCAGTACTTTATGTATCCCCCTTTTTCACCCCAGGAGGCTTTGGAGCTCCTGAGGCCCGACTTCATCAGCCGATCTCAGGGTCGGGTGAGGAGGTTGGAGCAGAGGGCTAGGAGGAGGAGATACCGGCAGGACTCCAATCCAGACCTGGTGGAAGGCCTCAGGGAGGATGGAGGCAAGCAAAAGAGGAACTGCACCACACCAGATCCCCTCAGTGGTAAGTGCAGCTAAATAACTCCTGCCTGGAACGCATTTTGATATCTCTGCTCAACCAATCGAATGGTTTTGGTTCTGCTGCCAGACCGGCCGTGATGGCGGCAGCATACTGCCAGCTGTAGATCGTAGAGTATGATAGAGAGTCATGGAGGTCGTGGAAGGTGGAAGCGTGGCATTCAACAGCAAGCAACTCTCAGTCTATCACATGAGATCAGACAGCAGGTTATCATCTTCTATTTATCTGTAACCATCCGTCATTACATCACTTCTGCAGGAAGCAACACATTCTTCAAGTAGTTGGACTGTTGGGTTGAGTGTTCCTCAGTAGTTATATAGCATTAATATATACTGGGAAATAAGTAAATAATTAATGTGTGGTCATGTTGAATCATGTTGGCTTTTCAACTGTTTCCTCAGTGGATCTGGGATAAGCTTCTATTTTACATATTATTCTCCTCATAGTGTTGTGGCAATTATCCAACTTTGCTCTCTGCTGGCCATTATCTAGTATTGCACATCGGTTAAAGCATTTCTCCTCTAAAACTCTGTATGCAGGGAATGCACACAAGTCGAGACCAAAATTGTCTAGAATATAAATGTGATTTCTTTTTTTTCTATTTGTTCCAGCGTGTTTTTTTTTTTTATGCTAAGTGAAACTGGTTTGCAGGCAGAAATTTAACAAGGTCAAAATACAACAAACAAGCATTTGTCATATGGGATGAAGTAAACACCACATATAACTTCACAAACATAGATAAAAATGAAATCAATTGAGCACAGAGGTGCACCTAAATAAAAAATTTGGGCCCCGACATGATGTAAAGGGCAAAACATATTTCCATTCTAAAATCTGCAATTCAAGCAGAAAAAGGTGATACAGCAAAGTTTAAAAGTTTCCTGTAATTTTATGAATGTTGCTTTTTCAAAATTTGAGCGTTATTGTTGATGTTCATAACACATTTGTAGATTTCCATGCAGGAAATGCTGTTATATTTTCAGTGTGAACCAGTCAGTCTTGTTGTTTCTGTCTATTTTACTGAAGCTATCAGACTTATTATAAATCTGACTCGGCTTTGTTGGGTTGAAGTAAACACATCCAATATTCCTCTCAGCAGTTCTAACTCAACTGTTTGATTCTCTGTCCGCTTTAAGAAAATATGTGATTTTAAAAGCTAGACATGGAATTGATACACAGGTTGGGTAGCATAAGAATTCCTAGAACGCTATCTGATTATAGCATCATGAACACTCTTTTCACACATTCATCACAGCGGATTGGTTACAGTGATTTTTCTTTGCAGCGAATCCACCGGAAACCTGACTGCTCAACCCTTTAGTGAAACATTAATAAAGTAGGGAGGAATAATATGTTAGGTAACTGAAGGGCTCCAACTTGGAAAGGCCAGGAAGAAGTCGTGGAATTAGGAGCCATGAATAGCTAAACTCTTAATTATGAAGAAAAAGTCTTGACCTGAGCAGCAGCACACTAACGATTCACTTCAGTTCAATCTGTGTGAGACAGAATAGTCAGACTCAACAGGACTGGATACAGTGTGTGTGTGTGTGTGTGTGTGTGTGTGTGTGTGTGTGTGTGTGTGTGTGTGTGTGTGTGTGTGTGTGTGTGTGTGTGTGTGCGCATGTGACAGTGTGTTAATCCGTAAATGTGTCTGAAAAAGAGAGATCTCAGACAGCCCTCAGTTCATTAACATATTCAAGAGTAATTTACATAATAATTCTTATTTGTTATTCATCTGTGTGTGTGTGTGTGTGTGTCTGTGTGTGTGTGTGTGTGTGTGTGTGTGTGTGTGTGTGTGTGTGTGTGTGTGTGTGTGTGTGTGTGTGTGCGTGTGTGTGTGTGTGTGCGTGTCCTAGATAACCTTTTCAAGCCTGGAGAGAGGTCTATATCAGGCAGAGAGATGCAGCTGAGGTCCAGGCGGTGAGTTCTCCTGACCAAACCCACGTCAGACGATGTCACTTCTTCCTCTTTGTTTTTGTTTTTTTTTCATTCAGCACAATCCAGCAAGCTTGTTTGTCGTATCTTCAATGCGTGCAGGTTTGCGAGCAAACGTGATGCACGTCCACACGTCCACCTGCATGACTACAATAGATGTCTGATGTCCAAATGTCCTGACAGAAGATATGAGCTACCATCTGCATACCTTATCTCTATCGTTTTTTTTTTCTTTCTTTCTTGCCTTATCTGGAAAGACACACCCGATCAGCTGATGGCTAGCCATTGTAATGTTTTTTTTCAAAAGCCACACTATCTGACTCGGAGGATCTCTTAACACATTGGCTGTAGTTGTGGGAGTGATAAACGAGTCTGTGTGAGACCTGTTTATCAGTGGATCCAGGTTTTTTTGCAGGCTGTGTTCTCACTAGATAATACCTTGTCTTTAGTATGCCAGTCTGTTGGCATGGCTCAGCCACCCTCAAACTTCCAATTGCTATATTCCCCTGCCTTGTATGAACTTGCCTCTTTTTTTTTCTGTTTGTAGGATTTACAACAAACTGCCAGAGGTGACAAAGAAAAAAGAGGAGGAGAAAAAGAGGGCTGTAACACAAACCAACAGATTGCGAGCAGATGTCTTTAAAAAGGTAGGAAAATGTATTCAAACATTGATCAAATGTGTCAAATTCGTATTTATTTTTTTATTTTATTTTAGTGTTGACAAGAAATATAACAGTCATCTCAGGCAAATCACCTTACTCTCAGCATGGCTGACCACAGCCGTCTTATAATGTGGGTGGGGATAAGAAATGTACAAAGTCAAAGCAAACATACCGAGTGTCTGGTTATTAATGAATCTACAAAACACAGTAATCCAAAGAATAGCATATTAAAGTGAAAGCACAAGACACACAAAACCTTCAATATAAAATTAAACAATTCAATCTGAAAATAGCATCAATTCAAACTAGAACAAAAAATATTTATCAATATTAATGCACCGAATTAAAACAAACATAGTATTTTTGATGGATTAAGGCGTTATTAAAGTTTGCACAATTTTATTTCACCTGTTGCTATCAACTGAAACCTACATGACAAATATATTTAGACATATTTATAAATTAAATATTAAGGAGAGTCTGCATATGCATCGCTCACAAAATGAAACGTGGTTTGATCACTATCCAGCAGAGGGCACTGTTTGACTGTTAAAGTCACATCACGCACTATTTATGACATTGGATTATCACTCAAATAAATGCTCATAAATCCTCATATTTTATGATTTATCTGTAGCTTTTCAGTGACTGGTGTTTTCTTCAAAATCAGATCGCCACTAAAGAATCTCAAACTGCATCTCAGCTAAGTCCACTCCTTATACATTACCATGGTGTGGTTCGGCTTTCAGCACAGCAGAAACCAAAGCTTGCACAGATTTTATATTACTTATTCTAGGCCCTGCTGACATAATACATACAATCTGCTTTAACAGACAGCATATCATCCTCCAACAGCGAGGGGCATGTGGCAAATGAATGATATATTTAGGACATGCCGTGTCAGACGGAGCCATTTAGCTTCACTTGTGGGTGAGCCTTCACTCACTGTCCCATTGTAACCCAACCACAGCGATGTATTTGCTGTCAGTCAGGTGGGACATGAAAAATGTGAAGAGATGTCTCCAATCTCTTACAGATAATTACACAATCATGGTTGCTTTGGATACCGTGTGTGTGTGTGTGTGTGTGTGTGTGTGTGTGTGTGTGTGTGTGTGTGTGTGTGTGTGTGTGTGTGTGTGTGTGTGTGTGTGTGTGTGTGTGTGTGTGTGTGAGCCAGAAAGAGAGAGAGAGAATGTACGTGTATTTTTACAGTTATTCAAGATGATCTCAAAATGATTGGCTTCCCTCTCGTTTGACAACATTTACATGTTAACCGTAGATCTGCAGTAAATGAGGGTTGTGTGGTTTACTGACAGAGCCAGCAATAAAAGGGTAGTGTGACGTCAAATGGCTCTGTCGGGGAAAATGATATTTCTTGGGGAAATAGAGCAGACTACGATGCCGGTGTGACCTCGCCACCTCTCAAATGAAGCTATTAGCCAGGCTCAACCGCAGTGAGATGTGGAGGAAAAAAAGGCGTGTGTGTAGCCTACCTCCACGATAAACACTGAGTCTCATGTGCTTTAAAGTCTGCAATAGTCAGAGGTTGAGCCCAGAGAAGAGTCACAGAGGGGTCTGATAGTGAGACGTAGAGGGTGGGAGGTTTGAATGCTGGCAGAAATGAGATTCCAGCTGTTGGGTAGAACTGCAAGAGGATTGTGATTGCATAGCTGTGTGTTTGGTTAGATAGCAAGCTAAGAAATACTCTCCCCCCCCCCTCTCTGGGTTTGGCCACCTCAGGGGTGAAGCTGATGGAAATGAAAGCCAATTTAGCAATGTGAGTTCTGTGTGATGCACATCTGCTCTGGAGAGATTGAGGGAAGGGAGGTCTGAGTGCATGCGATCTTGAGCCTTTTCTTTTTCAGTTTCATTGTTGTTGTTTTCTTATATTTGCAGAGACTTCTGGACCAGATCCTGCAAAGATAAATGAAAGAAACCGAAAGGCACGCGGGGTTAATGCACTGGCCATCCTGACTCTCCATTTTTCTCCATGTATACCATGCACATGTTTTACTTTCATTCAGGCTCAATATCTGTTAAATACCACATTGTATCTGTGCTCATTGCATTCTGGCTGCTTTACCGTAAGTATTCTATAGATGAAAATTATGTATGATGTTTAAGGCATATCCTAATAAGGTTATTGTTGTTATGTGCATACATTGACAATGCCCAGCCTCCTCATCTACCATACTTACAAGTTAAGAAATTAAAATGTTTGGTGGTTGAAACATTAAAATAATTAAATTGTTGAAACACCTGCTGAATAAACGCAAATTAAAAGTATGCTGTAATTTTGCTAATTTCCTTCCTACTGATTTAATTCCTTATCTAAAATATTTCCTGTAATATATCTCAACATGAAATAAAATAATTCCAAGGACATTCTATGTAGACGAGGTGTCATTTTCCAGGAAATTTAGTCTCTTTGCTTTGAGCAAAGCACCTTCACTCTGTCATTGGTGAACACACTGTGTGTGTAACGTTAGAGAGGGCTGAACCGTGTTGAGCTTCACGTCCGCCTCGAGGCCTCTGGATCCTCCCATCCGGAACGCCGGAGTTCCAACTAATCGAACTCAGGAGACACGCGACGCCTATGAAAGGAAGCCTTTGTCACAGAGGTCCAACCCAGAGATGACATTGTAATAAGAGAGGAGACTTCGGAGCACAGCATGGGACCGCAGTCCACATATAGCCTCTAAAGGTGACTGACATCTCTGTGCCATTTAAACAGAGCCTGCTGGGATGTGAAGGGAACGGTGTAAGGACATGTGCTGCGGTGTAAATGCACGCTGCCTTGGCAGACTTTTGGTGCATAAATAGTGACAGTTTGTTTTTTACGTCCCTAACAAATGTCTGCTGCTGTAATTCATTTTCCTTCAGTGGGAAAATGATGGACAAGCTGCCGTGTTCTGCAGGGTTCTTGCATCCAGATGGATTGATTTTGACCCACAGCAAGGAGCATATGTAATAAACTGTATTCGCTGATTTCACCGATGACTGTGTTACCAGCAATTCAAAAGAGTAATCCACATCGGGGGAACTGCTTTCTGGCCACGTGGGCTGGTTGCGGACAATGAGCACAGATTGATAGGCCGTTGTACACGAGGAGAAGGACTCCTGTCAGTCAGCCTCCCTCTCTCAGGCATTATGTGTCTGTATGTCACATTAATAACTCTGCATGTGGACTGAGGCCCGTTGACTGGCCTTGACTGACTCAGATGCCCTGAGGGTGAGTTTGACATGTCTGGCTTAGGAAGGAGAACACCAGCTGAGCTTTCACTGCTAATTGTGTACATTGAATCAGAGACACTGATTACCAGTGTTAAGCCATTAGTCATTTCACTGGCACCCATACTATCTGAACAGCTGGGGACCCATCTCTTTCCAGCAATGTCTCTGTGCTCTGGGGTTGTGATCGTAGCATCATATACTCATAGTTTTCACATTTAAAATGTAAAATATTTACTGTACATGTGACTCGATTGGTATCACTAAATAACTGAAGGTTCGAGGAAAGCCAGGGGACATTCAAAAACACTGACAACACAGAAACAACTCAAAAGCTACAGGAGAACAACAGAAAGCAAGGATGGTACATTTTAATAAAGATACTTCAGAGAGAAATGAAGATAACCAGATACAATAAGGTGCTGTGGGATGTTTTTTTCAATTTAAGTAACCTCAGGCAAAGCAGTGCA
The DNA here is from genome assembly GCF_963514095.1 of Eutrigla gurnardus. Lineage (NCBI taxonomy): Eukaryota > Metazoa > Chordata > Actinopteri > Perciformes > Triglidae > Eutrigla > Eutrigla gurnardus. Next base: position 12,891,490 of record NC_139925.1, read on the forward strand.
TTTTATGACTTTTTTTTTTTTGCAGTTTGCAGTTTGCAGCCTCAGTGGAGATGTAGACTGAATTGACGCTTGCGCAGAAACATCAGCATTTCTTTTTTGTTGTTGCCTGCAGCGTACACACATTAAAACATGATAGGCTAAACTACAGGAGATCCAGGTAGCCTGTGCAAAACACAGACGGGGACAGGGTGAGGACAGTGTGTGCATGTGTGGGTGTTTGTGTGTCTGGACCGGTCTGGGCACAGAGATAGAGAAAGAGACAATCTCATCCCAGGGAATAGAGGAATGACTCACAATTTAGATTTGCTAGATACTAAAATTAATTGAATTATGAAGTGCTTTTATTTAATCTCAACATGACGAACCTCGATCATGACAAAAGCACGCTGCAGACAAGCAAAGTGTAAATGCACACAGCTGTATTTAAAACCTTAATTCATAGGATTTTGAAAAGAAACTTTCAACAGGTTAAGAGATTAACATTTTTGGAAATGTCAATGTTTTATCCCATCACCGTTTATGCATAGATTTCATATTTTCCAGAAAATTACATTCCAAGCAGTGCCATAGTCAAACTAACTGGCTAAGGAGGTGCCCTTTCCAATGTGTTTTTTTATATCTTAATTGGTTGTGTTTCTGAGGCTGCATCCACCATATCTTACAAACAGGGAGTCAGGGAAGGAGTCAATCATCGTAATCCACCATGGACCCACTAGTTCAAAAGCAAAACAACATATAAGCATACCAGAGAGTAGCTGAGACTGAGCCAGAAAGACATGGACTGAAACACGAGGCAATAGTATATTGACTGTCTAGTGCTGCAATAAATGGATAGAAGTTTTCATTTGAAGCCTCATCTATTGATGCACCTACAAAATAAATTCAATTTAAACTGTTTCTCTGTAACTTACTGTAAGAATTATAACTAAAAAGCCATCTTGTCTTTATAATACGCTATTATAATGCTTTAATATACAAATCTGGTTATTTTTAAAGTTTAGTTCTGAGTTGCAAGAAGAAGAAGAAGAAAAACATGTTCATGAACAAAATGTAGTAAATCAAGTCTTGCTTCTGGGAAATGTTCTCTTGGAATGAGGATTACATATTACAAGAGTTTAAAATATAAATATAAAATGTGTTGCCCATCTATCTGTGGAATCTCTTTTTAAAAATCATGCAGACATCGCTCCTGCTGGGGAATATTTTTTATATGTTTTGAGATCAGGTGGTGAATGTATAAAATGCTATTTTGTAAATTGGTGTATTTATCAAAATGTTTTATAGTTGGAATGTAATTATTACATATTACCCTATATAGTATTTTTGTTTTGTCTCCCCTTCTGCTTCACATCCTAATCTGTTGTTTGTCCTAACTGTATTGTTCAATAAAGTTATTTTTAAACGTTTAGCTAACTAACCTTACCTGACAAGGCTACTGCATCATAAGTCTCTTAATTGCTTCCACGTCTCCTTCACTTGCGTCCTTCCCACCGAGGATGCATGGAGAGATGCGAGGATACCACGTGAGGAGAGAGGAAACGAGGAAATATTAAATAAGACAGTTGGGATGGACCCACCATTTGCTAGGACGCCAGCAGGCATAGGAAACTGCTGGCCTCCCCCTCCCCGTAATTTCGAGAAAATGACAACGCATATTTTTTTATTTGTTATCCAGCAGCGGGTTGCATCTTTAAAGGTATTTTTGTTATCTAACAGTTGATACTAATACGGATAAAAAGTTTACCCGTGACTGTGCTCTGGAAGTAGTAGACTATGCTAGCTAATTTAGCTAGGAAGTCTGTGACCATATATGGTGATGTAGCACCACTTTCAACATCAGCCCGTATGAATTATCGGATTATAATACACCATTAATACCTACTGTATTTGTGTGCATTAAACGTGGGCTTTTCAAAATGTAATAGGTATCCTGTCTCCCCACCATGCATTATTAGGGTGCACGGGTGAAGCCGGTAAATAGTTTACAATTAACGTTAGCTGTTAATTGGGTAAGTCCGGCTTTAGGACCCAGCGGAGCCTGAATCGCACATGGCGAAGTGTGGCTGCTCCGGTCGTGGTGGGGATAGCAAGTCCGCTTCACTACTCTCCAACATCCTCTCATTCTGCCTCTCGTTTGGCTCCTTGGCGTCACCCTCCCCTCCCCTTCTACATAAGCAACATTTAGCCAACACATGCATTTGTACGTCTCCCCCCCACCCCCAGACCGTCGCTCGCCGTCTGGTGTTGGAAGGAAAAGTTTTTGACAGCTTCTTCTCTTGGAGTGACAGCCGGCAACACATCTTGTTGGAGTCTTCGTGGCGAAGCTCCCCCCCGCCTACACCGCCGATACCTGCTCTGACCTGCATCTCCATCCTGTCACCTGTGTGAAGTGTCAGGCGGTGCTGGGTCGTCCGGGCTTCACCTCACCGAGCCCGGGCATCATGAGAACCTGGAGGCGGCGGAAGAACTTTGCTTTTCTGCTCTTCGCTCTCTGCCTGTCCGCGGCGACGCGAAATGCTGACAGTACGGTCAACAATACGGCGGAGGGTGAGTAGAAAACATGACTGTTCAAATGTCTGTCATTAGGCATGTGGCTCATTTTCATGCAACGTTAGTGCTGCATATGCTGAGCCAATGTCTGGTGAACTGAAAAGGATTAAACTGGGTTTAATACATGTTTCATCAGGATGCATGCAGTGTGGGTAGCTGTGTGTTTGTAGTAGGGTTGTTGAAGTTTATAGAAATTACTATAGGTCTAATTACTAATTTCCATACATGCACTTGATGAGACATTTACAATACCAATGTAACACAACAGTTTTGGCATGTCTCTTTGCATCCAGCCTGTTTTACTCTACTCGTCTTGCTGATTATTTTACATTTGGGAAATGCTGTGAGGAAATCAGGTTTTTTTTCTCCCACATCGTTTTGCTCAGATGGAACAATACAGGGAAGTGTTGGGATGGACAGATGAGTTCAACATCCAGGAGGATACAGCGTTATCTTTAGGATGTAAACACCGACCAAACAGGATGTTAGACGTTGTTATTATTCAGCAGCTAAACTTAATCTGCTGAATGAATAAGACAGTGATAAGTGGATATCATGTTTATGAGACAGAGCACGAGCAAGGATACAAATGTTATGTGTGTTCGTGGCTATGCATTGTAAGCATAGACATGGCAAGCATAAAAAAAATAAAGATCATTTCAGATTCATCCCACTGTGAACCACAGCTATCATCTTATGTTTGAGATCAAAATGTTGTTGGGCTGTCAAACTGGTTTCTATGGATCTGCAAGTTGGCAAATTGGGATCCAGTACAAATTTAAGTCATTTATATCTTAATTTAAAGGTTAATCTGTGTACTGCAACAACATGTATTGCATGTCACACATTGAGCATGTTATATATCCTTCACTTTGGGTCTTAATCCATCTAACAAAAGCTAAATGTGATGTAGGACCATCATTGTCTTAAATTGCACAGTCTGCTCGTTGTTCATAATTTTGTGCAAACAAACGTGAAGCCTGAAGTTGCATCATTAGTAGTTCCACAGAGAAAAGCTCCAATGAGAGATTACTCATGCTGGCAGGGATATAGACCCTGTAGTTCAGGAGATGTTTTAACAAAGGCATCATCTCGAATGTGGGGTCATTAAAGCTCCCACTCAGAGGGTTAGCTGAAATACGAGGAGTAAAAATAGTTTCAAGGGGTAGTGTGAGTATTGAAATAGGGCAGTACATACCACCTCTTTGATGTCAGCAGGATGCTGACTTCATCCTCTCTCTAAAAGGTTTACATGCTCTCCCTCCACCTCCGTGGAGACTGCGCTCAATGTCTTCATCGTCCTGTAATTAGTGAGACCAAATGAAGCGGGAGAGGTTTTACTCGAGGTGATTGGATGGGAAAATGTTGGACTTTGACAATAGACTGCTGCTCTTTCCTACTGACATTCACATTGATTTCTTCTAACCATGACCGATTGTTCCATAAAATATGTTAATTCATGAGCAGGAAAAACAAGATGCCTGGGAGTGAAAGATACAGTTGCTCAGAATGTATGTAAAGTGTATGTTGGCTGATAGGTTTCCATTAAGCCAGAATGGCTGGCCTCAAAAGTGGCCTAAATCCGGTACAACTGGTTGCATGACTTAAGCCAGATTTGTGATGAGCGCCCTGCCAAAATCAGCCAAACGCGGGCCAATGCCATGGATTGACACTTGCCCAAATTTAGCTTCAGTGCTGCAAACTAAAACTGATTCCCAGCCTAAATCAATCCAAGTCCGCATCCCCCAATATCTCAGCAAAATCTGGCAGCCAGATATGGATCCAAGCCGACTGACATTCAGTCGTCCACCTCCAGAACACCTCTGAGTGTGATAACACTCAGCTGCAATCGACTACCTGGATAGAGTTCAAAACGGTTGTGTGTTAGCAGTTACTGAAGTCAGTGATGTATCAGATAATAAGGGATTTCTCTGTAGTGTCATGTTGAGTTTATACTGGTCTTGAATGTTGCGCTGCTGTGCATTTTTACAAGAAAATAAGTGAATGCACGGTCAAGGTTAACAGGACTCAATGAGGAAATTCAAATGAAATCTGCATCATAGCATATTAAATAAACTTCCAGAGCCTAGCATACGTTTAGTAAATTGCCCCGCCTTGAGACTAATAATGGATGATGTTATTTTAAAGCATCAAGTCACTTGTTGAATGCCACAGAGGAAAATAAGGCTATTAATGGAATGTGCTTTACAACATGTCATATTGCCTGTCTCCCATTGCCAAAAACTTAAAAAAAAGGGTGTCAGGGACAAAACCAACCTTTTCTTTCCACTTCAGAAAGAATACTTGAAATTATCAAAAGGTTGGCTGACAGCTCCTCGAGTCATTCTCAGAATAGTAACACATTTCTTAAAGATGGATTAAAAGAATCACCTCCTGCATGAACTTTTGTGTACTTGCATTTTAGAAAAACAATTTAAATACTGGCATGATTATATTTGACAAAAACAGCCAATGAAACAACAAAGTTTAAGTCTTGTGATCGTGATCTCTGCTCATTAGCTTTAAAAATAATTCTGATAAGGGAAAGGATCAAGCACGCAGTTTACAAATTGTTGATGTGTTTCCCTCTGTCTCCGCCCGTCTCTCTTTGTCTCTCCTCTGCATATCAACTGCTTTTCTGAGGGTCTGATCGTTTTCCTTCTGGGCAGAGACAACTCAATGAATAATTAGAGAAGGAACCAAATTACCTGGATTCGATTTAAGGATATCATCTGGTCCAACAGCAGCATCAGACAAAATGAATAAAAAAAAGATTGTCTGTGTTGTCTTAACAAGCTAGCGGAGAACAAAATAAAACCTGACGTGAGCACCCTGAAACGAGTAGAAATTCACACGAATACACCCCCCTGAGTCTCTCAGGTGCATAGCTCACCTTTCACCACTGTTTCCTGGGATGTAACTCACACCCGTCCTCCAGTCTGTAGCAGAACGCTGACATACGCTTGGCATCCGGGTTTAAAACAACCCCCTTTCTCCTAAAGCCATTAGGAAATAGCATCACCCTGATCTGTCTTTCAAAATCCCTGGGGTTGCTGCAGCTTGACATTTTGAGGACAGCTTGGCATTGGTTTGTTTGCCACGAGGGAACACAGACACAGTGAGAAATGTGTACGTCTGCTAAGCATCATTGGTCATTATAGTCGTCAGTGTGATGTAGCCTTGCCCTGCTCACCACACACGTTCTGCCCAGAGGACAATGGGATCATGGATATAGTAGGTAAGTTATGAGATGGCATCGTAGCGCATGTGATCGGCACAACTCAGACAATGCACACTGCTGTGTGATAATGTGAGAAGCTAACATGCACGCATAGACGATGCTGAGCTATTCCAGATGAATATTCCAAAGAAAGGAAAAAGTGAGATATGACCGTGAAACTGTGAGAACAACAGAGTTGCAGACCACCAGCTGCAAAGCTCTGACAGACCACATTCAATCATGGGTCTGATAGATGAAGGTCAGTGCATTTCCCCTCGATCTGCATCAGCCTTCACACAACCAATAAAGACATAGAGATAGGTTTGAAGGCAGTCACCTCTCATTCGTTTGCAGACAATCTTCTCTGAAGTGGAGAAAAAATACATTTCAAACAAAAGAGCTGGTGAGCATATGAATTCATATGCGTGTTTGTTTTTCTTTGACGGAGCGCAATATGAGGTTTTGCTTGAATGGGAGTGAGGACGGAAGACGAAAGTGAACTGATGCAACAACATCATTCTGGTTTGAGAATCACACAGTTGCACAGCGGATTGAACCACTAGGTCGCCCCACATCAATCATTTCACAACAGAAAGGTCATAACACCTCTGTGTCAGTGTATTTTATCATTGATTGGAGTCCAGCCATGGTCTTAAACCATCAGGCTTTATATTTTGGGAGCTTTTGATGGAGGGAATAGAGGCTGCTTTGAGAGAGAGGATTATAGGAAGTGAATATCTTTTGTAAAGGAAGACCTCTGAGGCAAAGGTTGGTTGTGGCACCTCTTGATCTCTCTCTCTCTCTCTCTCTCTCTCTCTCTGTGTGTGTGTTTGTGTGTGTGTGTGTGACTTCAATGACTTTCCTTGTTTTGAAAAAACATTACAAATACAAGTGTTTTGTTTGTGTGTGCTCATGTCACAATTCTAACATGGCAATGTTTAGTAGGTATGATGCTTATCACGATTAGCATCTTTGTTTAGCATGTTAGCAGGCTAATGTGCTATTCAGCACTAATTACAAAGTGCATCTGAAGGTGATGATAATGTAATTGGTTTTGCAGGTATTTAGCCATAAACTATTGGTAATCCATCCCGTAGTCGTAGGTATAAAGCCACAGTGGTCCACTGATCAACTGAACTATCCAGTTGACTGGATGTCTCTCCCACAAATAGCTGCTAGGTGTTTATGTTGATCTCCAAATCCTAGTCCCAACCGAACCCTCATAGCTCTGAGACATAATGCCCAAATCTGTGCAGGACAAGATGGGAATTGGCTTCCCCAAAGTTGCTCCCACAGGATGAGACTGGGACACAAGCAAATCTCACAAACTCGCCCTGGGAAGTCTCCTATTACTGCTATTTTACTGTGAGCCACTGAGATTATAGTTTTCTCCATCAGGCCAATAATGGGCTGTTGTGTTTGGAATAGATCTGGGGGGTCCCTCATCCAGGATTAACACCTTCTCAACTTCAGCACTAATTACTTCAGTGTGTCATCATGGGGAAGTGAGCGATGCTGATAGATGGAGAGATTGCTGAAATTAAGCAATGAGGGAACACTCACTCAAGTAGTGCTAGTATACTAGCATACTAATGCATGTACAGCCTTTAAATGTCTGAAAGAATATTCAGACATTGGGATTGGACACATACAAAACACAAAATTGCACAACTTTGGCTATAATTGCCTGTATACTGTATGATATGTCAATAAAATCCTAATTTTACTCCAGTGGAAAACATCTGGTAGACATTGAGTGGGGCTTAATTTTCATAATTTTGCACTTCTGCCGTCATTTCTAATAAATCTGCTAAAAATGTAAAAGCATGTTCTATGAGGGCGTCCATGGTTTGTCTTTGAACAATGCAAGAGCCTGGGAATTACAGCTACAGTGTCTTGTTGAATATACTGTACTTTCCATTTTATTGCGGGAGAACACAAACTAAGAGCGTAAGCTAGCCTACTCATTATGCTGCAAGTTGAAATGCGGAGATCAAAAATATTTTTCTTACATTCGCTCTCTTTGGATAAAAGAAGCCTATACATATGTTCCAACTGATGACATATTTAATCAGTTGAAGAGTTTTCTAAGCTGCTTCTGCCATCAAACATCAATTCACATGCGATTCAATTCAGAGAGCAACAGCTGTACTCATTTTTAAAAATAATTCTGTCTACTTCTGCATGTCTTTTATTAGTCTAGGAACATCATATTGAAGATGAACTGTGTCAGCAGCAGGGTTTTTTTTTTTTACTGTTTATAAAAAAGGATTCGTCAGGAGCCTTTTAACAGGAGGAATCGTAAAGTGCTCCCTTTGATGCTGGAAGGAAGAGTGTTTATTATGAAAGGAAACCAAGGCTTTATTTTAGAGTTTCACACTTTGGCAAGACTCGCTGGAACAGCCTGTAATATAGTAGACTGTTCTAAAGAACATGTTTTGATACCTTTCTATTTCTCTGATTGGCTCCCTGCTAATTAAATGCATGTCAAGTCAGCCTCACGGATATCACTGTCTTATTGATGTTGCAGGAGTTTTGCCATTCATGCTTCCAGGAATGACTATTAAGATAGTCTTGAGCTGCATTGTGTTTCAAAGTGGCCTCATTTGCCATTCTCTTTGTGCAAGGCTCTTTATTTCTCAGGGCAAAATGGAGGTGTAGCATCGGTTGCTGTATTTAGGTCAGTGGTGTTTTCATACGGAATCAGTAATTGGATGTATACAGAAAGTTCCAGCTAAGTGTTTGTAGAGCACGTTTGTTGATTTCTTGTGTCAGAGAATGTAAAACTGGAGCGTCTGAGGCAGATGTAAGAAAACGCCAAAGTCACTAAGATCTGAATGGGAGCACTTGAGCGCCACTCTCTTTGTACTTATTTAACTCTTATTCCCCTGTTTCTCAGATTATTATCCCATGTGCAACCCCTGTGACTGTGTGTGATATGCAGACAAGCCTGGTCTTTGCATCACAAGTAGGGCTGTAAATCACGAGTTTCATCATGAGCCGGTATTATATCGATTTCTTGGACAACAATGCTATATTTGCCGATACCACAAGGTCTGGAATGATATGATTTTGATGTAATTCTGCGTCCTGATCGATATGAGACCATATGCCCATTTAACAAAATCGGTTACATAAAAAAAAGAAGTGATATCAGGGCTCCAGACTAACTTTTTGCATTGGTTGCACTGGTGCGCCTAACTTTTTTTTTTAGGTGCACCAGCACAAAATTTAGGTGCACCCATATTTTATCGCGTCGCCTTTAACGCCAAAAAGTCACCTTTTTATCGCTCTCCTTTTACATAATGACACCCCCTTATGGCCTAGGTTAACTGCAGCACCATCAGCACCCAGAGGAACCCTTTTCTCCAGCATATCTGCACACTGATGCCCAAGCGCAGTAAATGCTTGCTTTGTGGCACAATAAAAAGATCATACAGGTCACTAGCCTATAGATTGCAAATGGAAAACTGTTTATGTGATCTTAGCCTAGCCTAATTATATTTTTACTTAGGCTATTCATTTTTAATAATAATATTAGGAATAGGCTACTATACAATTTCCTATTCATGATCTCTCATGCTGTAATGTGGACCTTCAAACACTGTGCGTGTCCATGCTCCACCCGACATGTCCAATTAACATGTTGACCGGCCTCCCTTTATGCAAAATGCGGCAGTAGACAATAACGCACTCCTTCGTAGAGACGTCTGTGTCGCCGTCAGTCATGAATGACGTGTACGTGGCGTTTCCAACCTCCGCAGCTGTCTTGTTCTTTAGCGTGTCGGCATTTTTTTTCATCAGAACAATTTCAGACTTAAATTTAGTGAACGGCAACTCCTCCTTTGCAATATTGTATGCGACGTTGAATTTTATAATCATTTCAGATTCCTCAGCGGACGTGATTGATACAGCCTGACGCTGAAATGCAGCTGGATGAGGGGCCACTTTATTAACACACTTATCACGGCATGTAGTATGCTTTTTGGACATATTGCGCTTTTTCAATGTCTCGATGCGAAATGTTGTTGACTCTTCCACAAACGCACTATTACCGGCCAAATGCTGACCGCACTCCCGACAATAAATGCAGTGCATTGAGTCCCTTTCTTCATCGTACATCAGCCAGGGAAATTGCTTCAACCAGTCCTGTCTGAAGGCATATTTTTGGGCTTTTTAATTAGTCTCGGGGCGAGGCTTTCTGCCTCTCTTCATTTTCAAAGAAAATCGAAGCGCTCAGCGTCGAAGCGCTCAGAGTACCTGCTCTGCTCGCTCGCATTTTCGATCTGACACAATTTACAGCAGTGAAAAGGACCACAGCCAATCAGAGGCAAGGACCCGCCCGAGCTCTGTCTCTTATTGGTTTAGACCACGATACCGTCAGGAGAACATAAAGAGATGCTGCGCTTATGATTTTTTTTTTCACCCGAGCAGCGTTACGTGCACCAGTGCGACCTACAATTTTTTTCAGTCGCACTCATAAAAATTTTGGTCGCATATGCGACCAAAATGGTCGCACTCTGGAGCCCTGGATATACAATATATTCTTTTTAATAAAAATAGACCTTCTGTTCTTCACCATGCTGTGATACTCATCTCTCTTTTAAAGTTGTTGTTTTTTCGGGGGGAAAAGCCTGCATGTCTGCTGCCCGTATGCTCACCTCCACCCACCGCTCTGACTACATCACCCCTGTCCTCCATGACCTCCACTGGCTCCCCTTCAAAGATTGACTTAAAAATACTGCTCATCAACTTCAAAACCTTTAACAACTTGGCCCCTCCCACCTCTCTGACCTCCACCGCCACACCCCTACCCGTCGCCTCAAGTCCACTGATGCCAACCTCCTCCACCCAATCAGGACCAAGCTCCGGACCCAGGGCGACAGAGCCTTTGCTGCAGCCGCCCCCTCCCTCTGGAATGCCGTTCCCGATGCCATATCTGAAATGCCAACAGTCTTCCACCCTTCAAAACAGTCCTCAAAACTCACCTTTTCACTCTTGCTTTTAACCTTTAAACTTGTTTAAACTTGTTTTTTTTTTTTGCTTCTTTTGTTCTGTTTACTTCTTTTGTTCCGCGGAGATGGAATTCCATGAGAATTTCAAAATAAAAGCTTGCAGGTCGATAGATCGATGTCTTCCCTTTGCATCGATGCTATTGTCTCGGTGATCATTAAATCGATCTAGTTCAATGGATTGTTATACCCCTAGTCACGAGTATGTTCACCAGTTGAAATGCATCATTTGGATTTATAGATATTATTGGTAAAGCTTACCTGTCCCCCTGAATCACATCCATGCTTCCAGTGTGTGCTGGAGGTCACAGTCTGACGGGGCCAATAGTACCACATCATCTGCAAAGTGCAGAAATGCAATCCTGAAGTCCTTAAACTGAACCCTCTCCTCCTCGCGTCTGCACCTTGAGATCCTGTTCGAGAAAATTCCAGAACACAGAATCGGTGACCAGTGACAACCAGTGACAACCCTAATGAGGAGCCCCCTCCGACCAGGGGCTCCTCGCTCTTCCCCGAACCAACCTCAAAACGAAAGGGGACCGAGCCTTTCGTTCGGTGGCCCCCAGACTCTGGAACGCTCTTCCCGCAGACTTGAGAGCCTCTGCGTCGTTTGAAGCATTCAGGGCGCAGTTAAAAACCTACCTGCTTCGACAGGCCTTTGAACTGCATGGCAGTTAATTACTGTCGTTGTTTTATTCTTGGCTGCTCTTCATCTTTCTATATACTGTTGTCTTATTATGTTTTGTGAAAGCACTTTGCTGTGTGGTTTTATCATGTTTTGTGAAGCACTTTGTGACTCTGTGCTGCGAAAAGTGCTATATAAATAAAGAATTATTATTATTATTATTATTATTAATGGAGGCCAAAACCCACTGGAAACAGGCTTGACTTTGTGCCGAGTGTACTCTGTATACAAGGTACCACAACCATTGTGGCCCATATCATTTGCTGAGAGGATTAAACTCACTCTCAAATCTGTCCTTTAAATATGAAGCTTTAGATTAGCTTAATGAAAAGTTAACCTCTAGTGACCAACAAAGCAGATACATATGTTTCCAAAGCAAACTGTTTCTTTCTTACTTTTATAACATCATACAATGTTAAACAATCAATAGCCTTTCAACTTTTTGACTTTTTTGAAGCTCATAATATGTATTGTCCTCTCTTATTCATTGTTATCTGTTCATTATTATATTTAATTTTATTCTAAGTCTCTTGGCTTTTCCGTCTGTGCAGGTGTATTTTTGCTTGAAATGCCCATCCTTAATAATAACAACTGTCTCACATCCACGCACTTGGTTTCAGCTTGGCTCAATATGTGGCCATTTTATGATCAATGTGTATGATCAATACAGTAAGCACTCACAGAAATTATTCTGGGTTTGAGCCAGATTTCCATCAAATCCAATTGCAACAGTTGAACTTACCTCTGCTGTGTGTTGCTTGTCAACGTTTTGGGCCAAGATGTTTTTTAAGGACATTTGTCCTTGTGTGTCGTGGCACCTGTGTCTACCTCTTTCAGTAAAAGAAGCTCCTCCAGTGAGTCACTGTTGGCCGAAATCAGACGCATCACAGGTGTTTGATTGCAGAGCTGGTTTTGCAGCTGCCGTGCAGATATTGAACATTAAATCTTAGCCATTTTCAACCCATAATCAGAGTTCACATACATATTAAAGGTCTGCACTTCGAAATAATTTAAAAGTTGTATCTCCAGGGGCCAATCGTGTTTCCTCACTTTTATAGCTAATCTGAGTTGAAAGCTGTTGAGACCAGGCTAGTGTAGATAACAAAAGCTAAGACAGAGGTTATCTGACAGTTTACAAAATAACATCTGATTTTATCACTCCTAAAAATACATTTCACATTTTTGTAGTAAATTCTGAGCCCTTAAATAAATGTAATTTAACTTTTGATTACATGATATTGTGAGATTGTGTCAATATTTTTTCACTGACATTTTTAGCTCAATTAAAAAATGTTTTATACTTATGCTGACTATTTTTCCTTCTGGGACATACACTATGTGTGCATTATTTGTATGCACACATAGGCTCATCTGGCTCATCTGCAGGAGGTCGCTGAAGTCCCACTGTGACATTTGTTCTCTCCTTGCACTCCCTGAACACCTTGACTATAGATTACCGCATGTTCTTTATCTGCCTGTCTCGACCTTCCTTACTCTCTATTCTCTTGTTCATCTCCAGAGATGGACTCGATGGCATTATCTATAACATTGCTGATTTAGCAGATTGGGTGTGAATGAAAAGCGGTGTATTCTGTTTCTGGTGTCGACCAAAGGGATTGCAGATAGAGTGGCATATGTGGATTTTATTAACATATGAATGGTGCATTTATTTGTTAGTAAAACAGCTCATGCTCGGGGGTGGAATAAAAATAATCACCCTTGTTAGATAATTAAAATGGAGTTAGTTTTAAAAGATGTTTTTAGGCTATTTAAAGAGAGAAGGGGATTGATCCTGGCTGCCACACAGACTTTTTAGATGTATGACCCCAGCTGATTTTCCCTCGTGTGCAATATGGACTGTGGTTGTCAGCAATCAAGATACTTCCCAGTTTAACCCAGTTTTAGTTTGAATTTAAAATGTTCCCAAAGAGGATAAAGCACATGAGAATCATGAATCGGATCATGAATGTCACATTTTCTTGCTGTTTTAAGGTGATTATTCGTTCTGGGGAGCAGTGACAGACGACACAGCAATTTCAATTGTCATCCGGCTTTCACTGCGGCCTACACACAATAACATTGACAAACCTTTTGTCAACTTTTGAAGTTCTCTTTCAAAGCTTTTCTTCTTCACACAACTATTTCTTTCACTTACTGCATGAACAAACTTGTGTCTCAAACAATCTAGTTTGTTTTGAGCGTACCCCTGCTTTGTTTCCTCTGCATTGGTGTGACGTAATTAACACAAACTGATTCAGTGTTTGAGAGGAATCAATTGCGAGGGATGTCACACCAGTGGAGGTGTCGAAGTCTTTTACTACCAAGATGGTTGACTTTCCCTTTATAGCTCCGTTTTATTGGCACTCTAGCCACAGCCTGTGGTCTCAGTCATGCTGCTCCGTCTGTCTAACGCGGTTTTCATGCACCACTAAAATCAACAAACTACCATCGGCACATGTTCAAATACCTCATTAAATATAGGAGGTCCCTTTTATGCCCTTGTTAGCTTATTACGCACTGTGGATAAATGGAGAGTCTGGGCCACACCGAGAGCACAGGGCAGCCGCCGTCACAGACTGTTTGAAGTTGTAAGAAATGCAGTTGTGGTGGTGCAGGAGCCATCTCTTAATTCCGTCTTTAAAATGCTAGAAAATGAAGACATCATCAGCCCTGAGAAGAGAAGGAAGTAGAGTAAAGAAACTATGTCAGACTGTAGTATCTCAGTGTACTACTGAACTCTTACTGTACCCTGTGTGACGCTACACAGGCATTGCAGACACAGCTTTAATGCGTATCTCAAGGGATTAGGGAACATGCCTAGACCTTAGACATATAGTAAATGTAGACACAGCAGGCTCTCACAGTCTTCCTTTGGTGATAGCGGGAGTGCGAAACCTCAAACAACCTCTCCTCTCCCCTCTAACATTCCCTCTGCACTTCATTTCTACAGCTCCTCTCCGGATTTGTAACAGTTATTGGGCTTCACCGGAAGCCTGCTGGGCGCGCTGCGGTCCAGACATGCTCAGTAAGGCCGTGGGAGCGTTAGGGACAGCCTCTGTTGTCTGTGGGAGAAGAGGGAGGAGAGCTGAGATACACACAGGGAGAGGAGAGTGACTGATTCCCACATTCAGCTTGAAGCCACTAATCCGGTTTATTATACTTCATCCTATGCTATATATATACATTCCATTCTTTTTGCCTCCCAAATGAGCAGCATTTTATGGGCTAATTAGCATAATTGGCTAACTTTGTCAATTTAACTTCAGTAAGAGTTTAATTGAGTGTCGTAAAATGGTATGTTAACGAGAGAAAGCAGAAAGGATGAAGGAGCAGAGAAAAGAGGAAAATTTCATCCTGCAAATCTTTTTAAACTCCATTCCTGTCTGGAGATATTGTAAAGGCTTGAGCTCCTCATAAACTTTGTTAGAGCATCTATTATTGATGCTTTGTCTGTGGCTGTGGTCATATTGTCAAGGCCCTTTGGGGAACAGCAGATCTCACAGGAACAAGAGTGAGCTTTTACTCTTTCTCCGCAGAACAGTCCACAAGCCTTAGTAGTGCCATGCCATGTGTCTGAGCCTTCCCTGCCTATTTTGCAGTGCTATTCCTTGATTGAGTTTTGACCTGTATCACTGGCCTCTTTGTATACATGCCAGTTTGACAAAATCATTTTTTTTTTATTTCATTATTCAATTTGTTCTGATGTTCTTTTTACAGGAAGTAATCCAGACAAGGCTAAACAGCGAGTGGAAACAACCAAACCAGAACGCTATGGGACCACAGTACCTCTGCTGCTCAAGGGCAAGGAGCGCAGACCTTTCTTCCCACTCAAAGCCGAGGTAAATACTCACAAGGCCACTTAGCAGCACTAGCTTAATGATAATGCTTTTGTTTGACATATCCACAGTGTATGACTCCTTTCCCTTTTGCTTCTTCCCCGATTGCTTGAGTTTCTTCTGTAGGAAGTACTATCCTAAGCTGTTTATCCTCTGTTGTTTCCCTGTTGTGACTTCTTTCTTTGCTCGCTCACTCTCCTTTGTTTGTTGTGTACGAGTTTGCCCCGTAGACGATGCACACTCTAAAATTATTCCTGATACTCGTCAGCCTTTCAACAGTTTCAAGTCAGCAGTGCACAAACCTGATGCTGTGAGAATTGTAACAGTTATTAATCATTTAACAGTGTAAATCAGCCTTTCAGTACTTTGTATGCATAGATTTTTTATGCATACATTGACATGTGCAGTCAAATATGACCTCTCTGGACTCTCTAGATTTGTGTTCTCAGACAGGGAAAACCAATCTGACCCACATAGTACAGCTGGAAAAGAAAATGTTTGAAATTCACCATCCCCCACCAAAACTTAAGGAAACTTTTCCAGAGGAGGGAAATGCGTATGTGTTGAGAACTCCCTGAGAATTCTTTTTCCTGGTGCAGGGAAGTCACCATCTGAGAGAGTTGTTTTTTTTGGCTGAACCATAGAGGGCCAGCCCTATAACTGGCACCATGGCTGAGTTACTAAGTCAGTAAATATCTGACTGATGAAGTTGCACCATTGGTCAGTGGAGTGTACTACGTCACCAAGGGGCGTTGCTCATGAAGCTGCACGCACAGTCGTCTGAGGGAATCAGAGTGAGCAGAAACGGTCGCATTCAGGCCTCGTCAATGACACACGGACATCAGTCGATGCTGTGTTTGTAATGTGAAATGCAAAGCTGGAGAAGTCGATACATCTAGAACACACAGAATATGGTGGATCAAAACGCTAAAGAGGTCACAGAGAGGCAAAATGTCTCTGACCAAATTGTCCTGCACCAGGACTGTCAACACACATACTTGCAGCCAGCCTTGCACACAGACTTAGACACACTGACTCTCAAACAGAGCTGCAGACCAACTGGCAAAGTATTAGCCTGGAGGCATCAGTCAGCAGACCTAAGAAATGTCACTGTGGAAGAGCATAAAGTACATCTATAAAAGCAACTGATGATATAAAAATCAGTCTGTTTCTCACTATGTGCATGCCTGGCAATTTAATGTCTCTTTGCTGGCTAGGATGCAATCCAATTTTCATGTCTTCTTTTTCTTGTTTTTTATGTTCATGTTTTAAAAATCTGAGGAAAATCTGAGGCATCTTGGCTACGTTTTGATTTATTCTGCAGTACCACTTCTTCACTCTGATAACAGCGAATTTCTGGGGGAAAAAAACCCATATATAGTCATTTTAGGTCTGTTTGTTGAGAAATTGCCATTTTGAAATTTGATTTAGGATTAAATCTCAATATGACATTTGACACTGTGAGCGAAATCTACAGATCAACTTCATTTCCTGGGTTCTTGCACCCATAAATCAGTGGCACTGAAATACTGGTAGCGTCTAGTCATGCCCTGAAATACTTTTTCTGCCAAAGAAACATCACTATATTTATATGCCTGACAAATGCTGGACTAATGTCCTTGGTTAGGTAAGAAATACTGTCCATATCCAGTATTTAGTAACAGTTTTGCAGAAAAAAATATTCTCTCTACCAACAGAAATATGCAGTTTCATCGGCATTTTGTGATCGGTCAACGTGATCTGATTTCCTACAGCAGGGCAGTTTAACAGCAGGGCAATGTAAATTTGGTGAGGACTAATCTCTTTATCTAACAGCTCACTGAAGCTGCTTCCTCCCATCCCATTTCTATCCTGCAAAAAGTACAAATGATCCACTATAAAAACATGACAAAAATGATTGATGAACGATCACAGTCAGGGCTAAACATAACGGCAAATACATTGGGTTTCCCGTAGTTCCTTCATAATACAAGACACCCTGTGTTTCACCAGCTATGTATCTGTACCTATGCAGTGTAAAGAGATTGAATAGTTAAAATGAACATACATTCTTGCATTGCTTTCTGTGAATCCTTCATTCAAAGTATGCATATATATATAGTAACAACAAAAAGGGATTTGATTTGATGCAAATCTTAAGAATTATATATTTCTATAAATTGAAACTACCTGCTTTTATGTCATGCACAGACTTGGGAAGTGTAGGATGTGCAAGCTTTCTTCCTGTTCCTCCAATATGAGGATTGTTTCTTGCCACATCCTGCCTTGAACACAGCTTGTGTGTTAAACTAAAGGTGAAGCTTCACACAAATGCTGCTCCACAGGCAGGATGGGTGCGTTCGGGCACCACCTTAACACTTCTGTGTCATCCTTTTTTGTGTTTCAGAGTTACCCTGCATCACTTCAGCTGCTGGTACATGCAGAAGGTGAACAGCTGATCCTGTTGTTGGAAAGAAATGAGTGAGTTTTCCTCATATTTATTTAAATTCTCTTTCCTTACTCATTGTGAGCACCAGGACAGAGGAAACAAGATATTTATTATGTTAATCACACATGGAGCCAACAGATAAACCCGAGCTCCTAGCTAAGGCTGGCAGGAGTTATATATGCAGGAGAAGGAGAAGTTGTATGGGTCTGGGCTATAATATAGTGTATTCAAGGAGGAAGGAAATAATATGTCCCCTAGTGATTGGACTCTTTTATGGTTCAGTCTCTCTGAAGGGCCGAGAGATGAAAGCTGATAAAGAATAAGGAAGAGGAGAGCTCTGAGGACATGCTTATTCTCCCCTGCTTTGCTTCCCCCTCCTCATCACTCCACTCCATTCTTCCAGACTGCGGAAAGTATCACAGTGAACTGTGAAACGAGGGGTGGGAATCATTTTGAGTTCATAAATATGTATCTAGACGCACATTGTCACACACAAACCCTTTCATATAGAGAGGAAAGGTTTCTGTAACCCCAGAATAAAAAGTGCGTAAAAGCCAGGTTACTTGTCTGGGGACATTTACAACCTCACAAGAATGATGGCGTTGCTGTCTCGGGTCTTGTTTCTGCCAATGTTTCTTATTCAAACAGAGTGAAGATGTAATATTTCACCCTGCTGCTTTGGGAAACAGATATTGACACTAGAATGATGGACTTGGTCCACAACACAAATCAGATGCTGACATTTTTGGCTGTTTCCTCTTTTCAAACTGCAGAACCTTAGTGGGACTTGGGAAATTTTAAAAACAACTACTGTTATCATTTAAAAGAGAAATTACTGATTCACTTAATAAACACCCCTCCCTCCTCTGTCTTATTTCTTCTCATCAAAAGCTTAATGTAACCTGCAAACCTTCACAAACTTTGATTCAAATTACTTGCCAAACAAACTAAAATACAATGTCCCTGTCCAATAATAACACACTCCCTAGAAGAACTCTGTCCTGACTGATCCTAACGTTCCCCATTCTCCACGTGACCTCTAGTGACCTCAGTTTCAGCTGTGAGTCATCCTTCACCAGCCTCAGGCCTGGGAGCGTGCTGCCATTCCCATCCGGCTTGTTCCCTGTCAGGCCAGATGTGTCCTCTGATATCCCTTCACCAGTCCAGCCAACTCCGAACAGGTGGTCTCTGACCTCAGCGTGTGTCGGTGTTGTCCAGGCTGTGACCATTGAGTCTGCGGCAGAAGGATAGATGAGGAAAATGGTGAGGCTGTAGCAATGCCTTGAGTTTTTCTGAATAATTTACAGTAATATTTTCCAAGCTGGCAACAGTGAGTCCTGCTCTGATACGTAATTTTCCTACATTAAATATATGCACATTGTGCACTCTAAGTAAAAGTAAGTTGAACCAACGCTTTGGCATATAAGCTTTTAGGATTTGAAAGGCAGGTTTTCTCCAACAAGAACAAAATATAGAAGTTAAAAAGCAGTGTTCGTAACAACAACAAATCAGAGGTGTGGTACGTACATTTCTTCTTTTTCACCCAAAGCTTAATTCTTTGTTCTGAGTGTGGGTATCTTCATTGGATCTTTTTTATGGCAGTGTCTTATTTTTTCATTTCATTCTGCAGTTAATGTTTAATGCTGCAAGGCTGCACGGACTATGTTGCTGCATTTCAATAGAGCTCAATAGAAATGTAATAGAGCACAGGTCTTCCTGATTTTAATCCATGAAAAGTTGTCTTGATTGAATACTAAACTGGAGCATCAGTATGGGATGTAGTATATTCTGAATGAAATCTGAAAGGTCTGAAACGGCACACGTTTTACTAACTAGTCATTGTCACAAAGGCATTTTAAACAACCAAGCAGCGACCCTCAAAACTGTATGTTAATACAGTTAACTTGTTAATTTGATCGTGACATTTCTGAAAGGAAATGCTTGGGTAGGTTAGAGAAACCAGCACGAGTAAGGTATATTTCCAAAATGATCAAACCAAAAACCCCAGCCCAATGTTGCCAACTCCTATCCAATGAAATTTGCCAAATCTCATTTGGCACAGGTGCAATGCATACCTGCTCCAAGGCCAGTATGAAATGATCATAGTCATCAGCAACACTCTACCAGATCCAATTAATAAACTGTTGTTTGTTAGCAGCTTGGCCCTACCCCAGGAAAACATGGCTACTGCAAGACATGGAGAAGTCTACTGAGGATAGAAATCAGCAGGGGGTCCTGTTTGTGTGTGAGGGTGTTTTAGTTGGGGGATGTTTCCATAGGTATCCTACTGCAATTTACAACCTTTAAACACCAAAGCTTGGATTTGATTGGGTTTTGCTGGATGATAGAGGCCACTTTTTTGTGTCCTTAGTGGCCACTTGGATCAAGCTGTAAAATATAGTAAAGACAAAACAAGATGCCTGCAAACCTCAGTGCAATATTTTCGTTAAGAGTAAATGTTCCTTTTTGCCTTTGTTTTTCTGTACCAAAGAAGCACATTGGGAAGTGACTCAGATCGGGCACTCAGCTTAATCTCAATTGTAACTGTCTTATATGCCATTACATATTAACTTATTTGTCCCATATGCCAGTTGATTTAAAACTGGTAGCTTAACATGGTTGAAAAGGAGAAAATGTTTTCCCATTAGTTTCATGTTTTTTTTAGTTTTTTCAATGTAAGAGCTATGGGAATGGCTGTGTCATATACAATATTTAAGGCTTTGCGTGTAGCACAATGCAAACAGACATGCAGACTTATGCCAGCATCGGCTGCTTTGATCTATAGCATCTATCAATGGCACAGTTGGCCAGCTTCAAATGATTAATGATGGCCATATGGGACATTCCACATTAGTCTTGATTAAAGACTTCAGTCTGTCTGAGGGACCATGGTGCAAGTGTGTGTGCGTCTGTGAGAGAAAAACTAGTATCAAAGGTGTACAAAGTTTGGCCCACTAAAGTTACACTTCTACATTTGATATCATGATTTATGGGTTTTTTTAAGGTCCAGTATTTTTTGCAATTGTTCAGTACTTGTTTTCATGAATCACTATCACTGTCAGTTATGGGATATACTAAATACTATTTGAGCATTCTTTAGATTTGCAAGTAGGGAAGAGTCATACAATCAAAAGAAATGACTCTGAAATGTAAGTTATAGGGTTTGCTCACATTAGCTAGCATTAGCCACCAAGACATCTGAAGCCTGCTTTATGTATCAGCCTTCAGTTCACTGTGTTATGGATACATTTTAGATCTTTACCAACAAATCATCAGTTATATAGATAATACAATAACACTGAAATGCAAATTCAGCTTTTGAGAATATAAATGGATCAACAGAGACACTTTACATTCTAATGGTGTTAGTTTGTCCCTTGTGCTAACATTGCTGATTGTAGTTTACTTTATGGCATGCAACACACATTTCATCGTGAGTCACCCAAGGATGCATTTTTTTTTATTTTTTTATTAAGATGCATTTCTCTGCTTTTTGCTTGAAACTCAGTGAACTGGATATGCCCATAGTCTAACTAGCTCTCTGCACAAGACCCTGCATTTCCCATCGAGACCATTTCCTTTCATTCTTCTGTCGCAGGAAAGAAAAGAGGAAAGAGCCCTTTTGAAACACATGACCACATCTAAACAACATCATGTTTTTTGACAAAAAGAAATCCCCATAGCAACATCCCTAGGGTTTTTTTTTTTGTATAGGAAAGAAGGTACACTTCATTTCAATAAGACGGTTGACAATGGCGATATCTCGATCATTGTGCCTCCTCACAGAGGAGGTATAATATCCCTGAATGAGGAGGAGCTCGGATCAAACAAAGAGAGATCCCAGGTTTCCTTCGCACTATAATTGGATATGTCAAGAATATGTGATACATTTAACTGCATGTCATTTAGCAGCAAAAGAATCGGCTGTTAAATTGTTTGGCTGTCAACTCTGATGCCTAATCGGGGTTCTATGCGCGTAATGAGTCATTAATGATGGCTTTCTGTGTGGCCTACAGTATATAAAGCTGTGCTGATTTAATGACCAGCATAAGGTCAGGAAATGGATGGAGTTGGCAATTTACTACTTTTTCTGCCGCCTCCCACACCAACCCTTCATCACTGCCACGTCCTCTATTCCCACATGTCTGTGTCAGGGCTGGGGAGGACGATATATTTCACCAAAATGAAATAAAATGCCTATCTTATGTATTTCTCCAAAAGGTTTCAATCACAATGTTGAAAAACCAGCGATGGACCTGGGTTACAGCTAGATTTGTGATGTGTGATTTCGGTGACACTAAGTTCTGATCCTCCAGCAAGGCTGGAGCCAACCATAGCTGCTAGGGGTGTGCGCGATTGGTCGACTGATCTGAACTCCCCAGATTCACTTAAACACCACCACTTTTGGAACCTCCGCTCAGAAATCAGTCTGGTTTTCTCCTCATCAACTGAATTGGCTGGCAGCTAGGGCAGTATTGGATGTCCTTTTTTCACATTTGAAGCTTTGATTGAGGCTTTTGAATGAAGCTTTGAATGTCTGTCATAACATTTTCTGATATTACCACCTAAAAAATGGGGAAAATATTATTTTGTGTTGTTATGGTGACATGACTGTAATTAATAGTGCTGTTAGATCGCCCCATTCATACAGGTGGGTACAGGAGAGGGAGCAGGGAACAAATATGGATTTGCAGAGATCTTCGATAACGATGACTGAGATAATAATTTTAATTATTAATAATTTTTTTAATTGAAGCATTTAATTCACACCGGAGTAAACAAAAATAGCCTCACCATGTGGTTAGTTCAAATGGACTATTGAATTATCAGAAAACATGCTATATTGGGATATCGTTATCGATATATGAGATGACCTATTTTGGCGTTACAAGGTTTTGTCCATATCGCCCAGCGCTAATCTGTGATCAGGTAGTTGTGGTGCTCTCTTCCTGTGACACGTCTTTCCGTCTGTATGCAGATTTTTCTAAACCACTTATCTCTTGCTGTCTCTCCCTTTCCATTCCTCCCACGCTCTCCATGTGCATGGTTGAGTTTTCGCTGAGCAGCTCGTCTGTCGCCATGCAACCTGAGACTCTGTCAGAGCCACCAGTGGGGAGCATTGGACCACAGGCTGCTGTTTAGTGCCAACACATGTGCACACCAACTTTGGTGCCAAGTCTCTGTGTGACTTTACTTTGGATGCCAAGGCGTTTTGTTCTGCCTGTCACAATCAATTCAAACATTATTACAAGGTTAAACACCAGTCAGCTACAAGCAAGGGGTTTCTATGAGCTGTTTAACTGCACTTTGCTTTATTGGGTGTGCCAATTAGTCTCTGATTTCTTGTTATGATACAGTATAGCATTGAATGCACTAGATGAGCAACTTGCTACTCAGGCCTATGTTCAGATAGAAAACAGCACTGTGTGTAAAAAAAAAAAAAAAAAAATTCTAGGCAGGTATGCACCAATATCAAATATTGGGCCAATACTGATTCTAATAGCTGGATTGGGTATCAGGGGCTGGATATACTGGAATATGAATTCCTGTTAATTGTCTGTTTTACAACATTAGGAAAGCAGTGTTTAAATGTGGCCTGTTGTTGCCTGACGTAAAAGAATGACAGCAGTCGCTTCCACACAGTGAGGCATACAGCTTAATTATCAAACACTGGTATTGGCACTCTGTATTGGCCGATACCCAAAAGCCCAGGTATCCAACACACCAGAAAAACACTGGGCAACATATATATGCAATCAAATATATGCAATAAATGCATATTACTTTCCAGGATTATAAAATCCATCCTCATAGTATCATAAACTGCTGTTAGCTCTGATAAGCCTTCAAAGTCATTGATCTACTTAAATCAGCCTTATCTGGATTCTATATGATTGGTATTTCAATACCTGATATATCAATCCCCACTAATCCAATACGAGACTTGCATACAGTTTAACGCAGTGGCTGTAAGTCCTTCAAATGCTGCTGTCTTTTTCTTTTTTTTCAAGTGTCAAGTCGAGAAACAAAATACTTTGACAGTCAGACCTTCTCCTTTCACTTATGCATGTGTGCGGTGACAGTTATACCAAAACCGAGCACACGGTTAAAGCAAGTAAAATGTTTTCTCACATCCTGCCCGAGTATTGATCCGATTGTGAATTTCACCTATTTTTCCCCCTAGTGACATTGTAATTGTAGTTTTTGTTAAGCTTCAAGCACATACTAATTGCATTTGCCTCCTGCCATCTTTAATTAGTTGGCTAAAGAGTTTGTGGATAATGCAGAGCACCCTTGGGGAAAGCTGCCCAGTCCTGAAGGACAATAGGGAGGGAGGGAGGCAGAGAGAGGGAGAGAGAGAGGGAGAGAGACTTTGCTTAGGGAAAAGATTAGAGTGGTAGTTTTTTTGGCCAGTGGGATCAGAGCCAAGCATCAGAGCCAAACTAGCTCAAAGTCTCTTATAGTTACTTTTTTCTCTTTAAGTCTCTCTCTAACTTCCCTGTTCCCAAAAAGTCTGATTGATTCTCCAGACCCGGAGATCTCCGGGGAAGATATGTGTTAAGCCAGCAAAGGATAGTAGAAAATCACATACTAATCCATCCCGATCTGTTATAAAGTGTCTGCGTGACGTTGTTCATATATTGATGGAATTATGTAACTTGAATCAACTGGTTTAATAGAATGTTTAATATTATATATAATCTACCTAGAATTGCATCTACAGTTCACCAGATAAAGCAAATTTAAAGGAATAATTAGCCAAAGTGATGCGTGTTAGTCAGCTATTTTCAAAATGTTGCTTTCATTGAAACAGTTAAATACATGAATGCAGTATGTCAGCATATGGCATCGTCTGTTTATTCACTGCTGTAGACATATTTTTTTAGGGATGTACCAAATCATCAGTCAAACAACGCCACCAATTCTCGCCTCGTTGACTGCCATTGGCCTATTGTCAAATCATGACGTTCACCGATGGCTGTGGCCATTTGATTGCTGTCTTGTTAGCTGCCGATCTGACACAACTGATTGCACACAACTCAAAGGGTGCTGTAAAGCACTGCACACATGTGGGTTGTTCGGGAAATGAAAGAAAATGTCGACTATGTGGGAGTGTTGCATCATGTCGGAGAAAGATCTGGAACATGCAGTCTGTAAGACACATTCCAGTGACATTTAAAGAGGAGGTACAAGGAAGAATTTAGCCACATCAAATCGTCCATTTAAAGGAAATAAACAAACATCAGACAGCAAAGGGATCACGAAAAATCATGTTAGATGACCAACCCTTCTCCTTTGACTTTTCCTCGGACTTTCAAAGCCTGATGGAGTATATAAAGCTATATATATTTAATTTGCATTTGATAATGTTTGAAACATGGAAAATAGACAAATCCAAAGTGTGTTTTACATAGAGGTCCATGTCCAGCCCCATGTTCCAGCCTACTGTAAGTTTATGGAAAACACAGTATGTTGCATTCTTCCAAAGATGAAATAAATAACGACTTAATAAACAACAACAAAACATCAGTATCGGCTGTCAACTCATTTGGTATTGGCACAGAACCGGTGCGTCCATACTATTTTTAGGGATCTGCAGCAGTAGAGAGGATGGCGAGGTTGCCATCACAGCACTTAGATCAGGTTGTGTTTCTCTCTCTCTCGCTCTCTCTCTGTATATGTTCAAATCTCTTTCATGCGAGGGAGGGTTGAGTGGAACATCTCCCAATTTAACTGCTTTTAACCTTGCATATTCTGAGTGGGTCACCTGTCAAAGGTTCTAGCTAGCAGAGCAGTCAGGACTCTGTGAGCATTAGCAATGTCCTGTTTCCTTTCTGAGCACTTAACAAAGAGTAAGAGCCTCCGAAATTAGAGCACCGATGTGATGCATATACAGCCTCCCTCACATTCTACTTCAAAAGTCTGCAGCTGTTTTGTTTTTTGTTTTGTTTTTAAATAAGACTACGATGTTCTCAGTATAGTGTCAGTGAAGTGAACTATTGCCTTGGTGTAGGTGAGCAGAAAATGTATGATGTTTTTGATTGGGTGGAGTGGGGCTACAGATGTTGATGGTGCATAATATTCATCCTCAGCATCATTTATCTGCATCAGCATGAAACACTGCCGTAGAAACCTGGAGCGTGCAGTACATGAGTCCGTACACTTACTTTACATAAATAGATTTCTCAAGATAGTGAAATGCACATGTGAATTTTACATTAGGACAGGATACAGCTGTTAATGTACAATAATGTGAATTGATACTATTTTTATACTTAAATATCTTTTTATACCACTGTTTTTATTGATTCTGCGTATCGGTCTAATTCCTGATAAATTTTCTGTGTGGGGCAAAAACATGTAGGCCTACACAAGTTTTTTTGAGTCTGCACACAGTGTAGAATTAACTATCATTTAGATATTATTTAAAATAACATTTGAACATGTTGCCCGGAATCTGGCGTGCTGCTTGGTTGGGAAGCAGTGTTAGCCGTGCTAAGAGTCATATACACGGCATTCCTTGACTTTTAGCCCATATGCTTTGAAGGATGTTTCAACATATTGCTGGCGTTTGTCTGCACGTGTGAAATGATAATTTCCCAGACATACAGAGGTAGCACTGTTCGATGTCATCATGGATTACCTTTTGTAATGCTCTAATGTCAGAAAAAACTTGCTGGCATCTGGTAAAGAAATTGATTACCTTGAAGGCATACAATTCTGATGGATAGGACCATTTGGAACTGGTTCTCAACTGGAACCGGTTCTCCCATCCCTAGTTCCAAGGCCAGGGAATCAGCTGGCAGTAGAGTGTATCAAAATCACTTTTCACACACAACCTCGCCATAAAAGCTTTAATGAGAAATCCTTTTCAAAGTAGAAATTGCTTTGTGTGTGATTCACATCCTCCTCTACATTAAATCTTACCACAGCACAGAGAATAGGACATTTGTAGTGTACCCATGAGAAATAAGGACTGTTCCGCTGGAGACGGCACGGCTTAGCAGCTGTTAAACACTCAGTGGTGTTTATCTGATGTGGTTGATGCCAGCAATATCGATCACCATGCTATCGGCCTGTACAAGTGATAAAAAAGACAGGGATTATTGAGATAACTGCTGCTGCTCCTTATAAGCCACTGCACTGCAGCATTGTAAATTGGCATGATCGTGTACAGTCTGCCTCTCCACGATGCATATGTGCTTCAACTGCAACATAATAAACACAAATCATCATGCAGGTAGAACATAACGTATGCGCAGTAGCCTCTGGCAGAACTGCCAGGTCACACAATACATGTTTAATCAGCAGACTTGCACCAGATTAGAAGGTCAGCAGTGTTCATATACAGCACACACACACACACACACACACACACACACACACACACACACACACACACACACACACACAAGGTAGCTCTATACACATACACACACATAAGGGGAAGTGTGTTCACTATAAATCCAGATGTGCCTTGGAAAACAAGGCAAAGAGGAAGTGCATCATATGACATCACTGTTGGAGGGGAAGTTTTTGCTGTACTTGTTGAACTTGACAACACCGGACTGAAGCCCACTTAATCCACGGACTGTATAAACACAGAAGCCAGTTGGATACTTTTTTCCTCTTGAGATAAAATACAGAGAAATACTGCTGATTTCGTTCTGTGTCTGCACAGAAGCAAATAAATGGATACGGAAAGTGAGAAATGTGTTCTCTTGGAACAGGAGATCTAAAAGAAAAAAAATAATGGTTCTTATTTCTGATTGAGAAATGTGTTATTATATGGTTAAAACAAGTAAATGTATACTATATATATCCATATAATGATTTTTTACAACTGGGGTTTGGTTAATTTTTTGTTGTGATATTTTATTTACCAAATAATTGCTGAGATCTGGGAACACAATAACATTACTAAGTCTGACAACGAAACAAACACGAGCAGGTAAATGATCTGACGGCTGTAAACAAGCATCTAAACCGCTTTATTTGGAGGTGAAATGGAAAGTAAGCACAGCTAAAATGTAATAATCCCAAAATGTTCCAGAAAATCGTGTGATTGCACAACCAGGGCGAGTACAGTCGGGTCAAATCGAATCAGAATTAAGCCTGTAAACTCTGATTGATGTTTACAGCAAACAGTTTGGTATTAAGTTTACAGTCCATCCTTGTTTTTTTTTCTACGATTTTCGGACTGCTGGTGTTTCTTGCTTGTCTGACTTCTTTTTAACAATGTCAGTGCTTTCCCAGATCTTGGCAATTAATGAATGGTGAATACAATGTTATTATCACCAGTAAGAAGGATGGCAAAACATCGTCAGGATACTGCATGCATATATTCTCTGAGCTTAAATTCTTTAAGTTTGGTGATCCTTTTATAGACCTAATTGAGAAGCCACTGCCTTTTTGGCTTAAATACATGTAGTGTTGTTTTTTAGACTTCAAACATGAGCTACACTTATCAGAGAAATGTCAAGTACCTAAAAGCTAGAAACCCAAAATCAGGGCTCTGATTAACTCAAAAGCACTTTGTTGTTCTACCAGCCGTAGCCCATCCAAGAAATTGACATTTCCTGCTCAATACCCAGCCGCTATGACGACCCCCGTTACACCGCATCAGCACCAGTGACAGATTGCTCACCCTGATCCTTATGTTAAAATGATACATCAGTGCCAAGTGAAAATTTCCATCCCCGCCATGTTTGCAAGGTAATGGCTCGGAGAATGACAGATCGGATGCTATTATCTTATTGGAGAATCAGCGCAGCATCCATGAAAGTGTAAAGCGTGGGTTTAATGACGTGAGACATTTTTTAAGAGGAGGTAAAGGATGCCTCATGTGGTCTGGGACTGGAGAGCTGACGTTCTGGAATGTGTGCAGTCAGTGGAGCGACGGCATGTTCTGTTAAAGCAGTTGACTTTTGCAGGACGAGTGCTCCACAGCTTAATGTTGAAAGTTGTTTGCGTGTCAACTTTCAGGATTTCAAAATGGATGGCATGGAACGTGGGAACGCTGAAGTTGATTTGAAAATGATATGCACAATAATTTCTCTTTTTTGCAGGAAGAAGGAAATGACAGATGAAGACAAATATATAAGGGAAGGGAAGAAAAATGAAAGACAAAAACATCTTTAATAATTTTTTCAGCTTTGCTCTTAATTGCATATTTCCCCTGAAGACAAAAAAGTATGGCTGAACAATGAGGCTGCCCAGGGGAGCCACCATAGATTAATTGGACAGATAGGAACCCTCTGACATTAACATTTATGCATTTGTTTACTCCTTTTCAATGAATAATAATAGGCCACCACCCTTGAAGATCCCTAGTCACTCATTAGTTCCGGTGTTCAGCTTGTTGTGGATGGAAATATTGAAGCAGCAAAAGCAAAAACCAGTTCATCTCAGAACTGGACAGGCATACAAACACTATTTTAGGAGGTTTTTGAGAATACTTTTTTATGGCAAACTTTTAATGATGATTTAATGCCACTCCACAATCTTGTTTTCCATATCCAGGGTTCAGCATGCAGGTGAACATTACAGGACTTAAAATGGCATTTTTGTATTGTGTTTTACAAGCATGCAGATAATCAACCTTCATGATGGCTATTTATTGAGATCAGTATGATCTTTAGCATTGTGAAAAAGCAATACCCTCGCTTTTTGAAGTAGATGACCCACATAAACTGAAGATGATCAATTATAAAAAAATATTTTGCTTGAAAGAAATACTATATTGTAGCTTTTCCCTGAAGTAAGATACTATGGAAATAAAATTAAAAAATAGCTTAAGCCTTTACAACAGCGTTGAATTGTTTTTTGTTTTATTTGAATTCACTCCACCCAACACAATTCTTGGCACTACAAATAGGCCAGTTGTTTTACCAGTTATTAGTTTGACTTCAGGGAGGTAAGTGACTCAAAATAAGTAATTACAGAATACCACTTCTTGTTGGTGTTATCATTTGAACCTTTTAAAGTATTTTTTTTTTTTCTAAATGCAAAAAAAGACTCAACTCCTCTAGGCAAGAGGAGGTTGAGCATGGATTTTCACTCTTCTTTTATTGAGTTGTGTTTAAAAATAATCGGTGCCAGACTGATTTAACTGTTTGCATTGTTACCACAATAGATTGATAGAGCTCTGCTATCAAGAACATAATTTTCTAGCAGCTCACCATATAGAGATTACGGTTCACTGCTTGTTAATGGTGGTGATGTTGCCCTCCAGGCATTTTGACTCTGTACCATCATCATCCATTGCCCAGAAAACGTTGGTGCTGCTTTGTTGGACTAATACATTTGGCACACATTAGGCATTCATAATGGCTGAATATTCAGCTGTATAAGCTCGGAGCATTAATTACCACAAACGGCCTCAGTGGTCTAATGTGTGGACAGGATGCAAACGTCTAATTTTGTTGGATTTGATGATTGGCTCGGATTCATGTGCAGGGTTCACACTTACTGTACTGTACGTAAGAGTATTTTCCTTTCCGCTCATTTGACAGGCTTCTTCCTTTAAAGGGTGCGGGGCTAATATGACATCATGCTCTTTCTACAGTTAGGAGGGAAAATAGGCTTAGTGTGGGAATCATTTTATGGTGTGAATTATTTCTGACGTACAGGCCAGAAGCTAAGAAACCGTCCATTCCTTAACAGCTCTGTGGTGATCGTCATTTAGTTCACTATGAAGGAAAATAATAACATTGATTTAGCTTCAGTACAAATTGCAGTGTTTCACAGCCACCGGCTTGTGCTTTTTGTTAGAAGTATTAAAGGGTTTGGAGCTTGACACTACAGCATTTTTAATCCTTGTCCTTGCACCTGCAGCCTTGCATTTTATCCAAATTCTGTTAGCAGTCCTTAAAACATAAGGCTGTATGGTAGTAAAAGGCCGTGCCAGTAAAAAGCAATGGGTGGTTAAGAGGAAGAAATATCTGGAAGCATTAAAGATAAGGTTGCCATCGCCATGCTATAAAGGAAAATAAAACCCTTAGGAGATTTAAAGAATATATGAGACGGAGAAGGCATACATAGAGAAAAGAAATCGACAGATACACTCACATGCTGAAAATGTTTGACAATTGATGCACAATCCAACACTTCGGATACCTACATTTATCTTATCCAATAATACAGTCCTCACACCGTGTGCTGTAAAGTGAACCAGAGTGTGGTACAATCCAATATGGGCACCTGCAGTCCATCAGCATGGGTACTCCTGCTGTTAGAGGGATGTGATCTATATCCCGACAGCCATCTGAAGCTTCCTATTCCCCAAGGAGAAAAATCATATGAACATACTGTCACTTGCTATCATTCCCTCTTATTACTTTCTGTCAACACCCATATAGCATCTTTCATGGGTCTTGCAGTCTTCACCGATAACGGGTCAAGGAGATGATATGGCCATATAACATTTTCAGACATTTTTTATTTTTCCGTGAGAGCCTGTGATTTTGTTAATTTCGGAGTGTGTGTGTGTGTGTGTGACAGAGAGAGCCCTACTAACTGTATCACAACGCCATGATTCATCATTCACTTCTGCATTCGAGTGCAGAGAGCCTCGTCTCTCCCTCCGCTGTTTGTTTTACTGATGTGATGACTCTCACTCGCCTCGGGCTCCACATCACACACACAGAGCTGTGAAGTCTGAGGTGAAGGACGGACGGAGGACGTTGTTGGAGTGAGTGTACCCTCTCGCTGATTGAATGACACACAGGCAGCTTTTCATTCGGATCTGTAGACGAACGTCACCTAAAGTGGACTCAAGTTACAACACTTGTCAGTGTAGCTTGTAAGTTGTGGGCCTGAACGCTCATAAACTGATCTGTTTGTACATTTGTATCTGCAGGGCCATTCTGGCTCTTGATCTCTAAAAACAACATGGTAGAAATGAGCGTTTGTCTTTCTTTCTTTTGACTCCCGATGATCAGAAATGTATTTTGGGAAAAGTGTCATCTGGTCCCATATGAACTCACAGCAGAATGATTTAAAGTGAGTGAGCAGCTGTCTGCCTTCAAACTAAGAAAAGAGGGATCTTGACTCACCGAGGAGGATATTTACTTTGGTCAGTCAATATTTAAGTAGGCTCTGCAGATCAGCTTGTTTGTTTGATATTCGTCTGTTGCCTGCTGGAGTATTTGTATTGAATTATTTATTTTTTTGTCTGCTCTCTCATTATTGTGACTTTGTAGCATCGGGACTCTGGAGCCTTTTGTTCCAGACTGAAGAATCTTGATGTTGATCGTATGCATAGCTGTGGACATTCATGGGCCCTAGAGAATGTATCCTAATGACTTTAACTGACTTCTCATGTCATCATAAGGGCTGACATATTTGGTTGGAAGAAAAATATCTCAACTATCGGATAGGTTGCTATGAAATGTACAGTATGTATATGTAAGATCCCCGGTGAGGAATCCTAATCACTTTGGTGATCCCCTGACATCATAATCAGGTGCAACCAGCTGATTTTAAATGTTTCATTGTTAAAATAGATATCAATAGAATGGGATGGATTGCAGGACATTTTGTACACATATATTCACGTTCCACAAAGGATGGATTTGTGATGGATTTTGTGTTTCCCTGTTGTTTAATATATTGCCATCATCAGGTCCATTTTTTTATTCGTCCAATACTTTTTTTATGACCGAAAAACAGACAAAACTGTGACCCTTTACATTTTAAGGGGATAACCTAGTTCAATTCAGATTAGGACCAAATTGATAATATATATTGAAGGTCACATTTTTTATGTTTATTTTATGACTTACTGTATTATCACTGTATTTGAACAAATTACAATTATGTGGTTGTTACCAAGAGAAACACCAATGTAATCTTTTGCAAAGCCAGAGAAGTAGAGTGAAGGAAGGCACTCCTCTAATTCTGCAGTTCAGGGGATTTTTGTGTTTTGCTCCCTCCACTCTTCCCACCCTCATCTCTCCTTCTCTCCCTGGCTTTGCTGACTTTGTACACTCCAGTGCACACGCTTCAGCCAAGCCTAAGCTGAAGGGACACTGAGCTGTATGTAAATCAATTTGGAACGCCAGCCATATGTGGAAATAGAATTAGACTTGTCAACCACACCTCTTTAGTTCCTCCTCTCTTCTTCATCTATGTCTCTCTCGTACTGTAGTAGTAGTGTGCTCCTTTTTCAAGTTCAGCATACAGTACTATAAGCAGCAGCTATAGGAAGGCTTAGGGTTAGGCTTGTGGGGGAGAGGGGATTAAAAGAAATCACTGAAGTTAACAGGCTTCAAAGGAAGTCGAGGGACTGCAAGAGACGCCACATTTCTCTCAAATGGTTTCATGCTCAAGGGGCTTTGTGTAATGGTGAATTATTACATGAGGCATGGAGTCACATATATGGAAATGAAGCTCAGCGCTTTAAACTCGCACAGAATATTGTCCTCTGAGAGAAAAGGATGTTATTCAATAAAGTTAAAAAAATTCTAAACACATGCCTTGTATAGAAGCACAAGCAGTTCTACACACCTTAATTCATGATATGACGGAAAGTCATATCTGACAGTCTTTTTTTTTATGCAGCAGGAACAGGACGAGTATTGTAAGCTGTCCACTCACCATAACGAGTTTTTCTGCTGCATCTTTGTCTGTATGGTCACTGCATTGTGATAGTCATATCTCCGGCAGCCATTCATTGATTGCTGTGTCGGATGTACTGCATGTCAGCAATCCACTTGTGTCCCTATCCATCTTGTGAGATGGATCCATCTTGTGAGATGGATAGGGAACAGGAACATATGGTAAATCTGAGATGTCAGGGATCTGGGATTTGAAAGAGAAAGAATCACATATATATTCTCAATTTAAATGATACCCTAATTATGTCAAACAATATATGCGTGCCCAACATACTTCTAAGAAAAGTTTGGCGAGCTATTGCTTTTAGAAACAATCAATAATTCATGCGATAAATTAATTTTCAGAGAAATCCAATTAATTCTGTTGAGTAGTTTGTAAGACGCTAAATAAAAGAGATGAGAGGTTATTTTTTAAAGACAAATAACAGTGTTTTCAGACTCCCGAAGGCGCTATTAAGGAGCCCTCATCCATCAAAATTAACCTGGGCGACTATTAGTGAATCGTTAATTAGATGTTAGACTGTGTCTAATGGATCGCTCCACAAACTTAGCAGTATTGAATCAATGGTTATTAACTCAAGCTATTATAGGAGAATGATACAGTTTTTAAAAAACATTTTCCCAAATATTTGGAAAAGCAAACGTTTAAAGTCAAAATAGTATATAATAATAAACTGTAGCTGCATTCTCCTCTTGACAAAAACAGGGATGGAAGTGGGTAGTCGTTGCTAAGAAAGGAGGTGAAATCACATGAAAGTATTATGGTGTTCAGGAAGAAACGGCACTCTCCTTTTCTTCCTTTTGTTTGGGTTTTGTGGCAAACCGCAACCAATACGTCTTAGGTGCAGGGTGGATGACATTATCTATCTGCTTTCAATGAAAATGTCAGATGTTGTTCAGAATACACTCAGGCGAAAGTAAACCAAGGGCTGTTTTAAAGGGTTGTAGTCGCTCCAACAGCTCCGATTTATTCCTCTATATCAGTACAGTAGAAAGGCAAAGAGGGATGAGAACCAAGGGCATTTGTTATTTTCAGCTTTGTAAAACCCACAAACCCACGCTGCAGAGCTGAAAGGGAACCAGCAACGGAAAAGGAAAACCCTTTTCGAACGCACAGTAAACATTTGCGGCCTCATAAACTGTGTGCTCTTGCCAAAGACTTGATTACAGGCAGATTCCAGCATGTAAAACCTGCAGCTTTAATACAGTATGTGTTGTAGTAGCATGGGCCACGCTGCCCTAAGCTGGCTTTCCCAAAGTGCAGCGCGTGAGCATTTACTTTGGAATTACCGCTCACATGACACAAATCCCATCTTTACTGCAAACACATCCTGTATTAGACCATGATGCATTTGCCCTCCTTTATAATAAAATCACGGTAGTATTGTGTCGATGTTGTTGCGAAGTGGCTGTTTATCAGTGTCACTTTTTAAACACTGCTTTTGCAAGTTAAGCACAAAGATTTACTATTTGGGGGCTTTCCATCAAGCCTATGCTTCCCTCTGATGTGTCATCAATTTTTAATGAGACATACCGGCCTCTTTAAAGTGATTACCGGCCACTAGCTTATCAGATTGGTTTTAGAGCTTGCTAATGGCAAGATAAGGCACATTAAAGCGATAATAAGTCTTTAATGAAGTTAAATGTGGTCAAACTCAGGCCACGGAGGATTGATCCTTTTTTAAACGGGTCATAAAAATGAACTACAAATGTATAGAGAAGATATTAAATGGTCCTGTATGAGAAACTTACATTATTGGCTGCGTTACGGTTTTTAAATCCTCTTCTGTCTTTATGAATCTTATGTTTTCTGCAGAAGTGTGTCAGACAATTTGTGATATTGTTTGTTTGTTTTGCTGAATTATGGTGGTCCGTGGTGTAGTCTTTCTTTTTATATCTATAGAGAGAGATTTTGGATAGGAATCATGTCACGGACACTTCCTGCATTTTCACTTTTAATTACCTTCTCACCTGCTACTGCTCCCCTTCTCTTTCTCATACATACATACTCAATCACGCAACCTGAGCTCATCCTGCCTGATGTCAGTGTGATTATGCAGCTGCAAAAGATGGGTGCTCATCCAATGCTTGGGGTGGGACTCACTACGTCCATCTGCTCGTGGCCCTAGGAGGAAAACCCACACACACACACTGACACATAGTTTAAAGTATGTCCACACACACACACACACACACACATAGACGTACATGCACTAAATAATTACCTCAGCATGGATTCTACTCAGTCATACTGAATGTCAGGGGATTCAAGGACACGTACAAATAACCCAAGTCTCTGCTCGCCTCAGAAAGCAAGCAACACTGAATCTGCATAAAAAGTCAACTCAGGCTTGACTTTTTTTCAAATACAGAGATTTTCGATTCAGATTCACTGTATTGAAAAAGTACCCGGGTGTTTGATGTATCTGTTTCTTTTTTTTTCTTTTTTTGCTCTCTTCTTAGGGGTCTTTTTGCAAGCCATTACACTGAGACACATTACCGAGAGGATGGAAGTGCAGTCACCGGTGCTCACAACTTCACGGTACGGTGGCACTCAAGTGCTTTTGACATTTATGGCCGAGTTGACGTGCAGCGGTGCTTCGCTGTCATGCTGTAAAAACTGACCTTTAAAACGTTCATGGAGACAGATGTTTTTTTACTCATAGAGGATAAATATTAGAGATAATATTCTCCACTGAATGTAATTTTGGATTGGAAATAGATAGTTTAACTGTTTCGATTGATTGTTTTTACCACTGCTATGTGGCCCAATGTGTTTGAAAGTCTTGTGCTGTTGCTGACTATCATCTATCCTGTGGCCTACTTGATGATAATCTGCATTTTCTGCTCAGCCAACATCAGGATTTTATTATGGAATCCCCTTTTAGCAGCTGATCTATTCCTGAGTCCTTTTTTACTTTCACTCCATGTTTATGCTAAAACAGATCTCTGCAACTAGACCAACGCTCAGTTAGAAGTCATTGTGG
Organism: Eutrigla gurnardus; assembly: GCF_963514095.1. NCBI lineage: Eukaryota > Metazoa > Chordata > Actinopteri > Perciformes > Triglidae > Eutrigla > Eutrigla gurnardus. Next base: position 12,927,828 of record NC_139925.1, read on the forward strand.
GAGAATTGATTCCTCAATATGTGATGAATGTATTTTTACTCAGAGCAAGGTAGAAAGAAGGTTTCCCTGCATGACGACATGAAAGCATTTTTAGCAGTCGGTTGTTTCTTTAAAAATCCTGTGATTTAAGCTTTGAAAGCATTCTCTCTCCTTGCTTATCGAGGCAGTTTGAATCTCACAGCTTCGGGGAGAAATGTTTGGTAATTGGTTAATGACTGACAAGTCTATTTTTCCCATTTACCACTGTCCTCCACCTTTAATCTTGAGTGGAGGGGATGATACAAGCATTGCATCAAGCTGTCAAATAGACTTCTGTATTGTCTTAGATAAGCTTTATGCAGCTGCATGCTTTCAGTACCTGCTGTCGTGGAATTTGGCAATCATCCATGTGGAATTTTAGAATGAATTGTGTACTGCTACAAGCATACAACTCAACCATTTTAGGGGAAATAACAGTAAAATTGGATGTTATGGGGTTAGCCCAGATATATTCCGTCGCTGTTCATTTTCGTGTAGCTCCAGGAAATGTAAAAATGAGCTTATGACTAAATATTTCACTTTGAATGCATTAAGCTACTATAAAAGTCACAGACACATGAGGATAACTACGGAAGACAATCACTTCTCCTGCCTGGTGTTTTCTTGTATAAAGGTGAGCTAATCTAGGTCAAGCATAGCCTGAGCACAGAGCCGTAGCTGCTCTATTCTTATACTTAATGTAATGAATCACAGTTCCATCACCACCTGGCTCAGTAAATTACACTGTCCTTGCCAAGCAGAAATCGTTGGAAATGACTGTTTTATGCAACAACAAAAAAATCTCGCTACAAAGTATTTCCTCCCGCAGTTCAATATTTGGGATGAGAAATGGTCTGCATATTGACTAATGACAGTTGATTTAAGAGGTCTGGAGTGCTGCTAGACACTAAATGGACGTCTGTATTCCCTCTTAACAAGAGACATTTCCTCTGCTCTTCTCCGGCTCACAACAGCGTTTTTCACTGTCGTCTTTAATCAGTTTATCCATGAGTGGAGCTTTCTTTGTTTGAAATGGTTTCATCTACAATACGTAACGTTTTTTTGTTTTGTTTTTTTTAATCATCGGAAATTCACTTTTTCAGTGCTTATGTGCATACTGTACATTTGGGTATCTGGAGCGCCTGCCAACCCACAAAATGTGAAATAAGCTTTGTTGTGAGCCGCCTAGATCAAAAAACGTGATTCAGCAAGCCATTCAGATTTGGCCCCCCTTCATGTCACATGCAGGTTATTTAGAATATACAGCTTCCGATTTGTGTATCTCCACCCATGACTTGAGAACTACCTTTATTTCAAATTAAAGGGGCAGACTGGGCAAGGGGTAGGGGTGAAACAAAGGGGGAATACAGGTATATTCAGCAGTATGAGACAAATCTATTGTTTTTCGTTTTACATTAAAACATAGAAACATGTTGTAGAAACCCAAAATATGTATTATAATAATAGGTATGATGAAGAATGAGCTTGCTACATGTCCTTTAAATGCACAACTGACCCTTTTTAGAATAACTGCTACTACCATGGGGAAGTGCAGGCGCATCCGAACTCTGATGTCACCCTCAGCACCTGCACAGGCCTTCGGTAAGAAACATTACCATCATTTTATATTCAAGTAGCATCTCCACACTGCCCTTTAAGTGCTATTTACCACTGCGATGTTTATATTTACGTAAGTCACTCTGCACAGCAGCCCATCGCTCTAAAGCCCCTTAAGCCCGCTCTCAGTAAGTTGGTGTGTTACTCACAGGAATAGGAGAAAATGTCACACCTCATTGACTTTGTATTCAGAACCATCCAGTAAAAATCGTTTTGGCAGTAATTGGCTACTTGCTGTTGCTAATGACCGACCACAATGTCATCTCCTGCTTAATTAAACAGCAAGAAAAGATTTTTGAATGCATAAAATGTTTAGTTTGCTATTTAAGCAATGCAATAACAGCTGATTAACAATTGATGGATATTATTGATCCAAATTGGGATTTTTTAACATGAAAACATATAAAGAAGGCTGATTTGGGTTGTCTAAAGAGTTCTAATGCTAACAAGTCAAATGTTTAGAAGTTGCGTGTGGCTTAATAAGAAGAAGAAGAAGAAGTAGAAAAAATAAAAATAAAACTTTTATAATTCTGCTTCAATCAAAGTTGGTTTGTGTAAAAATAAGTGCTACCTCAGTCGAAACGTATTCCATTAGAGAGAGACACATTCAGTCAAATTCTGCATTTGGGAGATTGGTTATGCTTTGAGGCTTTGTTTTCAGACTTGCGCTGCTGTCTCTGCAGAGGCTTCATCGTGATCGAGAGCAAGACATTTATCATCGAGCCAGTGTCGGGGCAAGACAACGGTGTCCACTTCATCTACCGAGTGGAAGAACTCCCACTCACCCCAGGAGCCTGCGGCCACGGCTTCAACATGTCCTCTATTGCCCCTGAATCCCACATCAAAAGCCCTTTTCAATCCTTCCACACGAGGGTGAGATTAGAATTATGTTTTTTTTATTGCAAAGCTTGAATTAAAGCCTTTGGATATCACAGTTGAAAGCTGTATTGCCATCAATATGAGAGGATGTTTAATTGTATTTAATTGTCAAACGTTTCTGAAGGGTAAGACTACCATTCACTTGATGAAAGATTAATGAGCGTTTGACCAAAGATCAGCAAACTGGCATGCAAACCAGATTGGATAAGTTCCTGCAGGGTGTTGCCATGGGCTTGACACTTTTACCTTCGCTTAGAGCCCAAATTCGAGGGCCCATGCAGGTTTGGCCAATGATTTGCATGGAGCAGGTGCAGCATCCATCTGCCACTATTCCCTAGCATTAAAACTCCATTTAAGTCAGGTTGTGAAACTTACCAATATACAGTACTTAATGACCCCTGAGTAATATCTAGGCGTTGCAATTTTGAAAGAGCATCAGTTTGGGGTGGCTGTGGCTCAGAGGCAGAATGGGTCATCCTCCAGTCAGACGATCGGCGGTTTGATCACTGGCTCCTCCGGTCTCCATGTCGAAATGTCCCCGGGCAAGTCACTGAACCCCAAATTGCTCCTGAAGGCTGTGCCATCGTCCACAGCAGTATGTTGCTCTGCTCCTGTCCTGATACTGTCTGTTTCTCCAAACTGAGGGCGTGCTTACCGCCATCAACTACGGAGAAGTACCTCATTCAGCCCCATTTTAAAACACCCCTTTAAACTATCCTTTTAACAGATGGGACACAACATAAGTGAGTTTTTTTTTTTTTGCAAATCCCAAAGCATTTCTAACATGCAGCATTTCTGTTTTTACTTCAGCATAAAAGGCATGCACAGAAGACAACAAAGTATGTGGAGCTGATCATTGTTGCAGACAACAGAGAGGTAATTCACCTACTTTGCACCTTGCTTCCATTCACAAATTAGTGTTTGAACAACAGAAAGCAACACACAGCAAAAACTTCATGTTATTAGCAGCACAAAAAAAGAAATCCTGGTATGCTGTAGTAACAGAGCAGGTCCCACTGGGGCTGCAGAATTAGGTCAGTGTGCAACACGAAGTGTGGTCTTGTGCCATAGGCTCCGTTTTGACAGGAAGTGCTGAACGCTTCCCAGCAGACAAGACAGGAAACAGGAAAAAGCCGTGTGGATATAGAAGAGTCAACCATAAGCACTGACAAGCTCATTGTGGAGTTTCCTCCTGGCAGCCCTCCGCTAATGCCCCTGACCTGAACGGAAAGGAAGGAAATGGGAGGTGGGGGGGGGGGCTTCAGATTTGAAGTCCAGCACCAAGGCAGGTGGATACACAGTAGGGTGGAATTAGTAGGTCTGACGTTGCTACTATTTGGATCTAAAGCGTTGCAGGCTGTCAGATCTGCCAGTATACCTGCTCCCAGTGACAGTGCCATTTGTCTCATTAACACTAGGAGATTTTTCTAGATCCAGATGGTCACAGCTTGACAAGCTGCCCGAACACTACCGGAAACATATTGCTTTTGTGGGTACCCTATGTTTCTGTCATGCTTTTTAGTTATGAGAAATGACTGAAGTATGGTATCATTCATGTCTTCATCGACACAACCAGTGCCGGGTGTCTACCACTGATTGCATTATTTGTTTTCAGTTTCAGAAACAGGGGAGAGACGTGGAGAAGGTGAAACAGAGACTGGCAGAGATAGCCAATTATGTGGACAAGGTAAAACAACCTCTCCCCCTTGCACAGCGGGGATAAATCACTTTTTAAAAATAGAAATATCACTGGCAGCAGGAAATAATGGGATGACTGTGTGATATATTAATGTCCTAATAAAACAGCTGCTTTTAGTACGTCCAGAACCCATGCTAAGGGTGGATCTATCTCTAGCTCCCGGGCTTACTTCGAGGTATGCTGCACACTGAATATGTGCAGGTGATTCTCCTGCTGGCCCCACCTGGAGTTCCTGCTTAGCCAGTAGACTTTAATTTATGATTATGTTGAATCTTCAATCACTTTTCTCAAGGAAAGTTTGACAAATATAAAATCCTCCATGAATCAAAAAAGTCATAAAAGAAAGACTCCCCAAGCTAGCACATTATGACCTGATTTTGGAAGAGTTGGGGAATATGCGTTTTGGCCCGCATGGGGATTTTTCGCTGCAATACTAACAGTGGCCACTGGGGGGAAATTGGGAGCAAGGTTGATATCTTATGAGGCAGCCATGATTCGGGGCTGCCATATTGAAACACCAATGATAAATGTATCTTAGCCTTTCTAGCCACACTGACTCTGTGCTTATCTGCAGTTCTACAGGGCCCTGAACATCCGGGTGGCCCTGGTGGGTCTGGAGGTGTGGAGTGACTCTGATAAATGTCCAATCACCCAGGATCCTTTCACCACCCTGCACGAGTTCCTCGACTGGAGGAAAGTCAAACTGCTGCCCCAGAAACCCCATGACAATGCTCAGCTCATAAGGTGATAACTGAGCCCAGATATTGTTACACACAGAAAGATGTCCTTAATGGCCTTAGTTGCTTATACTTTACAGTAGTGCAAATAACTTCCCAGATGATACCATGTATTTTTACACTGGTTTCCAACCTAGTCAGCCATGGTTTTCCATTAATTCCATTGTTTCTGCAAGTTGACTTTCATAACATAGTAGAAGAAACTAGGAACTAGGAAATTGCTCTGAATCTTATTGGAATACCAGCAGCAATATTAAAGTCATACTTTGTGGGTAACAAGCTTAAAAAATGCACAACAGCTGGTATAGTCCTGTAGATCTGAGCACTTTTCTCCTATAACATTTTTATCACCTCTCGACTCCACTTCTGTCCTCTGCAGCGGGGTTTACTTCCAGGGCACCACCATTGGCATGGCGCCCATTATGAGCATGTGCACAGCTGAGCAGTCTGGAGGCATCGTCATGGTGAGTGTAAAATCCCACCCCCTTCCTATGTATTACCAGATTGTGTCAGTGTGGACATTGTTCAGATTCAGCAGGCTAACTCAAAAGGTGTTCACTCTTCACTGGCAAGAAGTCATGCTTTTCAACATAAGAATATTCGTGCTGGTACTCAACTTTTATGGCCTCATCAATACCACAAACACCCATGTGCACAAAGGAATATGTAAAGATAAACTGCAGATACGCACTCCCTTCTAAGGTCGTTTGAAGTCCTGCTATCACTCAGTCGGGCTTTCCTGTGACATCGCTAAATGGCTTGGGTGGGCATGGAGGTAAATCAAAGGCCACGGCGTTTAATCAAAAGCACATTTCCATTTTTATTAGATGTGATAAATTGTTTACACCAGCTCTAACAGGCCTCACGTTGAATTTTTTTTTTTTTTACCCACAACTGTGCATCACCCCTGGTAGACTAAATTATTGCACATGGTAAATTAGCTGCCCGTTGGGCTCCTCCGCCTGGTGTAGCACTTGACACCCATTCCAAATCACAAAGTGGATATCAGCCCAATGCCATTACGCCCTAGCCCAGATGTGTAACTGCCATTAATAGATATGTTTTCTGCTTGCTGCGGTTAGGCATCTCCAGATGTTTGTCTTCCCCATTACTTACAGATGGCAGATGGTTTGGCCGGAGATCAAAGGGCCATGTAACCAGTTAGAGGGCGGCCAGATGAGATGAACCATTTCTCAAACACCACGTGTGTTAATCAGCCTCAACTCCTCAGCTTAAACGTCATACTGTAACTTATTTTTCCATTAATCTCAGTCTTTATATGAACATGGCTAGGTTTAAAACTGTATTTTTATATGGTATTATTTTTAGAGAGTTTCTACTTTCTCACATGGCTGGAAAATATATCAGAAAGACTATCTGAGCATTTCTTGTAACCAACACTATCAAATGCTCACCATCACAACAATGGCTTATGGCTGCCTGAAAGAAACTGACTGTGTCCCTTAAGAATTTCATCCATTTCTGCTGAATCTGATGTCCCACTTTTTGTGAGGAAGCACTCAACTATGAATTGCACACACACACACATTCTGATAAATATGACAGTAGCAGAGTGAAGTTTTCCCATCCGTCTTGTTAAAAGGTGGGGTGTAGCTCCCCTTGATGCTGCTCTTTAATCAGAGGAGAAAATAGCTGGGCTTGCCCTCAACTTTGACGCATGAACCTGCCTTCAAAGGAAGCATGTGATTTTCTCATGTCATTTCTCATGTAGAGAACATTTGAATACAGCAGTAAGATTTACAGTTGCTACGTGCGTGAGAGGTTGCACATTATTGTACAATACAGCATTCATTTAATTCAGCATTCATATGCCATAAGGCCGGAACATGCTGCACCACTTTACACAGGGGCTATTCATAGCCACGGATGTTTGTGTATGAAATGGATGAAGATCGTAGCTTCATATTCACATAACTGTATGTACATTCACAGATTCAGTTATTAATTAAAATGGATGGTCAGTATATGTAGTTGTTGTACCATTATATCATTTTGTACCTTTTTTTAATTACAACTTCTCAGAATAATTGACAGCATCCAAATGATGACACAAAATGATCATATCATCCCAAGTTGATTCCATCAGTAGTTCATAGGTGCTGTTATTGAGTCATTCATCTCCATCTCTTATATATTAGTGTATAGTATTTAGCAATAGTATACTGTTGATACTATTGCTTCTATTAATACCACCACTACTGTTAATGCTACCACTACTATACTACTACCAACACCAAATGCAGTTGGAACCCAACCCTGGGCTGCACGGGATTTCTGCCTAAAAGCCTATTAAGGCAGTTGTTTCTCGCCACTGTCGCTGTAACGCTTGCCCCTGGGTGATGTTGGGACTTTTTGGGAAATTATATTAACTCTGAAAATCATGAGCGTATTCCAGTCCTGCTCAATGTGTTAAGTGTCCTGAGATGACTTCTGTTGTGATAAACTTTAAATAAAATTGAATTGAAAATATATACAGGATTTTATTTCTTAGTCACACTCCAAACTTTCCACTATCACTGTCTACCTCTCAACCTGTGAAAAACTAGGTAAAACTGAAACTTTCACTCCCCTCTCGTCATTCCCCGTCTCTGGCTGCCTTGCGAAGGGCAGTTGTCTCACTTATCAATGCGGCAGTGAGACATACAGGGCTAGGTTTATGGAGCTTACTGCAGTAGCTGTCTCCACTAGCAGTGGGTATGATTGGGTCTGCAGGGGTAATGGAATGGCGTATTTATTCAGAACTCCATGAGGTGAATTACTAATAGGAAAGGGTGAGGTGGCAGATCGTTGTGTTACTCAACTCTTTTTGGGAATCTGCCACTTTAAAATTGTTTTCTTTTTCTGTGCACTTTTTACTCCAAGCTTACTCTAGTAATTGGGCTGTTAAATTTCTCAAAAGTTAAAGGTGAAATGTATGTAAAAGTACCATTTTAAATGCAATATTGTCGTGCTGCAGAAATGTCCTGGCTAAACCTCATATTCTTCACCCTTAAGATCTGTTTGGTACAGATCCCTGCAAAAATCACACCATAACCATTGAGAATTATGGTGTAAAAACGATCAGTCCATCTAATATCATATATTATCTCGCAATCGCAACATCAGTCTAAATAATTACATGAGACATTTTTTTTAAATCATTCAACCCTCATTCAAGTAATTTGTAGTGAACTTTGTTCACAGTCAAACATACAATTCCGTTTTTCACATGACAAGCACATTCTCACCTTCTGTGTCCCATTACAGGATCACTCCGAGAACCCACTGGGGGCAGCCGTGACTTTGGCGCACGAGCTCGGACACAACTTTGGGATGAACCATGACACCCCAGAGCGCGGCTGTGGCTGCAGGATGACCGTCGACCGTGGGGGCTGCATCATGACCCCCTCCACAGGGTGAGATTCTGATGATCCTTTTTCATGCAAAATGGTACCCATGTTGAGATTACAAGCTTCACGCTTGAGAATATGAATGTGACAGAAATGTTGATGCTGCTGTAATTTGTAGCAAAAGAGGTAATTGTTGTTGCTTTTAGCATTTCATCAATATATTAATTTGCTATTTAAAAGCTCAAACAAAAGGTTTTGGATGGGATTTAGGCTGTTTATCTCTGCTGGTATGCCATTAATTGAGTTCCATTAAACAATTACCCTTTAAAAGCATCGTTTCACACAGCTGCAGGATTCAAATGATCAGCTTAACTTTTTGGAATAAATTAAAATATTAATTACAGACTCCTCTCACCTTCAATTCACATTCAATAAAAGTTTGATTAAGCTCCACCAGTCAGCTCCACAGGTTGGATCGTTTTCATCTGTTAAATGACGCTCCATTGTTTGTGTTGTTGTGTGAGAGGAGGCTCAAACACAGAGACACACAGTTTGGCCCGAGACTAAAGCAGCTGCTCTAGCATTCTACTCATGTTGCCTGGGTTGCCGAGATAACACTGCTGCTGCAAGTGATGGACTCTGTGACTGTTGGTAAACAGCAGAGCAGATAAGGCCAACCCAGAGCGCAATACCAGATTTCACGTTTGGTCCCGTGCCAGTCTGGTTTGTGTGATGATGGATCCCGCAAGCCACATATGAATGTGGTCAGGCTGAATTCCACAACACTGTGAAGGAAGACAAAGAAGCAAAGACTGAAAGATAGTGACTGTTGTTATTTCAATATTTAATGTATGTTTTCAAAATACAAATCAAGGAAACTGCTCACACAAACCCGGCCACCACACACAAACCAGCATCAACCCTAGCTTACATCTGTCCCACATATTAATAATTGTGCACTTTAATGGTGGTTTGTCTAATTTAGACAAACCAGGAAAGATGTTGCAGGAAAGATAGCTAGATCAAGACTCTTCTACGGTCTGAAGCTTGAGTTTAGAGCAGTGAGTAGATACATTACGATCTGTAAAAAGACATTAAACACTTGTTTAATGTCAGTGTAACATCAGACAATGACCATAGGTGGTTTGTGAGTCCATCCTCAAAAATACCACGAAATCAAGAAAAAAAGACATCAATAATGTAACGTGCGATGTTCCAGAATTGTCCTAGAAAAAGTGGAATGAACTTTTATGACACAAATAGCAAAGAGAGGGGGAGGGGCTGTCAAAAACGGTGCTTGTTTTTTGGAGCCACTGGCAACAGTGAGCTCTTCCTGCTGTACTCGTGCCACAAAAATGTACTTTCGAGAAATAACCCCACCGGATTTATGCGGCGTACATGTCCACTTTACCTTAGCTCATCATATCTTTTGATGTCATGCGGAGAGTTTCGAAAAACACATTTATGATTTAAATGGGTGTATAGTCTTATGAAGCACAGTCACTTCAATCTCTGCTATGTAATTATGAGATCAAACACATAAGTGACCTTTCATTTTCCTCCATAATAAATTAGATAAATCCATACACAGCGGTAGGCTGACATTTTGCCTGACAATTTTAGCCGACTAGTATCAATACTTCCCTATTTCCAGTAATTATCGATGTTTAACTGTGCATTGACCGTTGCCCACTGCAGTCTGTATGTTTGTACTCAGTGATGATGATTTTAATGGAGCTCATTGATTTTTACGATGGTGTTGATCAGTAAAACAACCCTCGTCAAGTCAATTTTAATTATATAGCCTGACTCAGGGAGCATTACAGTCCGTACAGCACAGAACACTTCTCTGACCTTAGACCCTGGTTTTGGTTTAGAAACATATTCCCCAAATAAACGCTTCAACAGGCAAAAATGAATGAAACCTGTGGAAAGGCAACAGAAGAGGGATCCCTCTCACTGACAGACATGCAATAAATGTTATGTGTACAGAAGAACCAACATATGACAGTTACAATATAGACTGTCAAAATGACTAAAATGAGAGCTAGAATGTAAATATACATGAAGAATCTGGACGGGAAGATGATAGGGTAGTGACCATTTTATTGCACAAATCGATATCTCTTTCAGGTATTTGTTTTTGCTTTTACGTGCCATAACTTTACCATTTTGGTTGGCTAACTAGTGGTCAAAAATGTGTTCATACTGCTTTAAACTCAGGAATATGTTTATAACACGTGCTTCCCTTGTTTTGATGTTGAATATTAAGGGCGAGAAATCAACTGTGTTGAAAATGTTGTTGTTGATGATATCAGTCAGACTATGAGCCGCGGAGCTCATTTGAAGTGTGTCATGGTAGCATCTTGAGTTTCTGAGCCAGCTTGAAAGATGAAAAATATAACTCCCCAAGCTCAACCTCTACTTAGCCACTTATCTCCCAAATTGAATTTTCTGAACCATCCACCCCAAATTCACAGTAACCTGTTGACAAAACAAATCATTTTCACAAACGAATCCAGAGGTCATTTCCCCCAATTGCAGGTTTGGTTTCTTTTATATAGATGTATATAAGCATCTTCCTTTGACCCTCTGCCCAGATGCTTGCAGAATGTTAAACACATTGTTGTTAAGCAGCGTAGCTCGTTTGACTGTGTGCTTGGGATATTCCCAGTTTAGACTTGCTAATGGAAGCGAGGACAGGCTGCATCTAAATGACGTGATTATCAGTGACGCTGCCAGCTGCAATCAGGGCCAGGGTGCACACAGAGAGATCCGCAGAGAGGTGCTTCATGCCTGGATAGACAGGCGGGGCGAGGAAGCGGTGGTTGTATTTGTCTTTTATCTCCCTCAGTGGTATAGCAGTAAGAGAAACACAAAGAGGGATAGAGGCGAGGGGAGAGAAAACAGGAGAGAGATGACAATGAAGGAGTTGACTGGGTGCAGATGGACATCGGTGACAGGTGTGTGAGCCGTGACGGCTGGCCACAAGAGATTTGTGTCATAACAATGGGTGGAAATTTGCGGGACAGAGGTGAGGAACAGAGTTTGGAAGTAGGGATGTCTTTTAGAAGTTGTAATCATGGGACGTCAGGAGAGAGTACATACCTTTGCATGTTCCCTGGAAGAATGGTGACGCCCAGGAGGGAGCTGTGGCTGGACTTTCAGGCCAAGAGGTCAATTTTTTTGTCAACAGAATATAAAATAGAGTGCGAGTCCCATTATTTTCTAGTCGAAATGACACGGTGCAAGTGAGGTGAAATGGTACAAAGTTATCGGTGGACGTTCTGCCGAGGGGAGGAAGGTAGAAGCTAGTTAGCTTGCTGGTTGGCGGTAAATTGAGCTTTTCTTCCTGATGTTTAATCACCATAGGCTTCTGCCAGCGTTGCAGCCTAACATTTACCTAAAGGTCAGACATGTCTCTCCTGCTTAGCTTGGACTAAATGCACGTCAGCCTGTAGAGCAGTGGAGAGAGCTTGGTGTCAGTCAGAGAGCGTACAAACAGAAAAGCCCTTCACGGATCCCATGTGGCCGATGCGTCAACCGTTTCCTCCCCATCTGAAATCACTGGCCGCACGTGCTGAGATGATTAAACCGACGGGAATCATCTGTACTACACATATGGCTTTAAATTCCAGAAAAAGCTGCCTGCTGCACGAGAGACTCTATCTCTGCATGTCAGTACAGTGTTAGGGCTGGGGCAGATTTAGTTAACAGAAAGTCTGCATGACAAACTGGAGGAGTAGGGTTTGGAGGCAGGGGAGTGTGTTAGAAAGATGTAATCTCGGATATGTGGGATTCAGTGTTGTTGGATCCTGACCCTGGGGTGGGGGATCTCTGCTGCATTATAAAATCTGTTCCTTGTGAGCACGATAGAAATGTTTAATCTGTAGTACACCCTAAAATCACTCATTCCAGGCCAGTGTTTTAGTAATAAGTGGGTCTGTGAAATCACAGAGTATGAGCTTATTTAGATTGCTTGGTTGTGTATTAGTATGATGATATTTTTGTTGTTTCGTTTGTGACGTTGGAGTTGGACATCTGCTTAATTGGAGATGGTGAAAACAGGTGTTCATCATTGGCTCCTGTCAGCGCTGAGTGACTGTTAGGTGGAAAAAACAGTAAAACTGCTCTTTTCTGCAGGAGAGGCATTCATGTGCCTATTTCTATAGTCAGCAGTAACCCAAACGCATTCAAAAGCTTTGTTAGCAGCCGAGCTCACCTTGGGATAACCTGAGCAGATGGTATGTTCCAAGGCTGTGCATTTTTCTTCTTTGCTACGCATTGTTTTGTTGAAATTTTTCTTTCTTTTTTTCATGGATTCCTGCCTACGTTTTCTTCAGCATCCCATTTCAAGTTTTCAAAAACCTGTCCATTGTATGACAAGGACGGGTTCCAGTCATTATCATGAATGTAAAGGCTGTTTTACATGTACATGTGTGACACGATACACATTCCTGCCAGTGCTTTCACACTATTCCACTGACGTGCCAAGATATGCAGCAACACTCCAACAAAAAGAGGGAATAAGACACCTGCAAGGTAGTAAACATGGATGAAAACAATACCGGGGTTTTAAATACTTCTTTTAATCAGCTTTGCAAATGTTTTACGAGGTAAGAAATACATTAAACACATTTTTGAGAGCTAAAGGATAACAGCGGGGTAACACTGGACAAGGATAAAACCTTTTTTTTGTTTCCAGGAAAACTCCAAGGTGGCCCTTTAAACATTACTGATTGAAAATAACAATATTTAAAATGTTCTTTTAGACTTCCTGTAGATATGGCAGGTAAAAAAGCAGAGCAGATAAAGGGTTTTTTCCTTCTCTCTGTGTTTTGGCAGCTGCACCCACTAAGACAACTGCACATCAATAAGACAGCAGCACACATTTTCCCTCTGACAGTATCACAGATGTCTTAGGCTGTAAGACATTGATGAGATTACGATCGTTAACAGTGTGTTATTTTGCAGTGCGAATGACATATTTGCCTTTTGAACGGCTACCAACAGCCAGCAAGGATTGGACTAATTAGATTTTGTGTTACTGTTGTGCACAGCCAAATTAGTTCCACCCCAGCAAACTACACCTGGAGAGGGTGCAGGACTTTATGCTAATATTATCCAGGGAAACCTACACTCTCTGCTCGACTAATTTCCTGAACAGAGGAGCAGCAGTGTGGTCTCAGCTGTGATAATACCCTCGCTGTGGGTCTTTTGCAGACTGAGATCTGATGCTGATTTATGTTTCGTTCTGCGGATTTATCGAAAACTGTGAATTTTGTTGTTCATTTCTTTCGACTTAGGAATGACTTTTAAATGCAGTTTCTGCCGAGCTGAAGGTACAAAATTGAACTGCATCCATACATTCAAATAAAAATAAACGTTAAAGGCCCTGAAAGCAATGTTTTTCAATCGGCTTCTTGAGTGATGGGGTCCTACGTGGACACACAAATATCTGCCAAGGTGCGAACAGTTTTATGATATATTCCAGTTCATAGACAAGCCATTGTCTGACATGGACAAGACACAGTCCATGCTTCCACAGCCAGCATCTGCATTACAAGCAGTAGTTTAATATTAATATATATAGTGAACAGTAATTTAATATTGTCTTTTCCTGTTCATAATTTCTTTCCATCCTTCCCCTGAAAGCCACAGACATCCGGTCTTTGGCACAACAACAGTAGGAAAGCATTTGTGCTCTTCAGTATCCGGACTCCTTGCTCCTTTGGTGTATCTGCTCATTATCAGAAAGAGCTGTACAAAGCAGGGGTGACTGAGAAGCAGATATACCTGCAACATCTCTAGACATCCAGTTATGCTGATTATGCATCTGTTACCAGGATGGTGTGTTCCTAGCATATATCATTAGTATTTGACAATGTCTAACCAATAGGGGGGCTGCATAATATACTAGTGATAGTGGACATGTGTATTCTAATTATTAATTATTATAAGAAGATAAATCAGTCAGGAGTTATCCCAAAGCAAGGTTGTATACATAGCAATTAATCTGTTGATTTTAACATACATGTATCCACTGGATCGTGTTAATATAATAATACATACACTAATATTGATTGTTAATACTTTCTATGTGGGTGGAATTTGGTCCAAAGAAACCTGAGGTTTCTCAGTGAAGAAATCAACTTACAACCGCCTCAACTAACAAACCATTAAAGCCAGTTTCTTTACCCCACATACACATTCCGTGCTGGTTCCAGAGCATGCCTGTGTTTTGTTATAAGTGGCAGCCAAAGCTATTTACAGGGGGACTCGGTCTGTTCTGTGAAGTAGTTTGATCTGCATAGCCTGTTTAGGGGGCTACCAAAGCTCCTTTTCTGTGTGTTATGGTGGTTAAAAGACTCTTTACAAGTGGATTACGGGAGCAGACGGGGACAGACAGAAAAACAGGTAGATTTCCTTTGGTTAGCGAGAGATGAAAGCAAGCCAATGCTCAAAGGTGGACCTTCTGAGTGAAGTGGACGCAGCAGTTTCGACCAAGGATGTCTGTTAGTAGAGGACGTCTTTCTGTGTTCCGTGTTCTCTAGAAATCTATGCTCTTGAAAAGAAGAAAAAAAAAAAGCTAATTTCTTTCCCATTGAATGCCTCTACGGTTATCTCCAGTCCCCTCAGCTTCACTTTAGTCAGCTAACAGCAGTGAAATATCCGTGCAGTTGCAGCAGCCAAGTCCCCCTTAGGCAAAGGCAAAGCATCACACACACACACACACAAACCTCCATCTCTGTCCAACGCCAACATATTCTGTGTAATGTTGAATTTTCACAAATCTGCCCCGTCAAGCTGCGGGCTTTGCAGACGGTCTCCACGCCCTGTTATGTTTGAAGAGCCCAGTCAGTCTTGCTGCACGAGCACATGTATGACGCGTTTCTGTCTGAAGTGGAGCTTTCCAAGTGTCCGATGCCAGCTGCCTCTCTCTGTGCCACGTCTGCCAATCTTCAATGATAGCCGTTGCTCCCTGCCGCCGCACAGCCTCCTTTTTGAAGCGAGGCTATGTCCCCGTTGTGACTGTGTGAGCTGCGAGATACTGATTTTACACCCTAAAGCCTGCTTTTCTGTTTCAGTCCTTTTGTGAGGGCTGCGTTTGTTTGTTAGCTGGCATGAAGCACAAGGTCGAGGGCTGGTTTTGTTGCCATTGTGCACCGTGTTGTAGTCGTGTATGTCCTGCGGCTGTCATACTGCCAGTGGGTTTAGAGAGTCAAAGCACATCACAGGCCTGAGAGCAGGTAAAGCTCAGAGGCGGGTTGAGAGACGTTTGAATGCGGTACAGCGTACAAGTTGCATTGTTCATTCAGTGTGATACATTACTGCATAATAAACAACTGTGGTTATTCTGATGAAAGAGACACAAAACAACTAAATAGGAAGGCTTCACATCTCTTTGAAATCAATTAACGTCTCTTTGTCATTGTGTCACTGTTTTGACATTTTGTTTCTTAATTTGTGTCTCATATTGCGTCTTTGTGATTGTTGTAGGCCTGTTTTTAAGTGTTTTGTCCCCTTTTTGTTGTTTTGCCTCTCGATTTGTTTCACATTTTGCATCCTTTTTATGGTTGATTTGAGTGCTGTGCTACCCCTCCGGCCCCACCTCTGGTAAAGCAACACCATTTCTGCCATTTCCCAGTCCGGCCCATTAATAATTCTTTCCTTTTTCTCTGCATAGATGGTTTCCAATTCCTTTGTCCATGCCTCAGTGTCTTTTGGTCTGTTTCATACGCCACTCCGTATTATTCTACTTATCTACATGTTATTTGTGTTTTTTTACTCTCTGCCTGTCTCTGTCCCTATTTATTTCTGGTCCTTGGCTCCTAGACACGCAGAAGCTCATTCTAGCGGACCGCTCCCCCGGGCTTCACAGCTGTTATTGGCATATCACACAGTTTCATCTTTAAAGTCGTAACATTTTCTCAATTTTAATAAAAATAAAATCCAATTTCTTTCCACACTAAATTAGACATAAGTCAGCCCTTCAGGTAAACGATACCGAGGAGTGAAATTAATTTGTTAGAAATGATGTGGTTTCGCTCTTGCTAATCTAACAGGGTTTCACATACACACATGTGCTGACACACACAAGCCGTCCACATCCAACATGCCCCTCCTAACTCTCTCCCTCCTCCAGTCAGTTGCTAAAATTGTGCATGCTATGATATGCCTCTTGAAAATGGAGCTGCCAGAGAAAATGTTTCTCTATTTGATGGCCCGTTTTATATTGAGTAGAATTGAAAATCCATCGACCTGGAGCTCATACGGTACAAAGTCGGTAGACCATTACATTTGTGTGAATAGGCCTCTTGAATGAGCCGAGTGAACAAAGTTTCCAGTGAAAGCCTTATCCATGTTCAGACTAAGCAGAAGGATTGAGTGCACTTTTCTCCGGATCATTGTGGTCTCTGAACAGTACTCTGAAGCTCACGCAAAGCAAGATTTTGTCTGTCTCAGGCAAATTTGTGGAATTCTCCATGTCATGTAATCTTGTCTCGTTCCTTCATTTGAGGCAACCCTGTTTTTTTCCATCCTTCTTACAGGTATCCATTCCCAACCGTGTTCAGTACATGCAGTAAGAAGGACCTCGCCGCCAGCCTGGAGAAAGGCGTGGGCATGTGTTTGGACAACATGCCCGAGGTCAAGGTGCTCTACGGCGGCCAGAAGTGTGGCAACGGCTACGTGGAGGAGGGAGAGGAGTGTGACTGCGGGGAGCTGGAGGTAAGGTGGAGACCAGAGGCTTTCATTCTGCCCTGCTTCAGTGGAGTACATCAGTTTTCCAACACTGTGGTTGCACTAGGCGGGGCTGTCTAACTATGTTAATGTGAATCGGTGTGTAACAATGAAAATGCTTTTGCTGGATAAACAAAAGTGTAGTTAATGATTCAGAAAAAATCCATGGGTGGTCCTTTCCCCGAAATGTCCTAACGACAGGACTGATTTTTCCTTAAGATTGTCACTCTTACTTGCAGGAAACTCCCCTCACATCTATATGTTAATCCTCAAACATAAGAAAGAAATGAATCAAGGGAAAGAAAGTCAAACCATGCAATTTCATAACACGACGCCCCCCCCCCCCCCCACCCCCCCCCCCCCCCCTTACGAAGCCCGTTGTCCACAAGGAAACAGTTACAGTCCTGTAAGCAGTCAACCGGAACCACTGAGAGCCTCAGAAGCTCCCTCAGACCCCCAAGCGAACCGTAACAAACTTCACGTTAAACTTTCTTTTGACACTGATGTTGTCTTTGGCGGCTAAAAAAGCATTGAAAACCTCCCGTGCAAACAAAGCCCGAAAAGCTCAGCAAATCACCCCGAGGCCCCCCAATATAAGTGTTTTATTTACATCACACCTTCTCGGTCTCCACCGTGTTCTGAGCAGTGCGCTGACAGGCTGCCAGGGCGATGTCACATCCTCATCGAAGGCCCATTAATCAAACCACTGTCCAACTGTGTGACAAAAGAAACAAACAAAAGCGTAATGGGGTTGAGGCTGAAATAAGTTTTCTTTGGCTTCGCCACCCAAACGACTGGGCGCGCTCCGATGCATGTATCCACCCACACACACTTTGTCTCTGGCTCGCACGCACCGCGAGGCGCCTTGGACAGTGAAGTGAGAATCACATGTGGGAAGCAGATACCACCCAGTTGCAGCCAGGGCGGCTGTGTGGAGATGTGATAATGAACATATCTATACTAAAATCTCTTGTGGTTGATAGGTATCATGGAGAATTAAAAACAATAGTGAAACTTGCAAAAAATTGTCAAAGCACGATCTAAAACCCCATGAATATTTCATGCATGTTACGATGATACAAAACAGAGAAATGCAGCAAATATGCTCCCTTTTTTTTTTGTCTACATCTGACACATTAATTATCTGCCTCCCGAATCTTATAATCAAATAGCTTTTAGCATGTACTAGGATCTGCAGTTATAAATAACTCAAAGATACAGATTTCAGTGGCAACTCCATTTATATTCACAACCTGTAGCAACAACCTGAAAATGAGATCAGCAGACGATATGACAATATTGATTAAATATGTATCTGACAGATTGAAGGAAGTCGTTGCCTACTGAATTGTGCACATTTTCTTTTCACAAGCTGCTATTATTATTGACAAGCATAACATGTAACTAGAGGAGTCTTCATCGACAGTCTTGTCGAACTCCAAAACACACTTTTCCGTTTTTAGCAGTTGTAGAGTCGTGTTGTAGAGTGATTTTTCTTTTTCCCCTTATGATCTTTGACGAGTTATGATGTGAGCACCTAATGAGAAAAGGCTTCATAAGAGATCCAAAATGCAATCGGCTATCAGTCCGATCCCTGATCAGGATTAATCAGAGCTTAGTTACTGGAAAGAAAAACATATTTGAGTGGGCATTTAAGCTTTTGTAATTGTATTTTGGAATAATCAATGTGTTTGATTATTAAGTGGTGTTATGACTACGTAATCCAACACTTACAGGCAACTCTAGGTGGTGTTTTTGTGGATTCATTGTGTTTGACCCCCAACGAACCAAACCGTTTGATTTACATTTGCCAGCTCGGTCTCTGCCAGCTCCTCCAGCCCCTCCATGATGTCACCTCTAAGGGCCTGCTTGTTTTATCCGTTGGCCCACTTAGACCGAGAGATGAAAGCAACCTTTTTTCCCTCCCCTCCAAACAATAGGCTTACGTCAGGGCCAAGTGGTAAACAGCCGGACTTATAAAACCACACATCAACCGAAGATTAGACGTCCCCCAAACCAGCTGCCTCCAGTTCTCAGCCTTCCAACGCTTGTCATTACCTTAGAGCCCCACGAGCCAAACAGCCACGTTGAGAGAAGATGAATGATAGTGAGTGTTGTTTTCGGCGTGATAGTGTGCTGCGTGACACTTCTTGGAAAACAAAGCTGATGTGTTCTGGCATCTAATAAAAGATAAACATTGCAACACCCTCTCTGAAGTCTTTTACAACATAACTCCCCTCTCGACTCCTCCTTATGTATCCTCTCTCCTCTTGTCGGTTTCCGCCAGCAGCCAACTGATCTTGTCATTGCGGTGAAGTGGCAACAATCTTCGCCTCTTAAGGGCTTTCAAATCCTACGCCTGCCTTTGTCCACGATACACTAATTGTCAACTCTGCCACACTTTTCTACTTTTTACACCAAATGAGAGTTGATGTTCTCAAAGCACGTCCTCCAAACATCCAATTTTTATCTGTTGCTACTCTGTTTTACAGCTCCCACTTCGTTTGACCTCACATGTGTTACGGTCACTGTTACACACTTCACAGAATTCCCAAATCCAGAACATATGAGCTGCAGTTAATGTCTCCATTCAAAGGTCTCCAGTGTAGGCAGGAATCCCAGATCAGGAAGTGCACACCTTTGACCTGGAAGTCTTGATCTGACAGGGAACCAGCTGGGAGAGGAACTCCAGAGTGATGATCAGGTCCACATGGTGGTAACTATTTTGTTTTCTTTCCCTCTTATTCCAGGAATGTATGAACCCATGCTGCAACGCCACCACATGCACCTTGAAGGGAGACGCCGTGTGCGCCCACGGACAGTGCTGTGAAGACTGCAGGGTAAGACTTTTCATACCTGGAAATGACATTTTCTCTGCTCTTCTGAACATTACACAAAGCTGTATTCTGCAGAGATTAACGTTTTTCAATTTTAAATCGAAGAGAAGACCCAAAACTTTTGGAAACTGTTAATTCTGTCTGATAGGTTATTAAGAGACTCATAATAGTGAGTCCTTGCGAATAATTGAATATCTCTTGGTCAGTTCATTCCAACTTTGTGTATGTTGCCTCAATAGGCTGATTTAAATTATGGTCAGGTTCCCAAATTGGATTGCAGAAAGTTCTTAGTGGTTTCGACTTAACTTGAAAATATTTTGAATCATTTTCTCAGATACGTGTTCTCTCTTTTTTAAAGGAACATTTGTTGAGGATTAGAACGCATTATATCCACTTATGTTTCTGCAGAGATCTCCATTTTAAGATAAATGAATCCTTTGCTGCGCTTTACACAAAAGCATATTTTACCTCGCTGTTAAATAGCCTACATAGACTCGAGCCCCATAATAAGTTAACATAAAGATAAGGTATTAAATAGTTGTCTTTAGTTGTCTTTTACTTTTAATCAGTCTTTAACAATATGCTGTTGATTTCCACCTTTGTGATGCCTGGGAAAAGAGGAAAATCAACACTTTTATATAATCATTAAAATAAACAGATCTTTCCAAACTGATCTCAGCAAAGTGATAACAGTAGGACTATCCAGAAAAACACCAAACATAAAGGTTGTGAGATCAAAACTTAGAATCAACCTAACAACTTCTCTGAAGTCCCTACAATAATTTGGATTGCTTATTATTATTAATTGATCCAATAGTGAGAGGCGGGGGATCATCATGATTTAATGTTCACGGTCATTAGCCTTCACCTGCGAAATCTATTTTACAATCCATCACTGATGCAGCCCATAGAGAACTAAAAACACTTTTCTCCCATGATATGATTTTTTAACCACTTTAGTATCGTGGCTCTATGGATAGCGATGTCAGTCATCACTTTGATCCATACATTCATGTTTCCTAGAGATGAATCATAACGACATTGGTGATCCCCTGACTTCTCATTACCACATTTTTGGTTCAGAGTGAAATGCCTCAACTCGACAATTGGATGGATTGCCATTAAATTTGATACTCAAATTCATGCCCCACACTGGATTAATTTTAATATATTTTTATCTAGCGCCATCTTCAGGTCAAAATTATAATCGTCCAATTCTTGGGTTTGTGACCAAACATGTTGTGCTAATTAGCAAATGTTATTATTCTAATGTCCCCATGGACCGGTTGCCAAATATCGGACTATCGCACAAGCATTGCTGCTTTGTTTGTAACAGTCCTGTCATGTTTGACTAAGAATATCAAACCAAGACAGACAATGTCAGCAGTGTTGCAGCTTCTCCAAAATTGCCCAAAAGCGGTTACCGTACTGTATGTGTTCACAGCTGAAACCAGCTGGCACCCTGTGTCGAGAGTCCAGTAACTCCTGTGACTTGCCAGAGTTTTGCACTGGTGCCAACCCTCACTGCCCAGCCAACGTTTATCTGCACGACGGGCACGCCTGCCACAGCGTGGAAGGCTACTGCTACAATGGCATCTGCCAGACCCACGAGCAACAATGCATCACCCTATGGGGACCAGGTACATCAGTGGCTACTAATAAGCCTTTTACAAGGGAAATCTTTCACTTCAATTAGGTGGTTATATTTCGTGTTTTATGTGCAGGAGCCAAGCCGGCCCCTGGGATATGCTTCAAGCGAGTCAACTCTGCGGGGGATCCTTACGGGAACTGTGGGAAGGACTCCAAAGGCTCCTTTGCCAAATGTGATGCAAGGTAAGACTCTGCAGCTGCATTGATGTGCTAGAGGTACACAGGAATAGCTGTGCAAAACACAACTGATTAGCTTAAGTGGTGTCATTAGCCGTCTTCATTATGTAGTGGAATCTGACATGTGATCTTCAAACAAAAGTTTACATGGGTGAAAAATGTAATATGAGGAAGATAGCAGCTAATTACGAGCTGGGAAAGTATTCATGAATCATTTCATGCTATTCTTCTAGGCTAATTGTTCTAAAGATCTTCTCCCTTTGGGTGAATTCTGTAATCAAGCTCTTTGTTAACTGGTATAATTGCTTTAATGACCGGAGGAATGAAGCAGTACAGCTCTATTAATCAGTCTTTCATCTGTCTCTACTGTTACTTATCTTTGTTTGTGACTGACAGGCCTTTAAGTTTGAAGCTTTGTTGATTACACATATTATTATGTGTCTTTCAATCTTTGTGACCATGTATGGGTGTTTCCGTTTGTGTGTGCTGTGTGCAGGGATGCAAAGTGTGGTAAGATTCAGTGCCAGGGAGGAGCCAACCGGCCTGTGATTGGAACAAACGCGGTTTCCATTGAAACCAACATCCCGCTACAAGAAGGAGGGCGTATTCTGTGTCGAGGAACGCATGTTTATCTGGGCGACGACATGCCTGATCCTGGACTGGTTCTGGCTGGTACAAAGTGTGGTGACGGCATGGTGAGTGATCGGTTTATCATTTAATTCTAAGACTTTTTAAAGGAGTTTTACTTCATTCTTGTTAAGTAGCACATAAACTGCTCAAATCTCACCTATAGGTGTTTATTAAGCAATACTGAATCACATGTGACCAAGTATTATATAGACCAGAAATGTATAAGCCTTGGTCATCCAGAGGTCATCCCTACTATTTTCTGAGCTGTTTTCTATACCTTTTGAAGTATCTGTTATCTTGCTGTTTATTTCCATAGCCATGCAGCATGCAGCTGTATTATTTTTCCTCTTGAGACACAAAAATGCGTATAACTGTATGAGCCATTGTAGTATTCCTTTGGGTGCTGAGTAAAGGGTACTGCAGTACCGCAGTAGAGACGGAGAGGTTGCCCTTCCTAAAGAAAAGGGCTAATAAAGTTACCTCCTGAGTGATCCATTTATACACATCATGCTGAGGGTTGGACAAGACCTTTATGGCAACCTGTTATTTTATTAGGTGTGCTTCTCAGCTTTTCTCCTTCTATGTGCTGCCCCGAAATCTCTCTCACCATGCCAGTGACATCAGGGCCTTTTCTGCCAAGAAAGAGGCAGAAAAGGAGATTTGGCCGCCGGAGCACTTCCTTAATTGTCGCTCCAGATGAGGTTGCAAGATCTGTTCCCAGTCCTGCATTAATGGCAAAGTGGTTGTGAGAGCAATGATATTAATGGCAAACTGGCTGTGAGGGCATAATTATATGGGGCTCATATGGACAGTGTTTCCAATTTCCTCTGCTGCTTTATATCAATAAGTTTTTTTTAAAGCAACTCTATAGCTCCACTACATACTCTGGAAGTGTGCTTCCCTGTCCAGAACTGCAGTAATGCAAAATTGCCTCATTTCTTCCTCATTTGCAGTGTTTACTGCAAATACTCCCCTTGTGGTAGTGACAATGCACTTAGAGTTAATGCTCTGTGCCTTAGCAGTCCTCCACACTACAGTCCTTGTGGTCCTTCCTGATGGAAATTTAAAAAATCCAGTCACATTGTGCTTTCTCACCATTTCCTGTTACACAGAAAATATTACACACATTTTGACACATGGCCCAGACCTGGCCAGGCCAATACCGTCGCCAGGCGTTTTGTCATTAGTTCTCCAGTTTGGGATGATTGCATTTGCAAAACCCCTGAAAGGCCAGAGCTGTGTCTATGTGGTGGACATTAGGCGTATATGCGGGGGCCAGGATATGCTAGAAAAGGGCAAGTTTGTCTGATGTGTTGTCCAGCTTTAGAATATGGAACCAAACTTTGTTACTTACCTCAAGGGGCTTGCCCTTGGAGCTGAAACGTTTTTTGTGTTTTCTGTGCAGGTTTGCTAGGTTAGCTTGGCCTGGCTGTTGTCTGCAAAATCTAGAGATGTTGTTGTTAATCACAACAAAATAGTTTGTTTTGGGTTCATACAGCTGTAGTAAACCAGCCGATGTGTATCTTGCTATTCACAGCGAATACAGCTCAAAAATTCACCGTGCACCTCCGGGTGATGTTAAAAACTCAAACGGGATGCTGTTTGATTACCTGGTGTGTTTGGGACTTCACAACATGTACAAAGCAGCAATAGTGTTTATTTCAGCCATGACTGATGGAACATTGACGGTGTCTACATGGAGGCAAAGCCCCCCTCCTCTCCAGCCTGTCTACACTTGGTGACATGAATAAACACAAATATCCCTGCGGTCAAACTCGTGCAAGCGAAAATTTGCGGCACGTTTGGTGTGAACTACCTTTAAGGGCTGTGATGTGTATGGTGCAGTTACCTGAGTGTTGTTCTATACTTTACCTGAAAGAGGGACAGTATAATTGGTTATACATGTCCACCAAACATCACTTATAAGGTCTATGGATGCTTATTTTAAATGTTTTTTCTGACCCGTAGCCAACCCTCATTCAAATTTAAACGACTAGATTAGTGCTTTGCATGCAGGGTTGCTGTTGTTTATGTGCCTCACAAGCCACAGCTGTGCCGATAACCAGATGCACAAACAGGTTAAATCCATCATTAACCGCCAGCTGCAGTGTATGCGCCAAAAACAAACTACATCCCAACAATCCAGTGCAGTTTTGTTCATCAGTGAGTAAATACCACAAGTCTTCAAGTCCAGAATTAAGTTCCCGTGTCTTGCTTGCCACCTGCTGATTAAAGTGAACAGCCTTAGCTCGAAGTTAGCAACAACTCTTGCTCAGGCTCAATTAAGGTTGTGGTTCCAAAGCCTCTTTTACACAGCCCGTTCGAGGCTGGACTGGTGCCCCATTATTCCACTTGGCTGTTTTGTGTAAAGTGTATAGACACGGAATGGGGGGCCATTGTTAATTGATTTGGTTGATAAATATTTCAACTGTCTTCTGTGTAGAGAACACGCAGCAGGCCTCAGTCACGCACCTCCTACTAAACATGCACATACATAACAGATATTATCCAACTGTACACACTTCTTAGTTTTTGTGTTAATCTTCATTGGCTCGGCAGTTCTATATCTCTTAACTATGTCTAATGATTCTTCCCTCTTTATAGGTGTGCCTGAATCGCCAGTGCCAGAATGTCAGTGTCTTTGGTGTGCATGAGTGCTCTGGGAAGTGCAATGGACGTGGGGTGAGTGCAAAGTATCTACTAGCTTAATATTTCATGTTGGATTATACGGTTGTGCTCTAACAGGACCCTGTATTTATCTATTTAGTTTGACAGACTGAACAAAATTAAGTCTTACTGCCTTAGATTTGCACACAATATAATATTAACAGTGTATTTACAGTGCAGTTTTTGAGTCGTGGCAGATGTCAAACTTCATTATCCCACATAAATCAAATCAATGCCATTTAACAGCATTATTTATGGTCTACATGAGATGTCCATCAACTTCTGGTGATACAGTGAGAGATGATACGGTGCAGCACTGAAGGGAGGGACCCTAATAGTAGTCTGATCTTTGATTTACTTCACCAATTATTATTTATATTTACAAGGAGAAACCAACTCTGTGATCCCGATATTGTTTATTCCTTAAACTTTTTCATACCATTCTGTAAATGGCCAAACACCCCTAAACCAAATTGGTCAGTCAATAAACAAAAGAAAACCCTGTAGTATTTTTGAATGTATGTGCATCATTTCCTCGTTTTCCCCAGAGACGTGAGATCTCTGTATTTCTAATCTGAAAAAGGGCCTCCGGTGATGCAAATATCATCATTTGCGTTGGTTAGAGGGGGTAAGACTACAACACTAGTTCCTCATGTTTTCAACCCGCCTATAGGGGGCGGGACCCACTGACGCTACAGACCTATTACAGATCAGTGGTGGGACCTCACTTCAGACTTGGGGTGTTAGCGAAACTGGACTGGTCCTTTTATAATAAAAATGCCGCTGGCCCGGTAAGCTTGCCGCCGCCGGCCAGCTCCACTCGCCGCAGGACCGCTGGTCAGGCTAGCGGCGACAGGAACAAGCTGGTGGTCTGGAGCGCTCACATACGCCGATCCAGAGGCCGAGTGTTTACTAGAAATATGTGAAGATGCGACTTGTCAGTAAAGTTTCAGTCATGTTCTCTGTGTTGTTCTCTCGGGTTGATGACTTTGAGACGGCGATGTGTGAGTGCAAAGAGGTGGGGGACTGGTTAGCCGGGACAGATCAGTGGGAGTGGCCTGCGGAGCTGTGCATTGTGGGAGTTGTTGTCTTCCATCCACATGCACCAAAAAGTCACTGTCTGCCTTTTATCGGTCAAGAAGGCACCAAATTCTAAATGTATTTTACATTTTCACTACATACATGACCAACTTCAATTCAGATTCATGTTTCCACCGGTGAAGAGTTTGGATTTGAGCTGTTGCTATGGCAACATATGACAGGGGCATATTGATAGGCTGTGGTCGGTAGCTCAAATTAATTTCACTCCATTTTTGTCTTAATTGGTTGTCTATTTGTGTTTATTTATAGACCAGTTATGGTTTATGCCTGAATACACTCATCAATGGAGAAAAGGAAACATGGCGGTTGGGTTAAATGCAATAGACTTTGAGATGATCAACATCTATCACTGATCACCCAGCCAGACCTGCTGGACCAAACGCCTGATGCAAATTCCAAAAATCATTTCAGGAATGCACCAGTTCTTGTTTCATTTTTTGTCTTGTTGTTTTTTTTTCTGTGCGTGTGTATCAAATGGTAACACCGTACACTGTAGATCAGACTGAACAAATAGGGATTATCTGAAGCTGTGTGACTTTAAAGAATAGAAAGTCAACTTACTTTATTTTGCCAGGCATGTGTTGACTGTATTCAGCATTTGTATCTGCTGTATATTTGTTACTTTTCTATACATTATACACCCTTATCAACTAGACATCTTCCACAAATAAATAGATCCAAATCTGAAGTGAAATATGTGTGGATCTAATAGAACAAACAGTGACTGATAACAGTTTTATCTCAGTTTTATCACATAGATTTTTCTGACATAGTAAAGTTATTTTTACAAATGAGCATACAGTACATGTTTAACACTAGAGGTTTTTAAGGAATTAGGTGTCTTCTCTTATTTACATTTAGTTTGTCCTGTAGTGCTTGTTCAGGAGAGACAGATAATGTTCACTTGTGAACAAAATTAAAGAGATTGCAGTTGATTTGCTATTGTAACAACTCCCTACACACACAAAATGATACCTCCCACTGAGCGCCCCAAGTGCCTCTTAACCCTGTCACCCGGTGAAAAGGAGTGTCCGTGGCCTGGAGGCAGGGACGGCACTTGACTGCTGCCTCTGTGCTAAATGTAAATCCCCCACAGCTGCACAACTTCCCCTGCACCGCCGTTCTCCCTCCATCCTCCCTCGAACTGAAAGCTGGACTGCATTAACTCACCGGGGAGATCACTTGGATCGAACTTGTGCACTGGAAACCTGAAGCTTTACAGGGATGGACTCTCCCATGCACATGTTTTGTCTATTATGACTCTCGGTACACACACAGAGCCAATGACTTATATGAGGGTCAGAGTCTTATATGGAAAGTCTTGTAGACTAACTGAAGAAGAGTGATTTATTCATAAAAAAAAAAATTCTGAATAAACCCATGTATCAATTATATCTGGAGTTCAGCTAGTAGGAATACAAATGCCTTCCGGTCCTGTTTTATGCAAGTCAATACAGCATCATGTAATATACAGTAAAACTCCCTTGTTTGCAGGTGTGCAACAACAAGAAGAACTGCCACTGTGAGGCACACAGGGCCCCTCCTTTCTGTGAGGAAGCAGGCTTTGGTGGGAGCATCGACAGCGGGCCAATGAGACTGGCAGGTAGTGTGGACAATTACATTTTTCTCCTCACTCATCTAGACATTTCTTGTAGAGTGGTGTGTGGTTTGGACTGGAGTGTGACTTTCCTATAATAACATGACTCCCCTTCTGCCCAGCAATACATTTCACATTGTACAGTCTGTATCTTTAAGAGAGAAAATTAATTTTAGTCCTTGGAGAAGAACAGAGAAATGTGAATCACAAATTGTGCTGCTGACTGTGGCCTAGCTGTAACCTGTAGCCTTTTGCGTTATGTCTTGTCATTCTGTGCTGTAGATGTGCGTGTGTGTGTATTAATGTGCGTGTTGTCATATGTGGCATCAGCCGACAGCGTGGTCATTACTGTGGCAATCCTGGTCACCCTGGTCAGCCTTCTGGTAACCACCGCTGTCATCTTCCTGAAGAGGAAGACTCTGCTGCGCATCCTCTTCACCAATAAGAAGAGCACCTTGGAGAAACTCAGGTGACAATTATGATCAGTTGAGAAACACAAACATGTTTTGATTATACACCATGTGAAAAATGTACTCTAAATATAACACATGTTTTCAGTTATACAAAATATAGTGTGAGCCTTCAAAGCCCCTCTATTGCTCTATAACATTCAGTATTTGTGACTAAATAAGCATGAATCCAATTTAGTCAGGAAAAGAACATCATTAGATAACATACAACCAAATAAACTGCATCATTAGGACTGTGTGGGTACCGTTTCATCTCATCTGATTGACGTGATCTGACTGCATGTACAAGCAATGCACCAACGGTCATCACTCAAATGTTTTGCTGGGGTTTTTTTTCATTTCTTATTTGTGAGTAATATTTTGGAAAAACAGGCCTATATTTTCAATTATGATCATTTGAGAAACACAAAAATGTATATTTTTTCATCAATAGTTATACTTGGTGTTTAATATAACAGGAATGTAATTTAAATATACATAAAAACTACAGATTGGACCTTTTTTCTTTGTTTATAGTGCAAAAGAAGTGATCCGCTTGAAAAAACTATAAAAAGTACTTCCGTTGTGTTTCTAGATCGGTGGAGGCCAACAGGCCCATAAGCCCCATCAGGACTCAGTCTATATACAGGCCCACCCCACAACGCAAAGCTCCACCCAAACCCTCTGGAGCCAACATGTATAAGGTGAGTCATTCTCTACAATACAATAATAATCAATGTGTATGTGCATAAACTGTCTCTTCCTGTGACATTTATGTCAGGGCCCATTTGATTTATTTTGTAATCACACTCCATTATGTCCCATCACTCACCTCCAACCTTCAGTTTAGTTGTCATGCATCCAGGCTTGTTGACAAAACAAGATGTCACATAATGATTCAGCCTACTATACATACATCTCTCTTTCTGAGAAATATTAATGAAAGGGCCGGGAGGCAGAGAACCTCTAATTGAAAGGTGCGTTCATTCAAATGAGAATCAGGATGTTGTTATTTGAGCCCTTTTTGATATGCTGTTTGTGATAAATATTTTTAATGAATAGGGAGCAGAGTTGATTGATTCAGGCAGAGGAAGAAAGCCGGTTTTGATTTGTTTGTTGGAAATGATAAGCAAGGCAGAAGATTACCTATAATTTATATGCATATGTGTGTGACACAACCAAAGAATTCATATTCACGAGTCCTTGGGTATAAATTGTTCTTTTGCGCCAACCTGTATCTGGGGCAACTCTGTATAAAAGTAATATTTATCGTAATCATAATCATCATAATTGAGCATAAACATTCATCCAGTTCTTGTTGAGTAGATTTGAAAAACAGCCTGCCCGTTCTTATTATGGTGACCACTTCAGCCACTTGCTCATGTCCAGATGTCAGTCAACATCTCTTTTTCTCTGTGTGTGTGTGTGTGTGTGTGTGTGTGTGTGTGTGTGTGTGTGTGTGTGTGTGTGTGTGTGTGTGTGTGTGTGTGTGTGTGTGTGTGTGTGTGTGTGTGTGTGTGTGAGTGTGTGTGAGTGTGTGTGTGTGTGTGTGTGTGTGTGTTGTGTGTGTGTGTGTGTGTGTGTGTGTGTCGGCCAAATCCTTTCTGGCCATTTTAGGCGTTATTGGTTTGGAGCAGAGGGGTAACAGCTGGTCAGGACATGCAGTCAGACTCTGGCGCATACGATTTCAGAATGTCATATCTCGTAATGTTGTTCTCCAGTTTTATGACTGTTTCTGACATCAGCGATTTCACATTAATGGGAGCTTTATGACTGAGTTGGAGTTTTACTTTTTCTGCACGCATCACATCCATTACATTAGACTGGGGCTGGAACGATTGATGGAAAATTAAAGACAGTAAAGACCTCACTGTCTTATTGATCAGATCTGAATTGATCAGAGGAGAATTAGAGCTGATCCCAAACGGACACAAACGGAAAGGGAACACCAGAGGAAGCAGCAGCTTGATGTGACAACAGTCAACGAGCAGCAATGATCGAAAAGAGTAAACACATAGGCACGCATAGATACATGATCAGCATCAATACAGATACCAAAATACATTTTATTGGTTCTTTTACAAATTATATACAAGTAAAAACAACAGAAATTCCCCACGTTTGAGAAGCTGGAATCAGCAAATTTGTGACTTTTTTTCTTGATAAAAGACAAATAATTAATATTCCAGATTTGTTTGGACTGAACAAAATATAAAATTGTATGGGGTACAATATTAAGTGGGGTAGTAAGAGTGGCAGAGAAAATGACAAAAGCCTGTATACCGCTGCCGTAACACACTCAGCATAACTGCCGAAATAACTGAAAGTGACTTTCTCTCATCCTCTTTTCAGCCGTCTCTCCTAAGTGCAGAGCCTCTTCTCCCTCCACACAACTTCCACTCTCACAGCCTCCGCAGATTGCCCCTCTACCAGCCCTTACACATCAGCCACCCCATGCCGGTGTCTCTGAGCGTGGGCCAGCCCAACCTGCCTCCCCTCCCAGCCCACCACAGGGTCCTGCCCGCCCACACGGCCCTCTCGCCGCCTCGAGTGCCACCTTTTCTCAGCCTGCCACGCCAGCAGTCATCGTACAAAGTAGAACAGGTTCGTTTGACTCAATAACTCTTTAACTTTTACATTGTCATGAATTGTCTTTTGATGTTTTAGAATGGGAATTTCTTTTTATGTAGACCACAGCTTTAATGGGCCATACATATATGACACGGCCTATTAAACTCAAGTTGTGTATATTTTACTGTACATTACTCCTGACCATTTTCTAAGGCATACCACAGGTTTTTTTATTGCTTTCCCACATAGTATATTCTAGGCCTCCATCGATTTTATTTCATTTTAATAAAGTATGAAAATAAACCTGCTGAGACTTGAAACACTTTTGAAATGGGTCACAGATCTTCAAATATACATTTTCGGAGGACTTTAAGGACTTCTTGTTAATGTTGACTTAAAACTTAAGGTGATATTGTTTGGTCAGCACGTTTCCAAGAATAAACTTCATGGAGATATGTTGTCAACAATCACTCAGATGTCACCTTTTTAACTCACTTTAACAATGAATAAGAACTTCTGACTGTCATGGAAGTATGTATGGTCCTTCTTAGAGGTTGTACTAAAGCGTAGGATACCGAACCTCGCTGTGTTTCTGCACTGCAGTCAGCTTGCTTGCCCACATATCGACAGCAAAATTCAATCTGTCTGCCTCCCTGTGACCTAACTCCCGAGCAAGGCGCTGCTTTCTGCTGAGTCGGCACTATTGGATGCGGCGGGGATAGTAAATCCATCCATCTGGTGGATTTCATGGTGCATCCGAATCCTGAAATGCTCCTGTAGCAAGGAGAGTGGTGTCGGACATGGGCACTGCTGTGAGCCGCAGCAGGGTGCATGGATGAAATGGACAGACGCGTGCTGCTTTCACAAAAAAGAAAATACAGGAGGAAGCGTGGTCTCTTTGATGTGACACTTTCTCTCTGTTCGATGAAGAGCATACCATAATCCCAGATGTAAAGCAAAAGCATGACTGATTTAGAAGGAGGCTTAGAGAGATCCGATTCTCAAACCTCCAAGGTTATTCGTTCAGGTGAGCAGCAGGAATGGTGGAAAGTAACCAAGTACATCTATCAAGTATCGTAGTTAAGTAAACTTATACTTTTACTATATTTTCAACGTTACATTTCAGATGAATAGAATGAGAAGATCATAAAATGCAATACTTTGGTAAAAGTTAATCCAGTAAGTTCCCTACATGTTTGGCTTGTGAGCCCACATTTCACATACCTATGAGTTGTAAGCAGTTACATCAGAGAAACGTTTAACCTCTGAACGTTGTAAAGATCCAAGAAAAGTCACCATATATTTGGATTTTGTAGCAGAACTTCTTCTTTCCTCTTGCATTAATCTCACAACCTCTCAGATATGTTTTGTGTCCCAATCCTAAATATGGAGTAATAGTCGAAAGTAATTAAAACTAACTCCACCTCGACCAGCTACAGCTGAGCCGGTGGCTTGCAGCTAACAGTGCAAACATCGGGTCGAGGCGGCGTTATCAGCTGTATGAGCCATATGAGTGCAGTGCAGAGCGGCAGCAATGAGGTAACCAATGAGGCACACTAAAGATCACATGTGGGCGACCCAGCTATGTAAACAAGGCACAGAGAAGCTTGGATTACAACACACACAGAGGGAGGGCGACTATATTCTCCATTCAGACAACATTACTCCACTGTATCGCCACGCACTATACATAGCAAATTGGTACATAGGATTTTAAATGCAGGGCTTTCACCTGTAATATGAGTGAAAGAGTATTTTTACATAGTTTACATAGGAACAACTAGTATCATATATCCAGTTCTGGATGGTTTCGTGGCGTCCATATCCAACATTGCAGAATATCACCCTTGTCTGATATAAACGTGCCAATGAAAGCTGCACTTTAGCTGAGAGGCCACAGAGTGCTTCATAAATTAGCCGACCTGCCAAAGCTATATGAAACGCCGCTAACTGCTATTATCTACTAGCTCATTTCGCCGAAATGGAACAGATGGAGCTAGTAGAGGCGGCACTTTTAGGTCAGAAACCGAGGATCCCGTCGAGATTTAATAACAGGTCATCAAGGACATGCAGGACATCAATCCTTCAACAGATTACAAGCTCGTTGTAATACTTGACACAACCTCTCCTGCCGTCTGTGCCAATATGTCTCATTGGAAAATTGTGTTTTTCTCGCTGCTATCTTACGCCTGTGTGCCAATTGCACCCCATTAACGTGGAGGTGTTTCCAGGGGAATGAAGCCCATCCTGCATCTGTTAAATTCAGGCGGTGCACGAAAACAAAACCGTGTGGGAGCGGAGAGTTTTTACAAATGTACTCTAGTCATTATCTTGAAAAGCACTGATCTGATACCTGTAGAGTCAAATACATGTGAAGCAAACCAGCTCGGAGTGCAAAGACAGACTGCAGTGTGATGTTGAGGAGGGGGGAAAAAATCATGCCTTTCCAAACTGTCATCTTTTCAGGAATGTAGAAAAATAGCTTTGCTTTTGGCCAGACGACCACGCGTGTCTCAGCTCCTCCAGAGGGTTTTGGAAGGTGCTTGTAAGCCCAAGGCTTATAGATCTTTCTGGAGCCACAAAGGAGACCGCAAGCTTTTCATTTTGAATTAAGACATGTGAACACCACCAAGACTCCACTCACGGTGTGAGGGTTTTCTGCCAACAGCGGCATTAGAATGCACATGGGTCCTGTGTTATTCTTGCATTTGAGTGGCTGCATCTGTCCATTTACATCTTTGTTTTTTTCGTCCCTGCACTCCTTTTGAAAAACAGCCTGCTTTTGTATGTTTCCGGGGGAGTTATTCTCCACTTAAACTAAACTTCCGGAACGTACATATGTCGGAGTTTGTTGGGAATGAATGTGTACTTAAAGATAACACTGGGTGATTTGATTACCCCCCAAACTAAGTAGGAACCGTATCCACGTGGGACTGGGATGCAGATTCAAACCATTTAAAAGAGCTCTGATCTGATTAAAGCGTTGTAACGTTTCCACCTGGGGCCTCTCGTGTTTTTAACTGCATCTGAAGAGCTTTGGGTTGTCGTTTGTTAGAGAGTTTGGCCCATTTTTTGTTGGTTAAAATAAGAACCTGAGTAAAGAGGCTACTAAACTGCACCTTTAGCTTATGAATATTATATGACATGAGTGAATTGTTGCTTTTGTATTAATAATGTCCTGCTGGAAACCAGGAGATGTTAAATTTTATAATTTGGAAAGGACGTAGCATTTATATATGTTGAATATATGTTATGTCTTAATTGTGACGTCCCTGACTTTATTTCAAAACCACTGGCCGATAAGTCAATCAACAAAAATTCATAGGCCACTATTTTGATAATCTGTCATTTAAGTTCATTTTTAAATAAAATTAGTTTCTGGACCAAAATCAAAATATTTTTAATCGAGAAAATAAAGATGAATTGATAATGAAAATAGTCATAAATCACAGTCCTGAATTTGATATTTCCCTCACTGGGCTGAAAGTATGTCGAGACCCAAACACTACGCCCGTGTGTGATTGTTGACACAGTATCTGCTACAGCACATGTCCAAGTCATCACAAAGGCGTTGGATGATGTCGAGGTCGGGGCTCTGTCTGTGCATGCACCTTCCTCCACACCAAACCCAGAAAACCATTATTTTTTCAGACCTTATTTGGTGGTTGAATCACCACGCTGCTGTCTAAAATATCACTGTTTGCTACAGAGCAGAGATTTACATGAATTGGAACCAAAGGGCTGCATACGGACGGTGACGTCTACCTACTGTTATGTTAGGAAAAAAAATCTCCTCCGTGCAAAGTTCTGCCGACATGAAACCTCGCAGCGTTTTGTAGCCCTCTGGGTCGCAGCGCTGCACGTTCAGGTTTCTAACCGTCTATATGTTGATGTGACAAACTCAGTCACGTCTCGACTGCACTCATGAATGTTTTAAACTTCCAGCTCTCTCTTAAGTCCCACCCATGCATGATGTGGAACACTTTTTCTCCCCCCCCCTCTGTGTGCATATTACTGTGACGTTTGTCCATGCACTGCTCCGAGTGTCTGTTGTGGTGTGGGGAGGCATATATATATATACTGTGGCTGTGCTACTGGTAGCAGATGTTTATCGCCGCCTCGCTGTCTTGCTGTAGATTAGTAACACATGATGGCACCTCATTCAGATAACCTTCTCCACTCACACAGCACTACCACAGAGGAGGAGGAGGAGGAGGAGGAGGCATGGGATTCATCTCATGTTAGCGTTGGGATTTCAGAGACGATACTGATAACACAGTGCCCTCTAGTGATACGTGTCTGTCTTTGTCTCCAGATAGCTGCTTTACAGCTAATCCATTTTCTAAAGGGACACCGAAGGTGACGCGATGGGTTATTCAGGT
This sequence comes from Eutrigla gurnardus, assembly GCF_963514095.1. NCBI lineage: Eukaryota > Metazoa > Chordata > Actinopteri > Perciformes > Triglidae > Eutrigla > Eutrigla gurnardus. Next base: position 12,962,931 of record NC_139925.1, read on the forward strand.
TTCGATACGAAGCGTCTCGAGATAAGAGGGCTGTGATTTGTCGTGTTTTTGCAGATATAATGTCAGTTAGCGAATGAGGATGTTTCTTAGCTGCTTAAATAACATTTCAGCACAGCGCTAACCTGCATCCATTAAGTAGGAAAGATCTTTCATTCCTCAAAATCATGCACCTCTATGTCTGTGTTAGTACTGGACTATTTAAATACAGGACAACAGATTTCTCTTTCATTTTATAGACACATTAAACATGAGCACATATACACTATTGGACTGATGGGCTTAATTTGACCTTCTTCTGCAGGACTTTGAGAAACCCAGTCCACCGCAGAAACCCCTACCTGCAGACCCACTGGGGAGGAGCTCTCGGCTGGGTCACGGTGCCACAGCAACGGGGGTCCGCATCCATGGAACTGGACCCCTCCCCATACCGATCCCCACTGTGCCCCGGCCTCCACCCAGCATCCCTTTACCCAACAGGTCAGTGCAACGTGACGGTAATCTCACGTCTGTAAAGGTGCCAAAGAAGAAGCTTAGCCTTACCATCGAAGCCTTAATTAAATTGGCCCCTCTTCCCACGAGTGAATCTCTCGAGATGTTTCCCCATCAATGTCATCATTTTTTAGACTCTTGTGACACTCGTTAAATTCCCATTTGCTCACATGCCGCATGTAAAGTGTTTAGCTGGCTATTCATAATATTATCCTAACAGATGGCAGAGCTGGTCTGATTAGTATTGTGGATTTAGCTTACGCAGGTTTTTTTAACCTCTTTTGCCGCGCACAATATGAGGGGAAATGTATATAAACCGCTTAAAATTGCCTAATTTGCAGCGTTTCCTGGTTCATTAAACAGCTTTTCTGACGACGTCACGTGTTCATGCTTACGTTTCAGACCTGTTCCGATGTTGCCCTACAGACCACCAAAGACTCTTAAGGACTGCTGAGCTCTCGACGTCATGGCGGAGTTCCAGCGGACGGAGACTTTCTTTATTTGCACTAATTACTGCTCTGTAAGACCTTTTGGACAGTCGGATGTATCACAGAGTTTCCAATGAACGGGGGCTGACATCACACCTCGGTGCTACGCCTTTTAAAAGGTGCTTTGTTATCCTCACTCAGGTACCAATTAACTATTTATCTATTTAACTGTGATATTAGCAGTTTGTGCACAGGACGCTCTGATCGAGAGTGATTTATCCCCCCCACGGAACGTTTAGGAAAAGAACGAAACATGGTGTGATTTTGAATATTCCGTTAGCATTCTTTGGTGATTTTTCACTTTTTTTCTCAAATGAAATGCTGAAATATATGACATTTTTTATAACCTGTTAAGTTGCTTGAATATTTGAAGTGCAAAAAAGTTTGTTTTTGGGGCTCAAGTGGGAGAAAAAGGGGAAATGGAGCACAACTCAGCACGATGTAAGCGTAGCTTGAGAGTGATACAGCAGTGGTATTTATTCAGTTTTTCATATTTCTATGATGCACTCCAAAGGCATCTTTTTTTATCCATGTTGCCACAGTGCTGGGATGTAGATATTAATCAAATCATGTTTTTAATTTGTTACAGTGGGCTCAAACCCTCACACTATGTTTTTACTGAGGGCTCATGTTACATCCTCACAGTCAGGCTGTTTTATTCCCTTATGAATCCAGTTTTGTGGCAACACTCGAAACAGGAAAATTGCTTTTCACACATTTTAGAGTGCCGACACACTGCTCGGGTCATGTGTCGGACGCTCCACATGTTCTCCCCATACTGGCAAACGCTGCGGAGCATCAACACGATTCGACGCGATGATCGCGTTCCAGAGAATTGCGCCGACGCCAAATAATTCCACAATAACTCTGGTGTTTGCGTGTTGAACATTCACGCTCACCGTGTCCTCGAGTGCGCGAGCCAAGCAGGATGACTTCAGCGCTGTGAGCTTTCCAAGCTCGCCCTCAACCGTGTCCAACGAGATGTTTTACCATATCTGTCCCGTCTTTTTGCCTTCGTAACATTCCATTTGGATTCTGTATGGCTTTGGAACTCTTGAGATTATTCATGCATTCACGGCATCATCCATTGGATTCAGAGCTCGCTATTGCACTCTGATTTAGGCCACTTCCTTGATGTTGGGACTCAACTGGTGAACGTTACAGCGTTGTTCTTTTTTTCTGTGCTCATATCGGATGATTTTTTGTTTTGCATTTGCAGTGTGTCTAAATGCAACGCTTCTGTTCTCACCACTGCAGAATGATTACTCACTTATACCTGCGTTGCTTTTGTGTACAGACGTGTGCCAGTAATGTCTCTTTTGTTGTTCTGGAAAGTGTGCAGATGTGTTCGACAGTCAGAGTAACCGCCTGTCGACAGAAAGTATTTATTCGTGCTGTGTCAACATGTCGTTAAATGTTTGTGCCATTTGTAAATCTTAAATGTACCGTGTTTATTTACGTTACTGTAACCTGCTTAAAAAGCCGTTGTAAAGTGTAAACATTGTATGTCAGTTATCATTTTCTATTCTTTCGTTGTTATTTTTTAAAAACACAGTAATTTAAGAACTGCTTTGAGGTCGCTCCCCGTTTACCCTGGGTGGTGAAAAGAGGATTTTAATTGCAGCATATAGGCCAGAGACCAAGGTTTCAGGATAACATTTTAACTGATTTCATTGATGAAATTATAGCCAAATAAAAATTCCTTCATGGCTGTTTATAACAAGTTGTTTTAATTGCATTCTCACTTTGATTTTTGAAGTTATTTGAAAGATAACTTCAAAAAGAAAATAGCCTGAGAGCAACTTTTTTTTAAACCACAAGTGGCTGTTAAAGAGATAAAAAGGGTTCACAAGAAAAACATTTTCATTTGATGAAGATGCATAATTGACTCACATTTTTGTTGTTGTTTGTTTGTTTTTTTGGCCTCTGTGAGGACGAGTTTGCCTAAAATGCAATACGCCTCTTCAGAAAGTCACCATGATAAACAAAAGCAGCAACAAAACTGTGCATCCGTTCCTCCAAAAAGCACCAATCAATAAGCACATATCCTTATATATATAACAAGACAATGTATTAGTTATGGTGTCATTTTCCCCAAAGAAATGATCACCTCATTCTTTACATGAGGGTCCTTCTGCTGTCCAAACCCTGATGGAGCTGCTGCTCATGGTTGTTCAATGCTGCCACCTGCCTGACAAAACTGGTCATTACAAGTTGAATGTCCCCTCATTACTCAGGTTGAATGTTGAAGTTGCCCTTGAGTCCTGATTAAGGACCAGCTCCCCCCAAACACCTGTTTACTTAGACCATAACGGGGGATGAATACAAATGCATGAACCCTTGACCTCTAAACTAAAGGACACAATGGAACCAAAAGAAAATCTGTATCAATGTCTATCAAGTAAAACGAGTCAGAGTGTTTTAAAGGCAATCAAACAGTGTAAGAAACGTAGTATCATTAAGAATTATTAGGCTGTGAAAAATGGTTTAAATCAACGCCCCCAAGGCCTATAGAGACCCAGTGGAGGGACCCCCTATTACATATCATATAATGTTCCTTATTAAACTGTACTTTGTAATGATGTATGTATACAATGCTAAGCCATTAAAATAATAATTGTTGACAGATTTATATTTTAATTCTATTTTGGCACTCTGCGGACCCCCTGTTGAAGATCTCTGATTTAAATGAATTGCGGTTTTAGCTATCAGCCACTTGTGGGCGCTAAAAACACAGCCCACGTTTCTTACTAATGTTAGTGGGAACATTTGGGTAAATATGCTTATTATATGCTGTTTTATGTAGAGTTGGAGAATATGTAACTGCCATACCTCTCTCATATTTTGACACCGTTCCTACATTTGTATTTTTTTTTCTTTCTTAGATGCTACTATTTAAAAGCAGCAGTATTTTTGCGTTGTAACCCTGGAGGGCTGAAAGCAGAGCAGACCTGTTAGTTCTCACAGGTTTTATTCTCTGGCACGACTCTTCTCGGGATGTCGCAATTAATGATCTCCGTTTGTCAACCGACGGGATAATTAAATTCTTAATGACTCAAATGAAATGCTAAATAAACGAATTAACTTCGTGCGCAGCCTGCGGCCTTTGCACGCGAGCCAGTTCTCACTGTAAACGTACCGACCTCTCTGAAGCCTCTGCCCATCTATCTCTGCTCTCACACACCACCGTGCGCGAGCGCGCGCGCGTGCGCCACTTCTATGGGATTAGCGGCCACATGACAACACTGGGCTGGCCGCCTAGTGAGCCTTTTTCATTTGGCTTCACTTTGCAGGGGCGGTCTGTGTCGCTGTCCAACGGGAGACTGGAGGAGCTGCAAGAAAGTTCATTTTCTTTGGATCTTGTTAATGAGGTCTTATAACCGGACAGACTGGCGAGATGACCAGTTTAACTGGCGGGGACTATTATGAGAGCAGCTCGCCCCGCTCGGACACAGGCGGCTCCAGTCCAGGAGGCAAACACTGCCATGACATCCTGGAGCTGAATCAGTTTGATGGATTGCCTTATTCCTCCACGTTTTACAAACTGCTCCGAGAAAGGAGAGAGCTGCCCGTGTGGCGAGCAAAGTGTGACTTCATGGACGCTTTGGCCAAAGGGCGCTTTGTTGTCGTCAGCGGCTCTGCAAACACCGGGAGAAGTTCTCAAGTGAGTACCGTGGAGGCATTTGGAAAAAACCCCGACGCGTCTCTGTGACTGTAAGCAACTTCTCTCACGCTTGTTTTGAAACAGATCCCCCAGTGGTGTGCGGAGTTCTGCCTGTCGGTCCGGTTCCAGCACGGCGTGGTGGTCTGTACCCAGATCCACGCCCAGCAGGCGGTGGATCTCGCCCTGAGAGTGGCCGATGAGATGGATGTCAACATCGGCCACGAGGTCGGCTACAGCATCCCTCTGGAGACGTGCGCCACCAACGACACGGTCCTCAGGTATGCTTCGTCTGGTTTGCCTCTATCTGCTTCTTTCTCTCTGGAGCATCATGACACACACACACACACACACACACACACACACACACACACACACACACGCAGCTAAATCACCCGCCTTTCTTATTCACAAGAGAAAAGTGACCATAAGCCCCAAGGGGGGTTCTTTTAAGGGGCTCCCCCACAGCTGCCCCGGCTCCCTGTCTCCCCATATGTCACACTCTCTCATGTTGGGCCCTCCTAAGTCAGCTGGGGGACAAAGAAATCACATCAAGTGGAGGACCAAGAGGATCCAGTCCCCCACTAATTATCAGAGTAAATTAAACTAAGAGGGGCAAAGCTGAAGTGTAGACAACATGCCTTTTATGAAGACGTCAAGTCTGAGGTTCCTCTCTTCCAATTTAAAGAACCCTGAGGATTTATTACAGGCTATAAGAATTTGACCCGCGCGTCGCTGGTCCCTCCTGATGTCCAGCATTGTTTCAGGTACTGCACAGACCACATGCTCCTGAGGGAGATGATGTCGGACCCTTTGCTGGAGCGCTACGGCGTGGTGGTGGTGGACCAGGCCCACCAGAGGACCATGGCCACCGACGTGCTCCAGGGCCTGCTGAAGGACATCGCCCTGCAGAGGCCGGAGCTCTGCGTGGTCCTCCTCACGGCTGCCGAACCTGGCCCGGAGCAGCTGCACCATTTCACCGGGTCGCCGGCACCTCTGATTCGCCTAGAGAGCCCAGACGCAGGGGAGGTGGTGCACAGCAGCACGGGGGGGGACTACTTCTGCTCCGCTCTCCGTCTGCTGCTGGAGATCCACCACTCCGAGGAGGAAGGAGACGTGGTGGTGTTCCTGGTGACGACGCAGGTAAGACGCAGCATCCCCATGATGGGATCAGCAGTCTGAGCATGTGTCTTCCTCTGACTGTCTTCTCTCTCCTCCAGGAGATAGATCTGGCCCGTGACATCCTCTGTCATGAGGGACACAGCTTCCCCCCTGGCGTGGGTGAGCTGCTGCCCGTTGCTGTGCACCCTGGCCAGCGTGGGAACCTACCGGTCCCGGGGGAGGAGGAGGAGACGGGCCAAACTCGCAGAGTATTCCTCACATCCAGCCCAAACGAGGACTTCTTCTGGGCCGTCGGCTCAATCCGCTTCGTCATTGATGCCGGGCTTGAGAAAAGATATGTAAGATGGTCTTACTTTAGGGTTCTAAATCATATTGATGCGACTGTAGAAACCCACATACGATCAAGGGCACACACTGTGATGCTGTTGCAGGTTTACAACCCGAGGATCAGAACTAACTCGGTCATCATCCAGCCAATCAGCAGCAGTCAAGCCAAGAGTCGCCAACAGCTGGCAGGTCCGACAGGTGAGAAGTTACACTTTCACGCAAAAAAAAACCTCCACCTTTTGATGTGAAATCTCAGGCTGCTGTCGTGTCTGAACAGGATCTTTCCGTCCCGTATAGGCAAGTGTTTCTGTCTGTACCCAGAGGACAGGCGGCTTCCTGCGGAGATACGCCCACGTGTCTCGGAGTCTGACATCTCCTCCACCGTGCTCTTCTTGAAGAGGATGGAGATCGCCGGACTGGGCCACTGTGACTTCATCGACAGGCCGGGTGAGCTTCACTTAAAGCCACAGTGAACCCGGAGAGTATTTTTTATGGCCATTTGTATCGGCTAAGCATCTATATTTCACATCATCCTCAGTGATAATGAGATCACATGTGTGGGTTCAGTCAGTCCGCTGCTTTGTTGCAACACAGAGGAATGTTTTTGGGGGTTCTGGAAGGCGGTGAGCCGTGCCTCAGCTGATCTGACAGCTCCTGTTCTGCGAGCATCCTTTTAGAGCTGACCTGCTTCCATGTGCTTTTGTTCCCCCGGATTTATTCTCCCACACACACACACACTCACACACACACACACACACAGGGCCTCCCATTAGTTGATTAGAGCATAAGCATGGTGTCGGTCTGTGGGAGTGTAGCTGATAATAGAGAGCATCTAAGGTGGATTTAAGTCTCTCTGTGTCGATGTCTCTTTGTTTCACAGGGAAATGTTCATGGAAAAACATGTTTGCTGCAAAATCAGAATAGAAAATCGTATTTGTACCGTGACATACTTTAAAAAAAAATGCTTGCATAGTGATGCTTGGCAGATGTTGACGAGGATTAGAAAATCCTAATCTTCTGTTGCCTTTTTATTCGTGCGTGCCCACCAGGGTGCTGGTTCACTGTAGGGGGGTTGTCCCAGTGGGTCACCACATTGGATTACAGTTTAGACAGAAAAATAATCCAGTTTTAGTGTATTTTTAAGTAATTAATCATCTCCCAGTTTAAATACTCGACAGTAATAAAGACATGTCCTGGTTTTCTGCAGGATTTGGTTCCCAACCAAGGTTTTTAATTATGTAAAATAAAAAAAAACACACAATGTATATTCTAAAACCCAGATCCCGGAGGCCTAATGCAGGCTTTGGAGGAGCTAGACTACCTCGCAGCGCTGGATAATTATGGCAATCTGTCGGAGATGGGCATCATCATGTCCGAGTTCCCCTTGGAGCCCCAGATGGCCAAAACCCTGCTGGCTTCCTGTGAGTTTGACTGTGCAAGCGAGGTGGTCGTCATCGCTGCCATGCTAGCAGGTAACGTGTTCTCCCGCCATCTCATCTGGTTGCCTAGTAAACACTGAAACATCACATTTGTCTTGTGGATTTTTTTTTTTTTTTTTAGCACCGAATTGCTTCGCGGTTCCCTCGTCAGATCTTAAGACAGAGGCCACCCAGAGCCACATGAGGTTCCAGCACCCAGAGGGAGACCACTTCACCCTCATCAATATCTACAGGGCCTTTAAGGAGTGCCAGCAGGATCCATGTGAGTTTTAGAGACCACCAGTGAGATCAGTGAATGAGGAAGTCATTGGAATTTTTAGTTGAACAATGATATTACCTGCAAAAATCACCAAAAAATATAATTACATTTATATTTTTTAATAATTATAATAATCTTAACACTTTGAAAAAGTGTTGGATAGAAGAAAGAAATAAAAACCTGAAGCAATTTCTGCCTTCTTCATCATCTTGGCTCTTTCCTCTTCATCGTCTTAGGCTGTAACGTGGAGAAGTGGTGTCAGGATTTCTATCTGAACCAGACCGCTCTGTTGGCGGCTGACGCCCTCCACGCCGAACTCACCGACACCCTGAAGAGGATCGAGCTGCCCGTCTCAGTGCCCGCCTTCGGGTCCCGGAGCAACACCCTCAACATCAAGAGAGCCCTGCTGGCAGGTTTCTTCATGCAGGTCAGAGAACACAACTTTATACAACTTTAGAACTTCTCCAACATTTCAGTTTACGTCAAACACCCAGAGTCCCCCTGAGGATTATTGAAGGCCATTAAACTCCTTCAAGTGGAACTAATGCAACGATGTGTTTTAATCACGTGTAATTAGATAGAATATGGGGTTATAAGTTCATACCATGGTAGAAAATAAGTTATAGAAAGTCATTTTCAGCTCTTCTCGCTTTCACAACTTCCACTGTTCATTCACAATTTTATCCAACAGCTTTCAGTTTTCTTGTCTTCTTTTATGTTTTGCCTTTTCAATCATTATAATATCAGTACACATACTATAGTGTAGTGACTCCGATCTCATCCGTCAGGTGGCGCGGGATGTGGACGGATCAGGGAACTACTTCATTCTGACCCACAAGCACGTGGCACAGATCCACCCCCTGTCTGGCTACGGAGCCAAGAGCCCCAAGCTAGGTCTGCCTGAGTGGGTCCTGTTCCACGAGCACTCCTTTTCTGAGGACAACTGCCTCCGCATCGTAACCCACATAACACCAGAGGAGTAAGTCTTTGCATTTAAGCTAACATTTTTGTTCTTTGTGTATTGTAAACCTGTGCACTTGTGTCGCAGCGACGTAACGACGGTCTTGTTTACTAGACTGCAGCTCCTCGTTGCTTCCAAAGAACCCAGTAGACCCACCGCTCGAATCTTCCCATTTAAAGAAGCTTAAAAGTAATCGGACAGACTCATTCCCTTTTTCCTTTTGGTGACGATGTAAAGCCCCAGTTCAGCGGAGACTAGTCATGCTGGTTGTGAAGGGAGGTATCCTAATCCTGTTCTCAAGTATCAGCTGGTTGGAGGGGGGGGGATTACGGATAGCACAGATCCCTGGGAAATGTGAAGCCGCAGCTTAATGGAGGAAGAGAAAGCTCTGCAGCCTTTGTCATGCTCCCATAGCTTCCCCATCTTCCACATGTGTCAATCCATTCATTGCCGTTCCAATAGTGAGGGGCAGATATTGTAAGTATCTGTAAATCCTGTAAGTCTATTCTCCAACAAGCCAAATTGAAGACGAGTTTAGCTCGGTTACATGCTGCAAAAAGAAAAATGTCGTGCTCTACATTGTCCTCTCCTTCCCCTGGCAGGTTCGTTCAGCTGGCACCGCAGTATTTCTTTTCCAACCTGCCACCTAGTGAGAGCAAAGACATCCTGCAGAACATTTTGAACCATAGAGCTTCTCAGTACCAAGAGGAGAAACCTCCTACCTCCCGAGAGGAACCTCAGGAAGACCAGACTTCTGACCGCTGTGTCCTACAATGACTGACCCACTGTTCCCAGTGATGTTGTTGTCATTTCCTTTGCTCTGTGCTCCTCCTCCCTATTTTTTGTCACAATATCATGTTATCTTGAATAGTTGTTGAAATGTGCACTAATATTTGAAATAAAAACAATAACTGCTGTTATTATCTTGATTTTACTTATATTTCAATTAAAGGTGCAGTGTGCGGGATTTGGCAGCATCTGCAGATTAAGACCAATTTAACTTCTCGATGTGCCGAGCTTGTTGGGGAACTACTGAATTGAAAAACCCTCATGTCCCTGTAGAGCCAGTGTTTGGTTTATGCATCCTAGGTTGCCATAGAAACAAGGCGGTCGGCTCCATGAAGAGGTGATTCCCATTTTCAGGAGATACACCAAAGAAAACATACTTAATAGTTTATTCCGTTCTGTCAATAGATCCCCTAAATGCTACACACTCTTCTTTTTATGTATAATTTTCCTCATAAAGTATCTCATTTTGTTCTACAGCGAGAGTTCCAATTTAAAATCAAAGTGGCTGCCAACATTTTTCATGGTTCTGTGACTCCTTCTCACATCTTACCATCGGCCACAGCGCTGAGGGTCCGGCCTGATTAATGAGGTGCAGGAGCAGTTTGGGGCCCACCTGCAGCTCCATCTGTCCTGGACACAGTTCAGTAACAGTGAGGTGAGCTGGTTCAATGATGCTGCAATGAAAACATGGTGTCCCCTCTTCAGTGAGCCGGGCTGCAGCGAGGAGAAATGCCAGAATCCACACGGCAGCGTCGCCTGACCCACTTCAGATCTTTTTCCAATTCAAACAAGCACATTATGTTTAATGGGTAAATAAACTGAAACAATAGTCCAGTATGTTTGATAAAGGAGATACTAAACTAAACTAAAAGCTAGTCATGTGTGTCCTATTAGCCCCAGAGCACATTAGCATTTTGTGACGTATTACGAAAAGGTACGACGCATAAAATTTAAAAATCGTTTATTTCCATGTCACAGCAAACCCATGCCAATATAAACTCACATTTTTACATACATCCACGTCGACAAACTAGCCTCTAAGTTTGCATTGCATGTTGCCAAACTATTGCACACTGTTGTTTCTTGGAAAGCAAATAATACTTTTGACCTCATGTCACCCATCAGTCACACTTCAACGTATTATATTCACAGCACTATTGGCATACAAAAACACCAAATATATTCAGATGAAATCATTTTTGTGAATATGTGCTAATTGATCTCTTTTCCAGCCCACTTGTGTAGAAGTTTTATGCCATAATACCGCCTTTAAAATTCTTCTGCCGTGTGTTTTTGGTTGTAGAAAAATGAGGCAATCCAGGTGATGTTTGGTACGGTCGACGACGAATCCTACACACAGGAACTTTACACGCGACCCAATATGCTTAATCCATAAGAAAATTAAATAACTTCTGAATTTACAACTCTTTTCACAAAAATGTACAATTCGAAACGCGTGATGCAAATGTTAGAAATTCGTTTTAAAAGGCGCAGGAGGTGAAATTACTTCAGTACTTCAGAGTAAAACAGTGTTGCCTGAGCATGTGCCTGTTAATAACGGTGTATTCTGTCACAGCATCTTTGAGAAGACAGTTGTCGAGTCTTCCAAGTCTTCCCCCGGAGAAGTGTTAAGGTCTTGAGCGTATTCCTCGTTATTTTCATGAATGTGTACCCGTGTCGTCACTTCCTGTTTGTGGGGTCAGCTGCTGTAGGAGCTCTATGTGGAGCTCGACGCGGCTGAGGAGAGGTGCGTTTTTCTCAGCTCGCAGCAGCTTGGAGTACACGTTCTTATAGGTTTTCAACAGCTCCTCGTCCTTATTGCTGTATCAAAACACAAAAAGGTTGGTCGGGAATGAGCACTGTGAGAACGTAGAGGACATTAGACATACCATATGGGTCTTGCTCACCTTTGTTTCCGTTTCATCGTCGTCATCAGTTTGATCAGCTGCAGCAGCAGGAAGGAGAAACTCGGCTCAAACACGCCAATTAACTTCAATACTTCCTGGAGGTTCAGTCCCGACGTGGAGCCACTGACCACATCGTGAGATTCTGCTGACTCAGCGAGGTCTGGTTCACGCAACTACAGTACAAGAAGTAAAAAGGTGAAAGACGTCATCGGCTACAGAGGTGATCCATCAACTGAACACAGCTTTGTCAAGACGCATAAGCAACACACCTCTATCTGCTCCTCCAGCAGCTCTTTATGAATCAGCTGGAAAGCGTGGCGAGTCTCTGTCATGATCTCTACTGCTCCGGTCAGACTCTTCAGCTTAGCCGCGCTGCTGCTCTGACCTGTGGAAACACAACATGAAGCGTCACTCTTAAAGGCTGCGGATGGAAATGCGTTCATGTTCTCTTGGCAAAACCAAACGCAGCAGCTACTGTCGACAGTTGCTCACCCGCCATGGTAAACTCGGCAAACGCCACCCTCTCGAGGAGCGTGCGGAGCAGCTCGCACGGCGCATCTTTGAGACCGAGGAACAGATAGACGGCCTTGCTGTAGTGAAGCTCTGCCAGGCTGCGATGCTGCTTCCTCAAATGTTCATCCCCCACCTGTCACACAATTAGAGCCAGACACACAGACATCCTTCAGCGTGGATTATACTGCTCTATATACAGTAGAGACATCCCACCCCCAAGAATTCTATTCTAGTCATTGTGAAGTTTTACTAGACTATAGATACTATTACATGGCTTCCCCACCTGGTTGCGGAAGCAGCTGTGGTACATGGAGGCCAGGCGGTGGTGGATGGTGGCGGCTCTGTACTGGTAGAGCGGCTGGCGGGCCGACTCGGTCTGCAGGTCGCAGTACTTCAGGGACTTCATCATTGCCTCAGTCACCTCGCGCTCAATCTGTGAAAACAGGAGGGATGGATGATCGCATGTCGCTGCGTTACTGGTATAAAACAACTGATAATGCACCCACTTAAAGTCCCCATGATTGCCTTTTGGCATCAATGATGTTGATGTCTTTTACCTTGATATTTTTTTGCAACAGCACTATGGATGTAGGCCACTCTGCAGCAAGATTATCAAAATGTGCGTACGTTTAACTTCATTTAGGATATTCGTTAAACACGACTGACCTGCTCCTGGGCTTTCCTGGACAGCGGGGCGTAATCCTGCAGAAGTGTAGCCAGGGTGAAATAGGTAGTGGACAGCTCCCAGTTCACACTGTCCCACACCGCTGGGTGGTTCTCTCGGATTGCCAGTGCCTTCATAGCCCTCAAGTAGTAGTCTATGGCCTGCGGTTAAAAAGTGTATTCATTAAAAACATGCTAGGGAAGGGTATCGCTACAGTGACTGCTCGATGCAGAGTTTAAGACATAATAATAAAGGGTTTGACATGGCACCTTGTTGTAGTAGAGGGCCTCTTCAGGTGAGAACTCCCCTCGGCTCTGGTCGGCAGACAAGGCACAGTGGGCCTGAGCACAGATTCTCATGAGCCTGCCAGTGTTACACAACAGCAAGGCTGTGTTGGTGATGTCCCCGATGGCTTCAAAGTCCTTCATGCCTTTCTCAAAGAAGGCAAAACTCTTCTTCCACATCTCCTGCTCTGCTATGGAGACAGCCTTCTTCACTAGAAGAGGAAGGGTGGGCAGTTAGATACAGCAACATAAACGTTCTGGCTGATCCGTGTGGGAACAGATTGTACTGTTTCCCGTACACTTAGTATATTGGTTCCATCTGTTACATACCTTCTTTCTCCGTCTGCATGGCTGCAGCCTGGTTCATGTAGTACACTCCCATCTCATTGCGGATGTTTCCCAGCCTTTTGAGCACCTGAGCCAGCTGATCTGAGGCATGATCTTTCAAAGCCTCCGAGATGAGCAGTTCATACGCTGCCTCATAGCACTTGCTGCCAACAAACAGCTGGTACTCTGGGTCCATGGCCAGGTCTGATGCCATGTTGAAGGCTAACGGGTTGAGAAAAAGACATTGACAAATGGAATGATAAAGCAATTAAGAGAACAACTTGATTTCTGGATGAAGCAAGTCCTTAAATGTTATTGTGAATGATGTTGGTGGAACTGAAAAGGATAAGGAGACGCCATTATGCATCAGGCCTAATTTCCATACATCAAGCTGAACAAATCTGGCTATTGTGTTCTGTAAGACTTGTATGATTGTGTCTCCTTAGTGACTAACCCTGGCAGCTGCTCTCTCTGTGCAGGCTGTGCAGGATCTCCTGGTCCTCTTTGGTCTGGTAGCTGTATTCTTCGAGGTAAGCTGCTCTGTTGTTCGCATTCTGGGCCGACATCAGCTGGATGTCCCCGCACAGGGACAGGCACTGGCTGTGAAACTGCAGCACCTGCGGGTGCAGCGAACCGCTCACTGAACAATAGGCATCTGGAGGAAATAATAGAAGATGGGAGAAGGGGAAAGATAATTGTATCGCTTCATGAAATATTGAAGTAAATCGTCTATAATTTAGGCTGGTAGAAATGACACAGCGTGATGTTCTACACAGTCTAAACCGCTCACCGTAACACTGCAGAGATAGCTTGATGTAGCGCAGGGCTCGCCCGTACTTCAGCAGGTTGGTGGCTGCATCAGAGAGGACGTAGTAGGCCTTGGATGCTTTGAGGAAGAGCTGCAGCTTCATGCGGTGCTGCCATGAGCCGGGTATCATCCCCGAGCGCGTCGGGTGCTTCTGATCTGCCTGCAAAGGTCTCGCTGGTGACACGCGCATGTTGGATCAGGCGTAAGACACAGGGTCGTTCCATTATTACAGGAATTACACTTTGAAATAAGGATTGGAGGCTGACCTCTTTCAAGTAGAAGAGAGATGCCTTGCTCAGCAGCGCAGGCGCCGTTTGAACTTCTCTCCTCGTATTTTAGAGGGATGGGCGTGTTCGGGTCTGCAGCTGGGAGATCGCTCTCCTGCTTGACGGTGCCATCCACTGCCTTTAGCCCCTGTGTGTTGTATTACAGCAACGTCAACAGAGTAGTTTCTTAGGACGCATCACAGTATGAACACTGAGAACTAAGAGAATCACCTTGAGCACATAGCTCAGGACATGTCTGCATCTCTCCTCCTTGTCATGTGAAACAGGAAAAGCACCGCTCGGCTGCAGGGATCAAAACGGGGAAGATTATGCTTCGGTATTTACATACGACATTTATCTGTACATTCCACACTGTCCCCTCAAGTCGGTGTAGAGGAGAACCGTTTGGAGAGGCACTCACTCTGATCTGGTGAGTGGATTTGTATTTCTCTGGGACCGACAGCTCCCCTACAGAGCGGATCACAGCCACAGCTTTACTATCGTCCTGCGGGCTGGAGAAGGAGCTGTACGAGCCGTTTTCGTCGCTGTCCTCCGTCAGCTCCTCCTCTTCCTCCCGGTCTTCGTCGCTGTAGCTGTCCTCTGAGCCGCCGGCTCGAAGCGACTCCTCTCCGTCTTCTTCTAGAGGCTCGTCGAGCTGGAACAGCTCCGACAGCATGTAGTGGGCAGAGGCGATGATCTGAACAAACCGGAGACGGAGGAGATCAGACCTGGAGTCAGCTTCAATCTAAACTACAGCATTCTCAGATTTAGTTGGTTTCACTTTAAAATACTGCTTGTATCAAATCCGGTTGTATGATGACCAATTTCATGATTAAATGCAGGGTCAGTATATGAATTTGGTCGGCCCTAATTCTAAAAATGCCATTTCTTTTTATAACCATGCTTACCTGGGGGTGCCTCTCCTGATCCAGAAGCTTGACACAGTTTAAGAGCAGAGTTCTAATTGTGCCATAGTGCTTTCTGTTTTGCCTTGCCTTCAGCATCAAGTTGCTGGCAACTCTGCACCGAAAAAATGGAAAATAGACAAGAATTCATTACAGTTACAGTGGACACTTTCTTTCAATTTTGTCTGATTTAAGAATAACAACGATATATTTAATTAATAAGTTAAACATTGCCAATTGAATCTCTTACCTTTTTAATTATTTCATTTTGAAACAGTCACCAACATAATACTGTTTAAATAACGTATTTGATTCCATTCACATTTGAACCTGATTCCAGCTATAAATGTATAGATTCAGTTTAACCAATATTGTAAGCTCATAAAAACACATATTCTAGGTATTTTATGATAAAATGAAAGTAAAAAAATGTCCTAGCTCCTCTAAGTTATTGACCTTTACTGTTTTCTCAACTGTAGGAATCCTGAGGCACAAAGACACTCCTGCTCTGAGAACCTACCTGTATAGTAACACAGCCACTGGAAGAGTGAAGGGATTCTGACATTTCTCTTCTTCTGCCTCTTCACACAGAGTAGTGAGATCATAAAGCTTCACAATGTCACTCCCACTGGCTGTGGATTCAAGAAAGAGCGTTAGAGAGCATCGAGATGGACCAGCGCTGACTTGAGAAATCTTGCTCGTCTCCCACCTTTGAAAAGCCAGTAGGTGTGACCCTCTTTGGTGCAGTTGGACTTGAGGAAGGAGAGGATATTTTGGGCGATGTCTTTCACCACCCTGGTGGAGAAAGTTGAGTTCTCGAGATGAGGGATTTCCTCTGTTTTTATCATCTCATATTTCTGCAGGAAAAAACACAAAGTTATAGTTAAAATAAAGCACGATATTGACAACATTTGTGATTTTACAAACTATTTTAATGGCACTTAAAAATGTATTCTTTAAAAATTATAGATTATAATCTAGTTATATGTCTTTATTCTGCTTCTACTATGAAGATTAACTATGGGAATCATCAAACCGATAAAATTATAGTACTTATTGCAACACTGGACCACAGCAAACAGTAACTTACCTGAACAATGCCATTGACGTGAAAGCACATGACAAGCTCTGGAACATTACACATCAGATTGTCGAGCCAGTAGTCAATACCTGTCAGGATGTTGATTGGTTTATTGTTGTCCCTGAAAAAAACCCAAAGTAATTTGCATTATTTGCTGACATGGAACAAAAAGACCCCAACAGAAGTGCAATACTATTCAAATTACATGATTCCATTGTTATTTTCTCTCTAAATTAGTTTTACTTTCACATCCATAATGGAAGCAAACAGTTGAAAATTCCAACCTGAGTCTCAGACTGACAGCAGGATAGCGACCACCTCCGAAAATAGGCATGTTGGACCCAACCAACATGTGGATGTCTTCAAATGTCCACATGATATTTCGCACAAAGTCGTTTCTTAAACCCTGAAAAATAAGTGACATCCAAGTGTTTGCATACATTAGACATAAGGTACCAACAGGTGTAGTAAACCTTTAAGGATGGGTAAGTGTTTTTATTACCTGACTGGTCTCCCCTTCATTGAAAAGCATTGTGAGGTTTTGCTCTTTGGGTACAGAAGTCACCTGATCCAGAGCAAACTTGCTGTCCATAGAAACACTTCCCTGCACACATAGTAGCATTAAAGTCAGTATCACGTCAAGCCGAAATTTTAAATCATATCCCGGTCATATTGTGCATCTTTTTTGAACAACATATTCCAAAACAAGTTTTTCTTCTTGGAAAAAAAAATATTATGCATGTTTAAATCAGGTACCAGCCAGTTTCAACCAATAACATCCACCCATCGATCAATCTATGACTTCAGCTCTGCATAGAGTGAGAGAAGGTCATGAGCTAATCTTTTCAATGATCAAATCAAATTCCTCCTAACGTTATGTCCCAACTGTCTATCCTGTTTCACTTGGAAATATGTCACAGTACGGAAGATAGATACTCTTTAAAAGTAATTTTAGCTTTACTTTAAGCTAAGCAAGAGCCACTCTAATCTAAAAAAATCTCACTTAATACTGAACATTTTGATTGAATACAGCAAACAGGATTGATTTCTAATCAAGAAGACATTCACTTAATTTCTAAAGTAGCACTTTCCCATCAGGTATCGCTAAATAACTGTCCCGACAGTTCAGATGCTGTACCTGCTTGGGAGCATCTGGTTCTTCTGTATCAGACGCTGCGCTGGTGAAAGCTGTGGGCCATGACGAACTGAACTCCTCTGCCTCATTCTCCTCCTCCTCCTCCTCCTCCTCCTCCCCCCCTTCGTTTGGGTTGTCTGGTACAGGCTCTGCAGCCCCATCGCCATTTATACTTTAAACACAGAAGGGATCGGATAAGACTGGGAGAGAAGCACCTCAACATTAAGTGCAGTCGCCCATGATAAACCCAGATGTTTTCCCCACGCAAGTGCTCACCTGTAGTAGAGGAACTTTGACAGAATAGCTTTCTGATACCAGTGCTCTTTACTCTTCTTTTTCCTCTGCCACTTCTGATCTATTAGCCGCTGGTAAAACTCTTTTAGCCACGTCCAATCTCCTGTCTAGAACACACACACACACACACACACACACACACACACACACACAGCAGGAAAGAATGCAGTCACTTTAACCACTCTCATAGGGACTATCCTCAACTTCAAATAGTCTGGAGTCCCTGATGTACCTGAGAGGATTGCATGAAAAGCTCTTGAATGTCCAGCTCATCCAACAGCAACGTCCTCCCCACGCGGTGGACGGCCATACTGACGTGGGACTTGCTGTACGGGATTTTCAATAGCTTCTTGATGTTCTGAATGCGACAAAAAAACAAAAACAGTGTTAGCATCAGATGTACATGCACGTTTCTGAAACTAATGCAGAAACCGCAGCTTTGTAACAGCTCCACAAACCTCTGAGTCGGATACCACGTCGACATCGTCCCCGATGCAATCAATGAACTCATAAGCCATCCCGAAACTGCAAAAGAAGAAGAGGAGCTTAATCCCTACAGAACGTTTGTGAATGTTGATGTGGATGAAGGTCAGACTGGTGATCAGCAAGTAAATCACAGATACTAATTCATTTGCGAATGTCTTTAATCTTTAATCAGAGTTAAGTTATCCACTCCTTTTTGTTACTGGTGTCTATTTTATATTAAGTCTGCTTCAAATGCGGGGCTGCATTAAATCCACAACATGTATGCCTATATGCAGCGATAATATATGGGTTACTGGTTAAAAAAACATATTGGGACAGGTACACCCTTTATGAAGCAAACACATAAAACTATGTCACAGTTTCATATGAGAGTAGAACAATAAATATGAGTTGCAGTAATAGTATGATGTTAAACCTGGAAAAGGGCTTGCTCTTGCTGCTGGACCCTAACACAGTGGTCCCGGCGCTGCCCAGCTGGGGGTTTTCTCTCAGCCAGTTGGCAGGAGGAAGCTTCAGGTCCGTCTTCTCCTGCAGGAGGGCATAGCTGGTCGGAGGCGGGGCGGCAGAGTACTTGACCACGGCCCGGCTCTTTATTTCGCCGGTGCTAGTGGCGCATACTGCGGAGTCCTTCGGGATAGCAAAGTAAAACATCATAATGTCAACACCGTTACCAGGTCCCTCAACACAAACATGTCCGGTGTACTGCGTCGTCTCGTACCTGTTTGCTGGTCTCCCCCGCGCAGGTAGGGCCACTGCCCTCCTCCGTTGCGTTATCCAGAGGGACGACGGGCTCCCCGTCCCCAGCTGACGCGCTCATACTGGACACAAGTCAATTCAGCGAACACCAGCGACGTTTTAACAACCGGACAGCCTGTCCATGGCTCGGACAGCTCGCGACAATCTACGCGTAAGCTAGGTAGCGAGCGGCATTCGTCAATTGCCTCAATAAAGTTGTGTCCAGTTTGCTAGCTCGACAGGCTAGCTCCTCGAAACAAGTGTGGTCGCAAGGTTGTTAAATCACAGCTGGACGACACTTGCGCGAAAGGCTGCTGTTGCTATGGCAACCGCAATAGTGTTTAGCTCTCTTTAACTAGTTCAATACGCATGTGAGGTTCTCCCATCTCCATCTGCAGCCAGTTTGTTATGGTCAGCACACACGTTGTGTTATTATTGCGAGCAGTAACCACTTCCGGTTTCACGGTAAGACGAACTCCAAAACCTGTCTTTTTTTCTTAGTTTGACATTAAAAATCACTACGAAATTCGACGGGAATGTTTATAACGGTAGAATATTAGCTTGTATGACGGAAATTCGTTCAGTTCCTGCGATTTCTTGAGAAAAAAAATGTATGAACCGGAAGTACTTACCGAGCGGAGCCTTTCTGGAAACATCGAGTACGTTCTGTTCATTTCTGGTTTATTTTATTTTGAAAAGCACTGACCTATTTCAACATGCGTCGACTTTACTGGTAGTTTATGTTAATATGTATTTTACAGCCAAATGGTATCGACAAACGTTTGTGTTGTTTCATTTCTGTTCTGTGCTTGGTAAATCATTATTTTGTTTACAAAACAAAACAATATACAGTGTTTTTGTTTGGAAAATTAAATTAAATATGTAAGTAGAAGAAGAGTATTAACGGCAAAAAGTAAAGCATCAAAAATAAAATAAAAATTCAGAGCATAACATATCATATATTTATATTATATTATATTATATTATATTATATTATATTATATTATATTATATTATATTATATTCCATGGTGGGGGAAGGTTTGATATATTGTATTTATGAAGAATTAGCCTTATCAGAATATAAAAACAGGCTATTCTTTAACAAGTAAAAATACATTCATGGTTCAAAACTGATTTTACGTTAGCAGCACAAATTCAGATCACTTAATTAATAGATTTTCATAAAATAGAAATGTGTATTTGGCACTGGTATAAAAGACCACACTAACAAATATAACATACATAAAGTGGAGTAAAAGTACAACTTATTTCGATTTGAACGTGAGAAAATAGCAAAGTTGAAGTAGATGTTATATTATATTATGTTATACGGGCAGGATAATGGTCACATATAATGCAGGGTAGGCTATGTGAAGCAGCTGACCGGCTGAACAGGGAGGAGCTGTGAACCTCAGACAGGCGGTTCGTCCCTGTGCTGACGGATAGACAGGCCCTTACGTTTTAACAATCATTTCGTCTTCGTGCAAAGTCAACTGGGAGCGTTCGACTCATTAAACCCGCCACATTTTGGGGACCGTGTGACAAATCCGTGTTTTATATTACAATGGGCAGCTGGAGGAATCACGTGCGCGCCGGGCTGCTGCAGAGAGACCAACGTGAGAAAGTTCCGTACGTTGGCGTCTTCACGAGCTGTAAGATTAACGCGTACTTAGTTCTATGACCTCTTTGCAGTGATGATGTTCTCCCTGTGTTAGCCTGTGGACAGATGTCTGTTTCCTTTCAGTGTCTCAGCTGGAGGAACGTTTTGAAGTTCGCAAACAAATTTTGGATGAAGTTCAGTGCAAGAGGTCAGAAAAGTAGAAATTTAAACAAAACTCACATTTGGCCTTTCTGTTTATATGGATGCCCAAAGCTTGATTTTAGTTGTTATTATTATTATTATTATTATTATTATTATTATTATTATTATTATTATTATTTTAAATCTGTTACATTGGGTTTTTATTTTCAGTTTAGAGCGAGGTGGATTTGAAGTTGGTAAAACCACCCGACTCCTTCAACTCCAACTGAGAGAGAGCGAACACCTGGAAGAAAAGGTGGGTTTAAATGTGGAGAACTCACTGAGAAACGCCATAACATGTGTCCTCGGTTATTTCACTAAGCAGGAGCAGCTGATGAACCTTAGGCATGCATCTGGTAACCGGACGATATGTTTATAGATTGATGCCTTGACTAACCTTTGAACTCCTGTGATCCTCACATTATCCACCATTTCATCAATCCATCCTTCTGCTTTTTGTCTCCTCAGCTGTCCCAGACTGTCTCTGACCTGACCACCGTCCTGTATCTGAAAGAGGCTGAACTGCAGTACTGGCAGTCGCGGTAATTCAAAGTGTTAACTGGCTTTCCCAATACATCCTGCTTTGAGTGTAATCATAAGAGACACACTTGGGGTTTATATGTGACAGTTATTGTGGATTTCTCTCTTGTTTTAGTGTATCTCACTACCATCAAGAGGCCCGAACTCTGGCTAAAGGGAGCAACAACCTGAAGGCGACCCTTTCAGATTCTGAGTTTACTGTTGAGTGTCAGTCCAAAGAGTTGGCCGCCCTGCGTGCTGAGCAGAAAGGACTGCACGGGGCGTTGGCGCAGGCTTGGAGCGAGAAGGATGAACTCCTGCAGCGATGTATGGAGGGGAAAAGAGCAGAGGCGGACAGATTGAATACATACAACGACGCACAGGAAAGGCAAGACAGCTTGATCCCTGTGTGGCTAAAAAAACCTAAGGTTGTTTCACTTTGATTGGTAGTATAACCACAATTTTTTGGGGGGTAGATTTTAAGTTGTTGCTTTTTTTCACCAGGTGGCAACGTTTGGCCCAGCAGCTGAAAAAGCACCTCCGTACGGAGAAGAGAAAAGAGTACGTTCCCATAGCGACGAGCTCTTGGTGCGGTGAAACCAAAACGCCCACATCAGTCATTCAGCATAAGGATCGCCCTTCTCTTCGAAATATTAATGAACAGTAGGCGCAAGCAAATGACTGCCTCTTCATTTAAAACCATTAGTTCATCTCGGTGCTGCACACGCTGACCCTCGCAGCCGCCGAGGGCCTCGTCGAGTGCATCCTCGTGACCTTCTTAATTAAGAGGATGAGGTCAAGACAGTGTTATCATGATTAAAAAAAAAAAAAGCACTGATAGTGCCGATGAGAGCCGATTTAGCCTTCATCACATAACTCAGTGGGCTTGTGGGAAATATTACCAGAAGCAAGCTCATCCATACACAGCACAAACTCGCATCCAGTACCTTCACCTGACCGTGAGGTTTATGTCGGCACTGGACCCGGACACAGATGATAAAACCATTTTAATTTGAGGAGGCAGACATTTTTCTATGCATCTTGTGTGCTTCAACCTGATTATTGGGATTATTATGAATTGTGGATGGCATCCTCTTCAGCTGTGTGTTGAACATAACCTAGAAAGATGTCATTCAACCTTTTTTTATGTCTCATCTTGTCCTCAGGGATCAATAATACAACAGACGTACACCAGAGAGACTTGGACCACAACCATGCCTCAGCACCGGCAAGAGTCTAATATCCCCATGGGATCCTGGAGACGATGGCTCTCGGTACAAAGGTTACCTCTCTGTGCATTTCCCCATTTCATTCCCTGTTTGCTTGGAGTTGAAAACCTATTTGCCCGTATGTGATGCGAGTCAGGTGACCGAGGTGCGACCCTTTAAAACTAGAAGTGCTGCCTTTATTATCTGTTTTAATTTACCTAAACACTGATTCCACTATGTTCTCTAAGTATTGTCGACTTTGTTGGTGCCTAATTGTGCATATTTTACATTTGCCACTTTAATTAAAATCCTTTCCCCAAGTTATGTCAATTACATTCCAGATAACTTATCACATCTGGACTTTGTCCCCACTTTAAGAGTCCCTATAGTTGTACTATTTGAGGTGATAAACCACTGACACAACCTGTCTTCATAGTTCACATAATTTAAATTGCAGGAGCTGGTGGTGTTTTACATTCAGGGCAATTGGTATTAGTGACTTTGTACCCATTTTATCTTTTAACTCTGTTTATTTAGGAAAATCAAGCAAATATGTTTTACCTCATTGGTTAAATAGTGTATTTGAAAATAATTGGGTAATCTGGGATCTTTAAATTGTACTTTTTAAACATATTTAGATTTTCTTATTAACACCTATCCCAGGTGAATGTTATTGTATGTATTGTTCTTTTAAATCCAGTGTTGAGAAAAATAAAGCCACTTCTTTGTTGATTTCCGCTTGTTTCATCATGCATCAGGAAAAACTTTCCTGATTTGAAAACAAAGGTTTTCTCTTTGAAATTCTCAAACTTACATCAATTTAATGGCATTTTGGCTACAAGTCTACTATACTTGCTCTTAAACAAGCTGTCTGGGTGATTTCTCCACGGTTCAAATAAATAAGCAGGAAATTTCACATTGTCTTACTTAATTTGCTATAATTAAATGTTCAACAAAACAATAATAATTTTTCTTCCATGTCTTTTTACTGCCAGAATTTCAGTTGGAAATCACCATGGCAAATTAAGATCACATTTCAGGTTGTTTGTGCATGCAGGAGCATGTTACCATGGTCACCATTGTGTTTGCATGAGTATTAAACTGGACAGTGTGCGTGCTGTGTTAGTGAAAGTGGACAAACTATTACAATGGTAAAAAAGCAATTTCCCTCAGCGAGCAATGGTGGCAAATGGGTAAGAATGTCTTACACATGATCAGATTCTACATCATAATGTTCAACGCTGGCTGTGTAATTAGCTTTTCTTTCATTTTCTTCTTAGTTTCCTCATCCAGGTTCACCAGAGAATGAGACGAGGAGTCGGGAGGTTTGTACGAGCACTGGGATCATGCTGACTCAGGTTCATTCATCGCTGCCTCAGGCTTTGAATTCTGAGCGCTACCCTAAATGGAAAACTCAGCAGGTGTGTACATGTACAGTAGATAATAGAAGTTGTTTTTTTTCATTGCACTTTTTATCAAAGCACTTTCCCCAAAGAAAGAAACACCTAATGTTATCCCATTCCACTGTATCAGACTGCTGTCCTCAAAATGACTTTCTTTACAGAAATCCAGAGAATATCCCTTCTCCCGCCATGACAACAAGCACGCTTTAAAAGACAACATCTCCGTCTTCACTCCTGTAAGTATCAAGTAAAACTCAGGCCATTATGAAATGTTCAGCTGCATCCCCACATTACAGCTTGAGAGGAAACCCATATATTTTCAGGGTGTGGGACGCAGGAAGTGTCTTGATGATCACAGACAGCACAACTCCCACTTCTTCACGTGCCCCGATGGAGCTTACGGCAGCCCTGAAGGGACCGGGTGGAACACCACAGTCCACCGGTCTGACTTCACGGTGAAGGAGGCTGCGAATGTTCCAACTGGCACCAGGCGATTCCCTCGCAACCACAAGCAGAAGTCTGCAGAGGCAGCTTTGGCTCAGGCAGGGGAGCAATTCATGTGGTTCGGACGACAAGCCTCCAACCCCTCAGAGACCCTGCAAGAGCTGGCAGCTACCAGCTGCTCGGCACCCTCCAGGCCGAGTCACCAGGGCCCTCGATGGCATCTTTGAGGGGTGCAGAGAGGGTCGGCTAAACTTTCTGGATGTCCAGCTGTAAAAATCAAATAAAAACTGAATTAGAAACACAAAATATAATTTTCTCTTGCTTTTAGAGCTGTATTGCAAAAAGTAGTAAACCTTTCAAACAAGATTTAATTCAACAAAAATGAGTCTGGAAAGTGGACTTTTAAGAAACCACTTGATGTAGGCTACTAACAATATATCACTTCTGTATCTGATCATATCAAGAAAACAATGACATTTGCAGGTAATTGAAGCATCTAAACACATTCATAGGTGGTCATGATTTCATTTATATCTATATATCTATATTGTAACACCCTGTGAGGGACTGTGTGTAGTTCACAGCTTCACCAGCAGAGGGCGGCAGGGCTGCATGAGTAATCGGTCAACCCTGATCATCCATCGATAAACAAGTTGTAGCAGAATTGTAATAACCAAAACCCCTGTGTAAAGTGCATGCTCTGGAGAAAACGTGGAGGGGGAAATAATTAGAAAACATAATCCAGCTATTTTTATTCAGTGCTTATCGACACGAAGACATTACATTAGAGCATGTTAAATAAATCAAGCTTGATTTGAGTGTGTGTGTGAGAGAGAGAGAGAGAGAGAGAGAGAGAGAGAGAGAGAGAGAGAGAGAGAGAGAGAGAGAGAGAGAGAGAGAGAGAGAGAGAGGAGAAAGCGTGGGAGAATAACAGAGAACACAGCTCGGAGAAAGGCACTTAAGTGAAAAGTATCCCCAACCACTTTCTCCAATAGCTGATGTTTTCTCCAGAGTACGTTCTGACCAGCTGCTTTCTGTCTTTAAGTACCCACAGGGGAGATAAGGTTTTTCTTTTCAGCCGTATAGTAATTAGCTGATCCACATACAGCACCGACCTTGTAGGAGTTTGTTTCACTTCTTTTTTTTTTCTTTTTTTTTAAAGGGTGACACACATCTCACGGTTTTTATATAGCGAAAAAGAAGAAGCTGTGAGACATCCATCTAGAGCTGCCGCCCCTTTTTGCTCTAACTTTGATATTATCTCTTGCAGCCAAAAGAAAACTGATTCCTTGATGCAGGTGCATCTTCCACCGGGCCTGCAGGGCAAGGGGGTTTGTTATGACCACACCTTTAAAATAGGACTAAAAATGAATAAAGGTGCACAGAAAAGGTCACTGCTCTTTGCCATGTCACTGAAACACTGCTGGTCAGATCGAACCTAAATTTATCTTTAAAAAAAGGGGGTGTAGTGGTGTTTGACAGTCGGTTCTGTCTAGTCTCCACTGATTGTCTGCCACCTCTGTCCCTGTGGGTGCAGTTAGTAGACTACACTTTTGCTTTGGACTTGCCGCCACTTGACAACTCCTCCGCGTGCAAACCCACCCAACACTTCATAATCAGAAACTCTCATTAGCTCTGTCAGAACGGCAGTAAGGGTTTTTAATATTTGACAGGGGTGAGATGAGCGTGCTGCAATTGCATGTCAATCACTAATTCAGCGCGGTGGCTGGGTGCAACGCATGTGCCACGTCAGGCGATATGTATTTATATCATGCGGAGCCCCAAAAAAAAAACCCCAGCAAGTATATGTAAATACAGCTGCTTGGTGGAATATCAAACCTTCTCCCAAGGACAAAAGACACATCTCAGTAAACAAGCATTCAACCACCAAAGCCTTGCACTTCATGAATATTAAATCAGACCCTTTGAATCCTACCTCTTTGGTGTGCGGAGGCCCCTAGTCTGGATTCTTACCATTCACTGTGATTTATTCGCAGGTGCATGTGTCTCTTTGATGTGTTGAGTTGAGAGCACCTGTTAGAGGGAGAGGGAAAAAAAGCTAGACAGACAGTCAAAATGACAGCAACAGACACTTCTGTGTGTGTGCGTGTGTGTGTGTGTGTGTGTGTGTGTGTGTGTGTGTGTGTGTGTGTGTCTTCTTTAAAAAAAAAAAAGGCTGCTGTGCTGTTTTGACAGACTGTTGTGAATCACTTTTTGTCAAACAAAATCCACCTTTTTTTGTATCATGTCAGCTTTGGCATCCGTTCTGATGCTGTGACATGGTTTTTTTCGTGTTTGTCTATTACCAATTCATTAAAGATGCAACTTGAAAAAGAGAGTTGCCATGGAGATGTTTTGGTTAAACCGCGTATGTCAAAAAAATGAATTTTTCTGTTTATTCTTTTGCCAATTGCAACTAGCGTTCCCTCATTGCTTTAGATATTTCACCTCTCTTTTTTATATTCTTTTTAATGGAGTGTCAAGGCTCACAGCATGACTCTTCCTTATGCCCAACATTTCATCTTGTTCAGCATCCTATGCCAATACTGTAAAGTCCTTAACGGCCATAGAGTTGACTTCATAACCTTAAGTCTCCTCAGTCAATCCACTTGCAGGACTTACAATTTCCTGTCCATCTTCTTTTCTTTTTTATTCAAGCAGCTCGTTGGTTAGTGTCCCCTGGCAGCCTTGTTCCAGCAATGGTCAGCGGCCCCTCCAGTGTCTGAGGGTGGCGATAAAGCCGGATGGGGGTCTAATTCCCACAGAGGACAAGATACCATCATGAGAACATTCCCATCACTCGAGGAGTTTGCTCCGTGGAGATAAGAGCTCCCCGGCTCTGCCCCGTGGGTGTGTATTAGTGCTTGCACCGTGCATATGTGTTGAAATGGAGCACTTTGGAGTTGTTAGCTGCAGTCTTCCCCGTGTTGCGGCTGCGAGGTCCACCGGCCAGTCGTCGAGCACAAACGCTGCCCTCGGAAGATCAGACCTCTCCTCGCTCTACATCACATTCCTTCGTGTATTTTTCCAAACCTCCGACACAGTTTGCATGCTAATTTGTGTGTAGGTGGTACGTATAATTACATTAGGCAGGTTGTAAACAAAGACCCACAAGCAGCAGTCAGTTCAAGAGAACAATAATACAGTTTATACGAGAATGGGTGAATTTATCAGGCGTAGTACATGAAGAAACTTGCACTTCAAGCTGTGTTAGATGTGCTAAATTAGAGTGAAAATTATTGATTCGGTTCCATTAGATATGTGTGGAAGTAGAATCAGCCTTTCACATTGCTGATCTCGTGTTTTTGTTCTATATCGAGTGCAACAATGCAGATGCAACCTCGGGCTGACAAGAATAGACACTTCTGTCCTCCACATTGAAATGCACGTCTTAGCTCAAACAGGGGCTCGTCACAGTTGTACAATATTACCATGTGTTTCATCACCACTTAAGAAGCTCCACCTCTTAGTTTCATCTCGTCTGCTGCTCCTTGGAAAAATAAATCAGCCTCACGGTATTTTAACCTCCCTCAGTAAAATCCATTCCAATTTGCAGATCACAAACCGGACCACACACTCCACAATCTGCTTCTTTTGCACCTTCTCTCATACTTCATCAAGGAGTCACATTTGATGGTCTTCTAACAGAAGCTTAACTCCTTCAGTTCATATTTGCTGTGCTCACAGTAGACCGCTGTTGTTTTCATGAACTTCCTGCTTTCAGTTCCATCACATACAATATCTGCAGTTTATATAGTCAGCCTTGGAAAACAGCTTGAGCATCTCACATAAACATTCACGGTATTATATTTCCAGAGGAAGCGAAAACATCCATAGACCTCACAACAAGTCTAATTAACTGCTTTCACACGTATTTTCCATTCAAAGGGGGGTAAATCTGCTTCATTTGCATTCTGTTGGAGGCACAAATATAAGCCACTGATGGCATTCCTGTGTCTTTTAAAGGCTGCCATGGATGTGTCAGAGGCCTTAATGTGGTGGAATATAATTAGACGTGAGTGCGGTCAGAGTGGTATTGTTTGAATCATATTATGCCACCTCAAAAGCGATGTTAAGAGACATTCTGCTGCTGCACTGTCTGCACACTTAGTGGAGGAGGTGCATGCAGTACAATGGCACACTCTTAACAATCCAACATCATTATCAAACGAAAATTACACTCCTGTGTGCTTGTCATTACAACACCCCTTACATGTCATACATTGCTGAATTCTCAATTTAACATTATCTCTGCTTTTTAGCTGCTGATAATCATCACCAAGTGCTCTTGGTGGTGATGTGGAAGTTAAATTAGCTGCACTAACCCTTTTTTTCCTTTTTCTTCCCCGAGAAGGTAGAAACATGTGAATTTATGTTGAATGTTTATGTAAAATCACAAGTGAGATCAAGGTCAGTTTTGAATAGCAACAGATTATTTGACAGAATAAAAGACGTATGAATGTTTGCACGGAGTGAATACATGTCTTCACAGTTTATTTTAATCAGAGGAAGACGGAGCGTTATAGTAGGCATTCAGGACAAGTAAAAGGAAATGCTATGCAATAAGGTGATTTACGCACGAGAGACCGACTCAAGGTTGCGGTGGAATATTCCCTCAAATGAGGCGGAGAGTGGAGCAGCATGAGAATAAACCGTCTTTAAAGATTAACATAACCCTTGGAGGTGTTATTGTATCCCCGTAACCAAGTCGAGACTTCAGCAGGTGCAGAACAGCTCTCCCTCTCTGTGAGTTACTGCATTAAGTCCCTCAAATTTAGTAGCACAATCATGAGCCTCCCGTTCACTCTCAGGAGTAGAAGAATCGCTTTGCATTTTAAAAAGGTCAAACACTCAGATCTCTGCCAGGAGGAATTGAGGGAAGAAATAATGTCCCTCTGCAGAAATATGCAGTCGCACACTACTGATCCTCTCAAATACCCACTGTACAGTGAAGAGATTAGAGGTGTGTGTGTGTGTGTTGACTGTCATCCTCTAGCAGCGAGTGTATAAACAAAGGCAAATCATAATATCGAATCCTAATGCGGTGCACATTTTAATAACATTCAGGACTATTGCTCTAGTGCAACCATCTTAAGCAAGTAACTGGAGTATAATAAAAACATGGGGGGGAGGGCATGGTGTAAGGCATATATCATGATTGCTATTTGAAATGTAAAGAGGTAAATAAGCACAGGAGAGGATAAGCTTATAATTAGCAAACACAGCCCTTTGTAGGATTAAAGCTGTTACAATAAGCTGATTTTTGAAACAACTCCTATATTCAAATTGACAACAAGTTTATGAAAACAACATACAGTATATCATATAAGTTTACATCATTAATTAATATACTGCATCACTAGGTGCCTCTTGTTTGCTGTTTTGTGGGAGAACATTACAGCAGTGATTCAAATGGTTTCCCCTGCCTCTTCTTCCTCCTGTCATCCATCTCTGCAGCCATTGCAAACATATGCTTCAGCTGGTGTCCCCTGTTGGCTGGTGTTGGTCTTTGGAGTATTTGGGTTCGTGCCCAGTAGTTACATTGTGCTGGAGTCAAAACGATCACAGGAAAAGATGCACTCAGGACAGGGCCAAGAGCCCCCGGGCCTGCAGGACCACACACCATGGGCACGTAGCACAGAAGCTGCAGCAAGAAACAGAATAACGGTGACTTTCTTTGTCTTGGAAAGCTCCTTTGAAAGACACTGGTTTGCTGGAAGTGTTGAGAAAGAATGGAGACTAAAGTGAACAGGAAATCCAAAGATGATCTTTGCCATCTGGTCTTTATTATATATGGCTGGCATTACTGTGTGAATAAATGGAGTGTCCACACTTATTCTACTGCTGAGACTGGAGCGGGGAAAAAAGGGAGAATATGGAGTGCATGTTTTAAGCATGACATCAAGGCACAGCTGCAGTTGCTGCAATCTGCACCTGTGGCAGGAAATGGAGGAATGAACAGAATAAACATGCAGTCGAGTTCCAAATATATCTATGCACCTATATGTAGGCTATCTGTATGTGTACAACGGGAAAGAAATACAGCCAGGGCTGTAAGCAGTATTTTAGACAGAAACTCTCTATTCCCCATGGACTCTCAAGTCCCCCCCCCCCCCCAACACAACCATCCCCCCACTTCATAAAATATAGATCAGACACCAAAAAGTAAGTCTGTAAAATGTTCTAATTGTTAGATATTTCATAGGCAAACCCTGAAGGTCTAAATACTGTTACAAAGTCTCTTCCACAGTGCCAACAAAAAGTGAAATATGTTTGACTAAATCCAACATTCATGCAACCATTTATCAATTGAATTATTGGTCTGACATTTGGTAGAAAAATGTAAACACAATGATGCTACAAATACTGAAATCAGCCTGTAACATACAGGGTGTTTGACTTTTAAATGTAGAAATTGAATTCTCCCTAGAGGCTGATTTTCTCATGGAAGATAAACACGCTTCACTTTTTCTGGAGAGATTTCTCAAGTTAGGATTGATGTTCACATTACTAAGTTCATATGGACTGCACCAGTTAGCTTGCACATATTTTACTTAGAGATGAGTTGTTGCTGAATATTTGCATCCCAGTAGCTGCCAGGTGTCTTGCTGAGCCAAACGTCGCATTAGCTTGCTAAGAGGTAAGAGAACTGGACGGCCACTTGTTTTCAGGGAGGCTTAATATATTTATTTATATATTTATTACTTGGGATTTTTAAAATCCCACAAAAATAACTCAAATTACAAAACGTTATGCTAATACCGTTAGCCAAAAAACAATCGTTTAGGCCTACTAAGCTAGTGTAATTCTAGCTAGTGACGTTTCTCCCTTGACTGCTTCAATACAGGCTATGAAACACATATTTCCCCATGTATGCAGATGGTAAATATAATATATAATTTACCTTAAACAAGCCATTGATAGGTAAGTTTAATAGTTTGGTCAACAAAACAAAATTAGAAAAGGTTTGTGACAGTTTATTGTGATGCTAGCAGTTAGCATTAGCCTACCAATTTACACATTAGCAAAATCAGGCTAAATTCGTGCCTCAAGTCTTAAAGGTTTAGGTAAAATTTAGTCATTTAGAAGTATATTTGAAGACTAAATACAAATACATGACCTCTGGTGAGGAACCACCAACATTCAGTGTACGTGAGTATAGATTTAAAATGATAACATCCTTTATCTATTTATTGGGGATTTTTAAAATTCCACAAAAACAACTCAAATGACAAAACATTATGCTAATACTCTTAGCAAAAAAAAACAGGCTTTTGGACCTAGTTAGCTCGTGTAATTCTAGCTTCTCCTTTGACTGCTTCAATACAGACTCTGAAACACATATTTCCCCATGTAAGCAGATGGTAAATATAATAAATAATCTACCTTAAGCAGTAGTTTGGCCAACAACAAAATTAGAAAGGTTTGTGACAGTTTATTGTGACGCTGCAGTTAGCGTTAGCCTACCAATTAGTAAAGCCAGGCTAAAGGCGTGGCTCAAGTTTTAAAGGTGTGGTAATGGATCCTTTAAACGCTTTTGCTTAAATAGGCCAATGGTTAGAACACAGTTGCATCAGATTGGCCATTAGGGGGGAAAAACAATCGAGCCTAAAAAGGACAGATATCACAATCGCCCTTTTCTCGAAATTTCCCACCGTCTCATCTCCATCAACTGCAAGTCTCTCGCGTGTGATGTGCAGTGTGTGCGCGCGCGCGCGGGTCCTCGTGTGTGTGTGTGTGTGTGTGTGTGTGTGTGAGCGAGAAGTGGGCAAAGGCTCCGCCTCACTCAAAAAGCGAGAGAGAGAGAGAGAGAGAGAGAGAAAAAAAAGGAAAAGCAAACTGATACACACCTCTCAATTCTGGCAGGAGGAAAAGAATAGGAGTGTTTATGAAGCGTAGAAGTAAACAGCAGGATAACCAGGCGCAGCGAGAGAACGACGCCACTTTCCCCCCCGTAAAAAAAAAAAAAAAAACAGCGACACCAGGCACCGTTTTCCACACGCCGGAGATTGTCCCGCTGCGTTCAGGATTAAGTTTTTTTTCTTTTTTTCATGTCATCTAAAAAAAAGGTGGATCATTATCTAAATCCGAGATAACAAGCGAATTTGAAATGCGTAGCCTGCGATGCTATTTCTGGAGCCGGCGGTTGAACTCTCACTAAACATCCAGTCGAGGTAGGATTCAAGATCATTGTAAAAAATAAAAAATAATGTGCCGTGTGTGTGTGTAGTTTGAAAGCTGTGTGCTCGCGTCGCTGCCCATGTGTCCCTGCGCCATCAGCGAGGAGGGACGAGAGAGAGAGGGTGGGAGTAGACATTAGCCCATACACACTTCGTGGTGATGTGGGAACAGGCTTTATGAAGTTCCTAATGAGCTGGGCGGCTACTAAAGGTAATGGTGAGCAATGAGCATATTACACATCCGATTTACAGTGTTTTTATTTTGTAAATGTCGACGGGCTTCACATTTCAAATCACAGAGGCTTACAAGAGTTTGATCAAAAAGTTTGCTCAAAGTGTGTAGTTTTTTTTTTTGTGTGCAAAAATTTCTCTCCATTTCAAACTTCCTGACTAATTATTGACTGCTTAATTAGTGAGCCAATCAGGCCACCACGTGATCACCTGCACGTTTTGAAACAGGAAGTACCCTTCACAGTTCTGACAGTGGGCATTTGTTCTCAACTCTCCCCACCTCTCCCTATTCTTTTTTTTTTTTCTGCATTTGGATGATCCAGTGGAAGAAAGATTCAAGTGGAGGAGGAGGAGGGCGGCTCCATTGTCTGGCCAGTGAAGGGGTGGGGATTGAGGCTGTATGCAGATGTGCTGCTGGCAACGGACATCTGCTCTCCCCCTGTGGGCATTGTCACAAGAGGCAGGGGGAACTTAGTGGAGCCCGCCTGCAGAGAAAAGGCCTTTTGTCGATGATATATGCAGGCCGAGGCCCCAACCCTTCCAGAGGCCAATGATTCCAGTAGAAACATTTTACCTCAAAACACATATCAGTTGCTGATGGTGCAACAGATACGGTACTGATCAGTTAGTCATTGCTCGCTGAGATCCCCCCCCCACCTGCAACGCCGCCACCCTCCTCGTTTGCCTCTCCCTATCCTTCCTCTCATCCGCCGCCTTTTACTCTGCTGGGGGTTGAACTTCCTCTCACGTCTTTGTGGCCTGCATTTGTTCAGATATGAAAGCTGGGCCTCCCCAAGGCAGAACGCATCACAGGCAGCATCGCAATGTACATGGCAGCTCCTATCAGGCCTTTTTTTTTTTTTTTTTTTTTGCAGAGGAGGAAAAAAACGCCAAGAAAATGCAAAACCAATGCTTTAATATTCATGATACCAATGCGTACGGCCTGTGCTTGATTGTAGCTATCAGTGTTGCTGCATGTGTGTGCGCTTGTATTCATGAAAATCAGGAGTGTACCTCAACAGATATTCCCCGGTGACTGATGGAGTCGGTGTACTGTGATTACGAACATGATTTGTGCTTGTATGGAGCCCTGTTGTACACGGCTGATCTGCTGTACAACAAGCTTGTGTAGGGACTCATTTGTGTGTGTGTGTCTGCCGTATTATAACACGTTGGATCGCGGAGAGGAGAGCGAGGGGAGCAAGTGCACCGATGCAGGAAGAGATGATGTATTCTTTTTAAAGGACAGGTGCTGTCTCTCACTTTCGCTTGCCACTCGCTCATTCGGCACGTGGTTTTCTTTGCGTGTCTGCATGTTTATTGTTCGGTGAGACTTTCTTGCATTGCTGCCATGTCCGTCTGATTTTTTTGTTGTTGTTGACGTGATGAGTTTATAGAGAGGAAGAGCGCGGCGCCAGAACAAAATCCGAATTGTGCATCGACTGTCTGTTTTGGAGTTACAGAAGCAAAGCAATTATAATTGGTTAATCATATTCTCAGAGCCTAATACTCCATTTAACATAGTAATTTGGACGCTGCCGAAATAGCTCTTGTGAACTCTTCTGAGGATTCCCATAATGGCCCGGCCACTAACGGCTTCTAAAAGTTCCCAAAGGATGGAGAGGATTTTACTGTCATGTGATTGTGCAATGCATTGTGGAGAGGAGGTAATGGGTGTGAAATTACACCGTGGCATCTGCGAGGGGCTGCAAATGTACAGCTTGATGTCTCTCAGACGTGCTTTGCAGAATCGCAGAGCAAGGAGGATTCAGGATTTATGCTACATGTCTTTTGACGTGGCTGCGATTAAACTCTGCTTAAGTAATTCCTAGTTGTTGCTTTTCTGTATTTGAGTCTCTTGGTACATTCGGCTATAGCCAATTAGCCAGTTTAGCTGTTTTCATAGTTTCATCATAGAGCATTTGAATATGAAACATTGTTCTTTGTTTAAAAAAAAGAAAAGTTCTGCTGTGTATTTCTGTCACACAGATCTTTAGACATCTGAGAACTTAATTCTGAAATAGCATTAAGGCTGTGATGCTGAAAACGGGGATTGTTCTGTGAAGTAGTGCACTTTGCAAATTGAGAACTGTGCGCTTCAGAGGCATTTATAAGGGAATGCTTGTACTTCATTTATCCTTTTGAGCAACTTCACCTCATGCAGGCCTGCTGGTAACGTCTCAGAGAACAGACCGTTTCAAAATGACTGTGTGTGCCCTCTCTCGAGTGTAATCGGTGTGCTGTGCAACTTTTCTGCACCTGTTTCTTGCTTGTTATAACTTGCTCTGTCGTGTCTTCGTTGCTCCGGAGTCATTTTTTTGCTCTTTGTGCTTGTGAAGGATATTGTTGGGAGAGTGGATTTGGTTTGCAGGTGTCTGATTCTCTTCACCGGTAGGACCCATTTGCCCAGTGTGCTTGAAAGATAATGTGCATGCTCTCTTGCCTGCCTTTTGTTATGTTATATACAGTGTGAAGAAATGGATACTTCCTCAGTAGTTTGCTCTAAAGTGCTCGCACAGCATCTCTCTAGCTTGCTCCTGCCGCATTGGCATCCCGCAAGCTTGTTTTAAGCTTTGCCAATTCCAAATAATGTATTTAATAGTCCTTCCCACCTTAGCTGCAGTAGTGGCCAGAAAACAAGCTAATTAAAGTCCACTGCCGTATTTGAAAGCATTACGGTTTTTAATTGAGGCAAGCAAACATAAAACGGTTTCAATTATATCCAAACGTTGCCAGTTCTTAAATATTAAACCCTTGTATTAGGTTTTTATTATTGGGTGTATTTGGTGCGTGATCACTGCCGTACCATTGGCCCTCTGAATGTTTACATGTCGGCGTTCACTGGCTGGGAATTTAAACCGAGCTTTGATCTTAATTCTGTAAGATATTTGATCTTTGAAGATTCTTCCCTTCATATTGATGCGTTATTTTTTCTTTCATAATTGATCCAGTTTGTTTATATTTATCAATTAGTCTTAAAGCAGAAAAGGGGGAAAAATACCAATTAAAAGTTCCGAGTTCCTTATTTTTTTTCTTTCCAGTAATTAAAAGGTAAAATATTTTCAATCTACAATAATATAAAGCACACATTTGAACTTATACATTTTCCTGTCAGTTATTTGTTTTGTTGAATGATTATTCTAAGATGTATAATGTGTGCAAATGGAAGAACAAGTGATGTTTTTTGTACATAATATGTTGACAGTGGAAAAAAGCCCAGTTGTAAATACCCAAATTAATATGTATATATATTTCTGTTTACACACTGGCTCCCTGTCACAATGTCTTTGCTAACTGAGACACTCAAATAGAGCGGAATCATCTTGGATGTTACTAGTTGTACCTGGTCTTTTAAACAACTGCAGCCTACAGTACAGCGAGTGTGCTTATATACAGTGTATTGTGGATCCATAAATGAGCATTTCTCTAAATTATTAACTTGCAATATTATCGGAGGAAAGTGCTTGGTGGCAGTGGAGGATGTTAACTGTCCACTGTATTTACGACCATGGGAGTTTGCCCACACCACAGTACAGTCCCTGCTCCTTCTTAAAGACCGGCTATTTTCCTCCAAAGAAGTCCTAATTGCTCTTAACTGTATCCATGGACATTATGCCAGAGCTAGATAGAGCGAGGAGGAGGGGGGGGTGAGGATGAGGATAGATGAAGGGGCATCTAATGGGGATGTAATACACTGTCTTTCCAACATGGGATAGCTTGTGTGTGTGTTTGCCAGCAGGGGGAAAAAAAGAGTTGATCTTCTCCCGCTCACCTCCCTTTTCTTCTCTTGGCATAGCCGAGGCTTTAAACACCTGCCATTAACTTTCATGCGAACCACAGAGGATTAGGAATGAATGGCGACACCGTCTTCCAACTACGTGTGCGTGTACATGCACGTTCACGCCTGCGTCTGCCGTGTCACTTTTGCAGGAACTAGCAGAGACAAAGCACCATCTGCACGCAGCAGGCTGTCCTGACTGCCTGCTCCTCTCACTGGGGCGAGAGGAGAGGCTTTCTGTGAGCGTTGTTATGAAACCCACTTCGCTGCTGCTGCTGCCGCTATGCTGGTTGTTAATGCTGACAGCTAATAATGTCCTCCTGGATGACTGTGCCTCGCTGAAGCCAGAGAGGAGAGACGGGGACTAATGAAGAGAGGCAGAGAAGTGTAGGAGAGAGAGAACGAAACAGATAGAGGACAATGCCAGTGGGGCGTGCAGCTCTCTCTCTCTCTCTCTCTCTCTCCCTCTCTCTCTGAGCTGGTGAAGTTTCCTGAAGAGGATTACACACATATATGTACACACACACACACACAAACCGAAAGTATTTATATTGTGTTTTAGTTCCTCTCTCCTTTTTTCCCCCTTCCTTCTCACTCACTCCTGCCTCAGCGTCTCAGGAGGGAGGTGGGCATGAGGAGGAGGAGGAGGAGGAGGAAGGGGTCCATTGTGTCTCAGCAGAGCCCCTATTCCAGTCCAGCTGACATAGACTTGTGTCAGGAGGATCCATCCTGCTGATGTGAGGCAAGCTGTGAACTGAAAGAGATGTCTAAAATGCTGAAGTGGGCCCTGGTCAGTGGAGAAGCGGATCTGTTTGTTTGCCATTCTGCTGAGCAACACTTCACAGAGAGAACTTTTCTGCCCAAATCTGCTGACGGGGACAGGGGTGGGGGACTTTGGGTTTTGAGAGTAACTTTTGGGCACACAGAGCTTCGCCCATTGTGGGACTTTGACATTGACATTTGGACA
The DNA here is from genome assembly GCF_963514095.1 of Eutrigla gurnardus. Classification (NCBI taxonomy): domain Eukaryota; kingdom Metazoa; phylum Chordata; class Actinopteri; order Perciformes; family Triglidae; genus Eutrigla; species Eutrigla gurnardus. The sequence goes on from NC_139925.1 coordinate 13,000,404, forward strand.
TGGTTAGCAGAAAAAAGAGTTTTTTACCACTGTCCACACAAACTGTTTTGCCACTCCTCTCAATTCTAAGAGACAGCAGTCATTGAACCTCCCAACCACATGAATATGCATGATAAGTCCGCTTTTCTTCTCTGCCCTCTGAGCTGTATTTTTTTTTTTTTATCACCCAGAGACCTGTCGTGTTGCATTTGATTGGCCCTGACATTTGAAAAGGTCCTTGAAAAAAAAAAAGAAAAAAGGAAAAGTTGTTTATGACAACTGGAGAACTCTCCTTGCAGCAGAGTAAAAATGGCATTTTGAAAGGAGCACAGCTCCTGCATATTTAAATGCTAATAGCTCTGTGAATGTGCAGGCTAATAGGATGTTTCAATCTGGAGCAGTGCAGTATGTACACTTTCAGTATGCAGGCACACTGTCTGAGTGCTACTTCTAATAGCTCTGGAAGGTGCATCAGCTCATTTTATTAACTGATTATGTTGATTCTGAAGTTAAAATATATATATATATATTCATTCTTTTTATGGCAACGTGGAGATTATCTCAACACTGAGGCACAAATAATAGACTTATATCTAGATAAAAACCCCTCTGGGAAATCTGTTTTTTTGCATTTCTGTGGCGTATTATTGCAATGGTTATGATGCAGATAAAGTTTAACAGCTTGTTTTTACAAGCTTGCTCATGCCATGTGGCAGAGTTGGAGTGCAAGTCTTAAGACGTGGCCCCTGGGGTCCGCCTGAGAAGCCCCATAGCGAAGCATCGAGTCCTTAGGTTGTTACGAGTTGTTTTGTTAGCAGTAGCCAGCCGCAAGTGCCATGCATCTCCTTGGACTTTGACCTGCCGGCTTTGTAGCTTTTAATTTGTATGGACACAGGAATACCGATGATGTCATTAGATAAACATTTGTATTGAATTCAAGGGTGATATCCCTCATTTGACCCAAAACATAGATGTCATCAGTTCTGAATAAAAAAGTAACTGTTATTATTGTAACTTTTATTCAATTTCAACCCTTGATTGTTAGTTAGTTGATAGTTAGCGTGATATTTGTAGAGCCACAGGAAATATGGTTTAAGGAGGTGAGATGTTCCTGGTTTGATTTCTAGTTCTTATGTCACCATTGCATGATATAAATCTTCGACCATGAAGGCACCAGAAAGTGTCACAGAGAAATGGATCCGTGCATCCTTGTGAACTATTTGGATGTAGAAGCGTGGTGTAACTACTGTATCTGGCGTGGTAATGCCAACAGAGGAGGTTGAATAAAAGTGGATGATGCATCATAGCCAAAAAGCTATTGCCAGCTCTCTGTTTGCTAAAAGTCAGCAGTGTCGAAGACAGGCTAGTTATTGTGAATTTGTGTGTCAAAGTTTACCAAAGTTTGAACCTGCGTGAAACATTTCTTTCTGCAAGCAATCCACTGATGGCTGCGGTTTTATTGGAGTGAATTGATTTTAACTGTGATAGTTCACTGGTTTTAATGCTGGTGTGCATGGGTCCTGAGGCCAAACGTTTTTTATTTTTTTATGAATGCTACAAGTTTCTCTTCGCAGTCCAGGTTATAACCGTCGACACGCCATGCTTTCATGCATTTAACAGCCTCTTTGTTTGCATAAATACTGGCAGGAGTCCAAACAAGTGAGATCTGGCAGATGTCCATGAAACCATTTGCACCGTTGAGTGAGAAGCTGCACTTCCCATTTGATTGAAATGAGCAGTGGACATCAGTTAGGGCTGCTGCTACAAAGTATCACACACAATCACGCGTGCTTACACAATGTCATAAAGACCTTCTCTACTTGTTGCTGTATAGAGAGACAATACAGGATGAGCTGTCACGCTGCTTCTCATCACTCATCTGCGGTAAAGGGGAAAAAAAGACATTATCTACTTATTGCAAGCAGTTATTGAAGTGTTGACAAAGCGAGTGAGCGATGGAGTCTTTTTTGCCTCGACATTCCATTATGAATATGGATATTGCCGATGTTTGGCGAGCCCCAGGCTAATTCTTTGATTCTTGACTGCCGAGGAGCTCAGTGGGACGGTTGGTTTTCTTCTCAGCTTGTTCGCGCAAAGACATGTTTGATTTTCACCCGTACGGCGGTGTTTGATTGCCGATCCTGAACAAAAAAAGGATTTACTGTGGGTTCATTTTTCTCTGAGCCAGAGAGAAGCCACAGACTCCGCCGTCCCGCCCATTCAGCCCTCTGTGAACACTCCCCTCGGGACTCTGTGTGAGGTTAGAAATAGGTGTTCCTGGGGTTTCCAGATGGCTTTAAGCAAATTCTATTTTAGGGCGTTACGCATTTTGAAACATCTTTTTATGCTTTACGCTGCATGTTTGACAAATCAAGAACAGAGACAGGCCTCTACAGTAAATATATAACATTTTCTAACACAGAATAAAAAGTGCATGCTCCCTTTTCTTTATAGCTGTCTTTATCGTTTGACCTGAGGTGAACATTTTTCCAATAATGAAGTTGTGTGCCATCAGGAGATAGGGAGTGTGTTAGTACGATAACAGCTACAGTTCAGTGGTGTTGCCTTGTCAGGGATTTTGCTGATGCGCGAGGTCTATGTTTTACCTACAGCCATACAGAACTGGCTGTTTAATATAAAAAAAAGCAGCATAGCCAAATGTGAATATGAAGAAACAGAGAAGTCCTATTATCTCATTCAGACACGCAGTCGATGCAGCACTGCCAGAGAGATCTCTTTTTTTTTTTGCCATAAAATTGATGTACCAAGGGAAATACCGTATGAATTCCATGCACCAAGTCACTTTATGCCTGTGTTGTTCCACATTTCCCCCCCTCTTGTTATAGGGTTTGTTTTTTTTGTTTTAATCTTGTCTAGAAAGGTTTTTCATTTCACTGCACACAGCAGCCTGAAATGGATGTTAAACTCAAACAGAGGCTATATGTTTTTGCGGTCTTTTCAGCCTCGGGGCAGGTTTGAACTCCTGAAATATTTCAAATAACTCACGAGAAGAAGAAGTTTGGCTTTTTTTTTTTTTGGTTCCACTTTTCACCCATTTGTTCGCGTCTTTCTCAGTTTGCTAAACCCCATCCCTGACCTTCCTCCTCTCTCCCTTTTGTTGGTCTCCTTTTAAACTTGTTCCCTTATTTTCCACTGAATATCAGTCGTGCATGCTAATCCGCCCATGCCCTTATCTCGGCTCCCCCCCCCCCCCCCCCTCCTCTGTGTGCTCACGGGTGGCAGAGGGGGTTTACTGGCTGGCTATGTTTCTGTTTGGTATCTATCGAATACCAGTTGCTGTCCTTGGCCAGGGAAGAATGCCGTTGTAGTAAACCTGCCTGATACACATGTATTTATGCAAGAAAAGCACACTCATACCTGCACATAGACAGAAACACTTGCATGTATGGAGTGATAAATTAGAAAACAGGGATTTTCAGGTTGCAACCGCAACAAAAGGTTCTGCAGCATCAGTGTCCATAGCTGCAATTAATATTAAAGCCTCGGAAGCGAACACGGTTTGCCGTGGAACATCTAAACGGCCTGCTATCTCACGTCTTGCTCCACATCCTCAAGCCCCCCCTCCCTGGAGGCTGGATTCAGGCAGACACCCACCTTGGCCCCAGTTCCCAGCCGACGTGTGTGTGTGTGTGTGTGTGTGTGTGTGTGTGTGTGTGTGTGTGTGTGGGCAGCAGCAGCAGCAGCAGCGTTCAGTGGCGTTCTCACAGCCCAGCTGAGACTGACAGATGGAATCATTTCACAGACAGAAAGGCAGGATACAGGAAACCAGGGTGTGTTTAATAGTCCTGGCGCTGCTGTGGTTGGTATTAATCTAGGTCAGTGGCGTTCAGCTCACAGCGAGTCAGCCTCTGGGGCAAGCTTGGCCTTTCCCCAACCCCATTTACTCAACTAACTTACAGTCTACTTACCTCCCTACATAGTTTGCTGCTAAAGTACCCGACGAGCCGTTCAGATTACTGTACCTGGTTCAGCTGGCCCTTTTGCAATCGGAGCACAAAGGCTCCTTCTAGCAGCCCAGATGGCTCACACCATTGAAGACCCTGGACCTTCATAGCACACAAGATGTTCAGCTCACGGCTTAGCAGCTTCAAGGATTCATTTCATTTTAGCCCCGTGTGTAAGAGATGTTTTTCAGTAGACATCGAACCTCAAAACCTTAAGTATTTGTAACTGTCACGCAATATATGAAATATTGTATTGATTTTGTGGTATGAGACGACATCTTTGATTTTGAATATTTTTATATGGCAGTGTCAATTGTCTAAATATTGTGTGAAAGCACCAGTGGTCAAACCCGACAATATAGTCACAATATCGATATGTGTGGTGGAAAATATTGTGATATTTAATTTGAGTCCTACTGTCAAGTAATGAATAGGCTGAAGATAATGCTTTTCTAAGATTTTTAGTGTTTTATTGAGACAAGTTCTTTCTTGGCTGCTTGTAGTCAGGCAAACTGTGATGCACTGAGAATTTTGGCACTTTTCCTATAATAAAAATCTGTCTGTTCCACAAACTTCAGTATTGACAAAAATAACAAATATTATTATACGTAGTGAAACTTACTTGGAATATTGGTTTTTCAAAGTTTTAGATGAAACAGACTAGGTTTTCGGTTCATGTGATGTTGCAAACTGAACAAAGTCCTGTAACAAACTATTTATTTAGGCCTGAACGAATGCACGTACAACAACTAGCCAAAATGGAAAAACAAATTGAGTTGCCTTAAATTGGCACGGCAACATTTGCTCACCCTTCGTTTAAGCTACAGAGTTCTTTTATGAATGGCAAAAAGCAATTCCATAATCCATTGTTCCACGACACAGATATAAGCTACATCTCTGAACTTTTACATGTCAAAGATTGGATTTGATTGATGTCAATTACGATTTAATCATTAAGCTCTCTTGTATTGAGGATTACGTGTCCGTATCATGATTTACTCTTGGAATTGCACGCCGACGCTCATTCAAAATATGAGCGCTCGCACTCACATTCTGAACTCATCTCTTCAGTTAATTTGCAGTTTAATTGCTTTTACAGTTGTTGCATATGCATCAGGTGCTCAGTCGTTAATTGGTAGGAAAAGGCGGATCATCAAGTTCAACAATTAAAAGCGGCACTCGCCAACCTCATCCACACAAATGTGCAAGTGTGTCTAATTAGTCTAAAACTATTCTGAGGGGATTTTGTGGAAATGATTTACAATAATGTGTAATTTGGAGCCAAAATTTTCTCTAATGTTGTACTTGATGAGCAATATTCAAATACATTTTGCAATAGACTTGTGACAGTGACCATGGTGACAGAATATCCGTCTTCCTGCTCTTCATGTGTTTGCCTTCACGAAGCCTCACATTTTTATAGTTTGCTCTGCAAAGTTTAAATATCCTAAATGTATTCCTTAAATGTGACTGTGGCATCTTCATTATTCAATCAGCCATTGGTTGAAGAATGAGGGTTTTTTTTCCATTTAAATTTAGAATTTGCGGGTTCATCTAACCGAGGCATAATTAAAGCCATAGCACTAAAATATAATTGCGTCGTCGCCCCTCTTCATTCTTTCCTTGGGGTTTCTGTCATGTTGCGGCTAAATGGTTTGAAGGATTTCACTCTGGTGTAGAAATCAGTGAGCATAAGGTTAGATATTTTTGAGCAAATTAAACTTAATTGTTTTGCCTTTTGCTTAATGATAAGATGTCTGTTTTTGCTCTGGTCTTAGTGTTAATGGGCTGTCAGCTGAGGAATGGGGAGGTGCTAAAGATCTGAGAAGCTGTGGACTTGTGTGTTACTCTGTGTGACTGCTTTGTGCTGGCTGGGATGTTGTTCCCTTTGGAGGAAGTCATGGCACTGACTTTAGAGGCTTTGCTACTTGGTGTTGGCCACTAATTTAAAAAAAATCCACTCTATTCCACTGATAGAGCAGGAAAATTAATTTAGTCAGAAAGATAAAATTGTTGAAATTGGCCATAAGACTTACCGAGTGCCAAATTTTTTGCATTATTTTAGAAACGTCAAAACTTAAACATATTCAAACCAACCACCGATAAAGAGTTTGTTTAAACCAAACCATGAAGTTACGCGTCCCTAAGTTTGTAAAACATGATAAAAGTATGTTAAGTAGAATAAAGACTATTTTAGGGGAAGAGTGTCGCCTCATATTTTACATCCACAACGACGTATTAGTTGACCAACCGACACTCCTCATTAGCAGGGAGCATCAAAACGTGTCCTCAATTCACTTTCATCATCATGAGTCCACCAGTCACCAGGGTCACCTTGAAGAGAAGTTGGGCCGGCATCCTCACAAGTGTATTGCTCGTATAATTAAGGTTAGTGTGTCTGTAGTTTGGCGCTCGGTGCTGGTCTTTTGTCCCACTCTTGAAAAGGTCTGAGGTCATTCTCTTGAAAGAAAAGGCAGATTTATTACCACAATAAAAGCATCTTGGACACAGCCCTTTATCTGTCAGCTTAAGTACCACAAGATTTGGTGTGTGTGTGTGTGTGTGTGTGTGTGTGTGTGTGTGTGTGTGTGTGTGTGTGTGTGTGTGTGTGTGTGTGTGTGTGTGTGTGTGTGTGTGTGTGTGTGTGTGTGTAAAAAAATCTCAGCATACTTTTTTTAGAGACGTGTTTAAATTCTCTTAATTTAATATCAACGTGAACTCTGTATTGTTCTTCAGTGGCCTGTATTCTGGGGGAAAATATAGATGCCTGACTTTGTTTTAGTTAATTAACTGTAAGGAACTGGAGTAAGGAGGAATGCAGGCCACGCTGAAAGCCTCGCCGGTGTCAGCTAACAGGCTGCCATACACAATAATGTCACCATTATGCGTTTCCTGGGTGACTTACATGAATAGGCATTATTACAAAATTGTGCTTTAACCCAAGTCAGCAGTTAGTGCTGCTGCAGTCTCATTTCGTTTAGAGTTGAGAGGAGAGAAAGATGGCGAGAATGTGAGAGGAGGAGGAGGGAGCGAGGGAGAGGGAAAGGGGGAGGATGGGGAAAATGGTTCAGAGAAACGGCGATCTAAAGGAGAAATGGGGAAATGAAAAGGACGCTAACTGCCAGAGGCTGACGGGACATGCAAAAGGAGGTAAAAGGATACACGGAGAGGCACAGACGAACTGACAGACTTGGCTCATAGTGACGATGATGGAGTGGTAGAAAGAAGAGAGCTGTAATTGTCAGTAACCATTGTTGTATTTAGACAAGGAGGGTTGGAGGAAGAAGGAGGCTGGCAGGGAAGAGGAAGGAGTAAATCAGTGGCCTGAGCGACAGCTTTACGTGCCCCTCGGAGCCCCAACTGTCCGATTAATGAGAGAAGAGAAACCTTAACCACCTTCCCCTCGCCGCCTCGTCTTTTTCTGCAATCTTGCACTTTTCGGGGACATAAATCATAAGACTCTTAAGCAGTCACTTTGGGTAGCTGCTGCGCAATTTTTCCTCAACATGTTGACTGCAAGGTACCCCCTGTCCCATGACACGCTGCATTAATGAGACTTCTCTGCAGCTAGTGTCTGTTGGGCCACATTCATTACAGCTGTTAAAGGGATGAGTCGACATCACAGGGGATGCGAGATAAGAACAACAACTGAGCGGTGTCAATCTACTCATTGAACTTGAACACTGATCTAAAAATGCGTAATCATTTTAAAAAGAAAGAGCAAGACATTCTCTCCCTTGCAGTGGAGATATTTCAGTCGAACACATGTTTTGGTGGAGTCAGAGATGTAGCTTTACTTCGTTCAGTGCCTTTTCACTCTGACTCCACTCTTCAGAAATTGCCTCCACATTCACCTTTTAGCCGAAACCCACAGGTTTCTTAATTTGGCGAGAGGGCTCCTCTGAGAGATGGCCTCAGTCAGAAAAAGACCTTTTTCACTTTCTCTTCCCTCCCCTCTGTGTCTTCTGTGCTATTATAACCTAAACAAGATCTCCTGGGCCGCCAGCCTTGTCAGTTGCTTTTGTCTTCACAAAGGGAGTAGAAAAGAAAGAGATGAAATGGAACACAAAGAGCCCCGAAAGAGATATACGTTTCTGAAGTGTAAAACCGGCTCTTTCTGCTTGTGAAATTTCGTGTCGTACAGGGTGTCGGATGGGGAAGCGCCGTGTGAATGCATAACTTCTTTCGGGAGTGATGCAACAGCTGCAGCAATGCACTGTAACGCCTGGCACGGCATTCACAATTTCTTCTGTGGCGTTCGGATGAAAACATTTCTCCTTCTGTGTGCGAGACGCGGTGGAGGGGCTGCGACAGCACATCCGCGGCGTACGTCGGCCACAGTGTGTTGAGAGCTCTCAACTTTGAACGCCGCTCAACTCTGCACCGATCATCTATCCAGTGTTAAAGTGCACTAAAAAAAAAAAAACGATTTATTTTTGAGTGGCATTTAAATGATTTGTCAAGTCTAATTGAAAAGGCGACGGGATAACTTCACGCTTCTGCAGCCCAAACATCAACTGGGAAAAGAGCGTGAATTTCTAGAAAGTTTAAAGGGCTTCGTTACCCAGAAATCTTGCAGGGTGGCATGAATAACTGTAGCTCTCCACGAATGATAGATCTTTGATGATTAATTGATTATCAAAATAGCGGCAATTAATTGAATAATTGTTACAGATCTAGACATCAGGAGTTAATGGGATAACTGCTGACTTCACAGGGCACGATATAATCTTTGTTTTATCTATAATTTGCAATTCAGGCTGATCAAATAGGAAACGATACAGGCATTAAGAATTTAACATATCTAGTGCAGTAACATCCATTGCCTGTGATACTGCGGGAATAAGTGATGAAACTGCAGTACCTGACTCTAGATTCACAGTATGCATCTTGAAAATGGTGTCGTGCATTAAAGCACATTGCAGGTTGCGGTCACAGAGGAGAGTCTGACAGTGCATGAAATGCATCAAAGCAGAAAGGCAAGATGTAATTGCAAAACATTTGCGGATGGGCTTCGTCATAAATCACGCTTTCGCTTGTAAATGTCAGTCTTTCATATATTGTTGCGATGCACGTTTTTCAGACCGCATGGTCAAAAATCCTGATTCATCAAAAATCGAGACAAAAACTTGTATTTCGAAGAATATTGTGTGTATTTGCTACATTTTTGTCTGATCTGAAACTAGCTTCTCTGGTCACGATCTGACTTGGTAACATTTGCAGACTTGTCAGGGAACCTGCGAAGACGACTACCCAGCCACTAGCAACACAAGCTGTGAGTGTGTGTGGAGCAGAGTGCCTGGCCTCGCTCTCTACAGCAAGCCAGACAATCCCTGGAGTTGTGCGTTTCTGTTTTTTTTCTTTTCTTTTTTCTTTTTCCTGAGTGTGTGTGACTTTCTCCTCCTCTCCTCCAGCACCGAGCGCATATTTTCTCTCAGGTCAATCCCCTTATTGTTAAGTTACATAACAGCACTTAGTCAAGTAACAATCCTACAGTGATGGTGCCAAGGGCTGCAGGATAACTGTACTTCCTCTCTGGCACTCCTCTGGCTGAGAGCTCTTCTCAAAGTTGCTGTTGACTTTTCAACCCGCTTAGTGGAGAGTTCTTTTTTTCATCTTTGTCTTCCCCTCTGGAAATGGATCTACGTCTTGCATGAGTCAAATCTCTGGAATTAATTTATGGAAATGAAGTCATGTATACCACGGATTTGGGTTTTTTGGTCAAACGTATCATCAAACTGCTGAGTAGCCCATTCTTGCAAGCCCGTGGGTTTTTTACCATCCCCTTCAGTCGAGACCACCATTGAGAACCCAACAGTGATGAAATGTTACGTTTGATGTGCACAGGCCTGATTCTTAGTGAAAGTGGAGGTTTGGGGGGGATACAAACCTCTACATATTTTTGTGGATATAGTCAGTATGTTTAATCAGTGGACCAAATTATATGTGGTGGACAAAACGTGCTGATGTTATTATGGGGCTTGGGGATAAGGTCACTTCCCCATCTACCTAGTACTCACCTCATCAGAGACCACTATACCACCGATTATAACACATAGTAAACTTTGCAATAAATAATGTTAATTTGAACATTATATTGAACGTAACTTTTAAAAATGAGTGTTGAACATAGATGCCGTTACACTGCACGGTATCATATTGTGATAGCGTCATTTTATTCCCACCCTGATGTCGTATAACCGCCACATGCTGCCTTCGTAATGATTTTCAGTTAATTGTCTTGCAGACACCTGTGCACCAGAGCAGCCCGTGTCACCGTCTTTCCACCGAGCCGTCGGTGAAGTGAAGTCTCTATCAGAAGAGTTTAGAATGACAAACTGGTGAGATGGATGCACCCCCGCGACCTGCCGCTCATGCAGCACAGAGTAGGAGATGCCCATGCATGTCTCCTCCGGTCTATTCATAGCTGACGGTTTCCTGCTTTCCCTCTTGCTCAATTACTTCTCCTCTGACTCCCACGTGTGCGTCTTCAGCTCTATGGCCGGAAGGCTTACCTTGTGGAGGAGGGAAGCTGAAGCACAGCCGACTTGTTGAGCAAGCGGGAGCTCACGGTGTCTTGAACAGAGGAGGTGTAACCGCAAACTTTTCAAATTTGCTCGGCCGCACCCGCCTCCCAACAGCCGAAATAAAAATGCAACATCAATTCATAACCCGCGTTATAGGTATAATTTGCGGGCGCAGCGCGAATGTCAATGTCATCCTAATAAATACTCGAGCGAGAGCCGTTCTCAAAGTGCAGCACTCAAGGATCGGGCCCAGGTGAATGGAGGTAGGATGAGGTTGTAACTATGAAAACTGTGAAAAACATGCAGTTAAAATATAGGAGGAGGAGGATGGTGTCACACTGTACTCGTCCTGTTAGACGAGGATTTTCTAGTACATTCCACTTCCTCCCACCAACCCCCTTCTACGTCTTTATTCTGCTGATACAACCTCCTCCCATCTGCTGACTAACTGACCCACATTCCTCTGTGTGACTTGCCGCCCTTAGAGAGAGTGTGTGTGTGTGTGTGTGTGTGCTTGCAAGCCAACATTTCTGCTTGTCATCTCGCGTGTGTCTCTTTTTTTCCCCGTGTGCATTCTTGTGCCCTCCTCTGTCTATCTCTGCCCCCCCCCCCCAAAAAAAACAAAACTGTGCCATGTCCCTCAGGCTTCATCAGGAACCAGTTAGAAGATCGCTCTTTAGAGGATCATCAGTCACTGAACATAAATGATTGGTAAAACGCCTCATTTACTGCAGAAGTGACAGTTCTTCATTAAATTAGATAAATTGTGCTCGCTGAGAAGAGGCTCCCTCCAGTGGGGAGTCGAGTCTCTGCAGGGTAAATTATTTTTACATTTACATTTACATTTAGGTCATTTAGCAGACGCTTTTGTCCAAAGTGACCTACAATAAGTACGTTTGTCAAAAGAAAGAAACAAAGAAACCACAACGTATCATTGCCGATAAAGTAAGAGCTAAAAATAGAAACAAGTGTTCTCGTCTGAGTAAAGTAGTAGCTGTTCAGCAAACATACCTTAAGAACAACAGTGATACGATCAGTGTGCTAGATAGGTAAGGGTGAGTCTTGAGCCTTTTTCAGATGATGGCAAATGACTCTGCTTTCCTGACATCGGGTGATTGTGCGATGGTTTTGAGTTGTAAAACGACTGTGTGATCGCTGTCTGGGTACAAAGCCTTTGAAACTTCCTCAGCGTCTTAATGAGCATGGACACACACAAGCAGTCACACCTGTGGTGCTTAAGCTGACGGATAAAAGAGCTGTTAAAAGGCATGTCTGTTAAAGTCACAACTCATTGGACTACTAACGACAGAAACCAATTTTTTATATAGTAGCTTCAAAGTAAATGTAAAGATCATTACTTTAGCTTGTCTTTAATATGTTGTTGTAGATCATTAAGTGTACAGTATTTTGATTGTGACCTCCCAAGGGGAGAGGTGTAAACTGGCCTGAGATTTGTACGACACATCAAATGGCAACACTTCAAGGATACCGTCCCTTACAAAAGAGTGAATGACGAGTTGTGAAATTTGTAGGGGATCGACTTGACGCCACTGACTGCTTATCAAGAATAATCTTGTTCCTGCTTTCTTGAATTTCAGGTTTAAAGCATCTGCGAGCTAACGTCTGGTGCACCGGAGCATTCAAGACTTTAAGGAGGAAGAGAGGTGGATCCAAAAAGCGAGGGAGCGTTTGAACCGGTGACGGGATGGCTCTGGTCGACAAACACAAAGTGAAACGCCAGCGTCTGGACAAAATCTGTGAGGGTGAGAGACTCCTTTGAATCTCCTTACTTTCTCCTCTTTCTGGTTTTTCTGTACGTGTGTTGGGTTCAGGTGCTGGCCCTCATTCGCAGGACATTTGGAAATTGATTATCCATGTTGTCTTTGTGTGTTTGTGTGTGTGTTACTTTGAGTATTAATTCCATAGGTTTACGTTGAAGCTAGATACCCTCCAGTGTTATATGGAAATGACGTTCCCACCGGTATTCAAGCCTTCCAGTCCTCTGCCACAAATTCAGGGAAAAGCCAGTGGGATCGTTTGCATAAGTGTGTTTATGTGTGTCAAAAGGGAGCCTTGGGACCAGCCGAGGCTCCGAACTTCAGCTTTGAAGGTTGTCTAGAGGATGGAAAGAGTGTTTGTGTGTGTGTCCTAGAGGAGGTCGGGTTGATGGCTGAATGAGACTTGAGTTCGATGTTTCCAGATTGCTGGAGAGATGAAGTAGGAGAGTTTGTAATAAAGTGAAGCACTCCTCAGAGCCCCGAGATTGATTATAGTGGGTAGTGGGATTGATTTGTGTGCGAGTGTGCACGCATGCATTTATGTGCTTTGTCTTTCTCGCACAAACACACAAACTTCCTCACTTATTTTTCAACAAACCACTGGACCAGTAAAGTGCTGGATTACATTTCGTAGTGTGAGTACGGCCACTAGTTTCTCTTATTGGGGATTTGTTTTATCCATCTTTGTGAGAAGCTGCAACATAGTCCTGATGTTTACTATCCGGACTTCAGTCAGGAACACAGAAGCACTGGTTCTTCTCTTAACCCCAATGGGTGTATCAGAGTGGGGCCCAAAGCAAAGCACTGAATCCTGCAGCGTTTTAACCATTGAGCCATGGTAGGACTCTGAACTAGAAAGGTGGAGGCAAAGCTTTGTCAGCAGCAGCAGCAGCAGCAGCAGCTTTGAGTGTAACAGCGTTGGTGTAGGAGGGAGTCATATTTAAATGGACTAGCTTGGGCTGTGATCGGTGTGTGAAAGAATGGGAGGGGGGGGGGGGGGGAATCAATCAGACTTGCATGAACTAACCCAATGCTTTATTTGAAGTGAGAATCTTGTACAGAATGTACTGTTACCCCCGTGTCTCCACTGCATCAGATGCAGGTTTTGCATATTGGTCTGACGCAGCAGATACTCTCATGTTCACCCATGCATCCATCTCCACCGGGTCTGTGCACGCTCCTTTCTGCATCCCACAGGCATAACCGTGAACTGAAGCCGTTATTTTTACACAAAACACACATAAATGTAAAGTTGATGCCCAGTAAAACACTGCTTCTTTACTACATCACTATAATTAACTACATATTATAAGGGTTTATCCAGTTCTGCTTGTCTTCTGACATGCAGCAGAGCTTTCATAAATATTTCACTGGTAAAATATGCAGCAGGAGTCAGTATACGTCAAATTAAGTGCTTGTTGGATGATCACAGTGTCTGAAAATTTCCTCCCACACCTTTCCAATGTTGGAACTTGTTGTTCTTCACGCAACTACCTTTGTCGCCACGAATGCCTCAGAGGAGAAACTGACCCCAAAGTCTGCATTGTTTTCACCTCTGAACCAGTTCTATGACTGGAGGCGTGAATTGAAAACAATTGGTGAGCAAGTTTACGTTGCAGCTTTGTATTTATTTTGTTGTAATTTGCAATGATTGGAGTAAGTCTCCTTACATTATGTAAAATAACAGGCAGGCAATTCAGTGTTGCTTCGGTTCTCTAGGAGCAAAACCAGGATTAAAACTCTACAGAGTATCAAGTATCAACATTCCTCTTTTGTTCATGTCGAAGGAAAATCCCATTTAGACTGAGAAACACAATATAATGAAGCATAAATGAAGCAGTGCTGCTGTCTGTTTCCACCCTCAGAATGAGAGCCACATGTGGCATCTAAGCTCTCTCCAAACCACCAGGCCTGCTAGCTTGGAAACACTTTTTCCCTTTTCTCCTTTTTTTTTTTTAAATACAAGAAGAATGGCCATGTCCCGTCTGAGGAGGCAACATGTTAAATATCACGCTAATATTTTTGACCCACAGATATCATCAGTGTTTTCCACGTCTCCTCCCATTGCATATCAACAATGAAGTCATTCTGTACGAAAGACGGGGGGGGGGGGGGGGGGGGGTGGGGGGGGGGTTCTTTTTTTCCCTGCTGCAGTTAGTCACCACAGCTGCTCTTAAAAATGTGTAGAGGATGGTGATTCACATCGAGGAAGCTTAAAGATCAGAGGGTGGTGAATCATGCTGTTTTCACAGTAGCGTTAAATCTGCTCAACCATATAAAAAGGGTATTTCAAAACCAGAGGCATGGGGTGTTCTGCACCATAATGCGAAAGCCACCCACTATTATCTATAAACAGAGTGCTGGGACCGAAGCGTGAAATAGAAATCAAAGTTTGCATCTTGTGTATTGACAAAAAGAAAACCTGCAATATTATGGAGCGATTGTGACGGCGTTGCCGTCGTGGGCTGCCGGCTGGCGAGACGGCGAGGGAGGCTTCCCTAATCTCCATTTATCTTCTGAGGATACGTGTGTCAATGCGATACTTGTTTCACAGCGGAGTGCATTGATTACATGTTGACTCATCGTAATGAGTGGCTAACTGAACGGCGCCTGTGGCCTAAATCGAATTTGAAATGGCTGATCGAGTGTGGCTGTTTGCTCCCATCACAAGTAGTCACGGTACAGGAATGCCGATTTTTCCGGAACAGCGGCGGTTTCGACCATTGGGGGGATATCTGATGTGATTCACTGTCCTTCGCTTTCATGTCGGACATTCGCGGTCCTCAAGTTTGACACGCCATGTCTAAACTAGGACTGCAGCTCATGTCCATCAGTTGTGATATCGTTTAAACTATTAATACTTTAGGCTGCCATCAAGTTGTCATCTGATGTGTTTATATCACCATGACATAAAACAGAAATGGGCAACGAATGCTCAGCTGCAAATGGAGATTTTTTTTTTTTTTTGCTTGATGCATTATTTTTGACATTGTCCATTGGTAGTCAAATTTTTTTTTTTCAGGAAATAGTTTTAGCCACATTCTGGACCCATCACATCTTGTTCTTAATTAACATTATGGCATCACCTCCTGTCTTTTTGCCTCATTAGATTTTGGCTTTCGACTGGTAACTCCAAATACCATGCACATTGCACTGTGGCAAATTATAATGGGAATGTTATAATCACTATTAACAAACTGTTAACTAACACTATATCGCCAAAACAGTTCATCTTGATCCAAATTGTCAGATGAATCAATAATGACATCATCATTATTTGCAGCCCTGCTAAAACGATGCTAAACACTACGGCAAACTATGAATACCGTATTTTTTTTTACTTTAATCACTTAGTTTCAACACGGAATTATTCAGTTCAAATTAAAGTGAGTTTCACTGGATAAACCAAACGACTACACTCACTCCTCTATTATAACAGCGTTGTTTTAGTTTAGATATCAGCTTTCAAAATGTATATGGTACAACTGCTCCTTCTGTTGTGGGTTTGATGAAGTGCCAAGAAGAGTGTAACTGCAATAAGGGAACTGTGGCAAACATCTGTTGCGAGCATCAGTTCCCATACTCTCTCTCTCTCTCACCCCCCCTCCCCATTTTCTCTCACTCTCTCTCTCTCTCTCTCCGTCTCCTTCTGTCCGCTCCATCTGTGTACCCAGCATGCATTGGCTCGGGCAGCAGTGCGAGTCTTTGCCATTGCCGTTTAGCCAGAGCTAACTGGCTGATCCGGGGCAGACATGGGATGTGAGCGGGGCGGCGACGTGAACTAGGTCGCCGTAGCAGCATGATCATGAATGTCGATGTAGAAAGTTGTAAATCTGTGCTTGGGCCCAAACACCACAAGGTGGGGTAGTGGAATTTGTCATGGCGTGTCCAAGTGGTTTGAGTTGGCAGTCAAATAAATATGTTTAATCCTCGATAATGCAGATCATTTTGACGTGTGTATGACTGCAGGAGACATTTAAACAGTGGACAGTAAATAATGTGGCCAGTCAAGTGAAAACACCATAAAACGTACCCTGTGAATTATTCATATTCTCACATTTAAGGGACCTGCAAGCTTTCTTCTTTTTTTTTTTAACAAAACACTTCATATTGAAAAGAGAGTGAGAAATAGCGAGGTTGTGGAGGAAAAGGGAGGGGGGGTTGTCCTTCCTGATGTCATCCTCCCCTGCAGGGGCGGGGGTCTTCATATCCAGAGCTTTTCAGCACAGGCTCAGGGCTCTGCTGCATCCACCTCTCTGCTTTCATCCCTCCCTCCCACTCATCTCCCAACGCTCTGGCATCCAGCTCTGGTATGAAGTCATCGGAGCGGTCTCCGGGTCTGACCCCCCCTCGGGCTTGTTCCAGGCTCCACACCAAAAACCCATGACCCCTTTATAGGCTTTGTGGAGAGGCAGGGAGGGGCATTGAGACATTGAGAACTGGGGGGGGGGGGGGGGGAGCAGATGAAAAATGGGTAGAAAGTGTTGCTTTTTGGATGGAAAATGTGTAGCAAACTGGCACGTGTGACCGTGTTATTATTCTCATTAGAGTGTGACTGCCTCTTGTGCTCACCTGATTGTGATTTTCTGGTACAGCTCCTCTTTTCCCCGTAGTGTCTACATTTGCCTCTGTATGAGCTGGCATGTAGCTTAGCCATTATTGAAAGTTGGAAATGAGTTCCCGGAAAAACCTGTTTTGAAAATGAATTCTTCAGCTACAATACAAAGTATTTTAATGACCTGTGGCTTCTCTGGGATCTGGAGGGTTGAATGAAAGATGGATTCGAGAGAATGCACCTAAAGGAGATGAGGTTATATATTATGGATCTCTACGTCATCAACATAGAGGGGATTCTGGAGAGTTGGTTGGCTTTTGTTTGCTGTTTGTGAATGCATGCTGGCAAAATGGAAAAAAAAACTGTGTCACCTCGGAATGGCACCGAGCAACGATGTGATTGTCATTTAGAGTATCGACCTCCATTTTCCAGTCCATTTGGTCTCTGATGCTTGAGATACATAATCCCACTGGAAACGCATGCAAAGAAGCTATGTTCATAATGTCTGCTAAGTGTGCATTGGATTTCATCTGACACCATTCTTTGCAGCCGTGCTGCCTTTGTAATCCCGTTTCCAGTTAGTGGCTCCTGCCCCGCGCTCATGCATAAGTCAATGTGTGTTTAACATTCAAATCATGCCTTGAGTGCGTGACGTATCCCACCGTCGGAGACAGTTGTTTTTATTTCTGTGGCAGTGCAGCGTCCACTTTGAGTTGGCATATTTATTCATGTATGCACGTCAGACCAAGGCCGAGACTTTGGCGGAGGCCGTGCATGCGTGCGTGTGCATGTGCGTGTGTGTGTGCATGTGTGCGTGTCTGTGTGCGTGTGTGCATGTGTGCGTGCGTGCGCGAACGAAAAGGGACATTAACGAAGCGGCTGGGCTGCGGCCACCTCTGCTGCATGTCAGAAGACGAGCAGAACAGGGTAAAAACACTGAGTGGGGATCCACAGCAGTGTGTGTGTGTGTGTTGCAGGAGTGAGTGACAGCAGATTTAATCCTAATGGGCTTGCTGCATGTGAACACTCTGATTCCAACTGATTGGTAAGGCATGCAAACATTTTGCACGGTTAAAACATGAGCGCATGCACATATGGCGATCAACCTCCGAACTCTGGACCTTCTTACCGGAACCTGTTCGCTATAGCACGTGGCAGATGTAAAACCAAAGGTGACTGCTCTTTTGCTGTTCACGCACCCAGACTTGGAAACGATATCCTCCCTCACGTTTGAGACTGTTGACTTCTTTAAGTTGTTGTTTTTTTTGGTTTGATCTGTGGTAACTGGTTGCCGTGTTTTAATGTAACCCTTGTTAAAAAGGTGCTATATGAATAAAGTTTGTATTATTGCTATTAGATGTAATATTAATATGGAGGCAGGGAGTGAGAGGGCTGATTGACAGGGAGATGTGGAGTTTTTATTCAACAGCGGCGAGCGTCCTGTGTGGCAGATTAGCCACAGATCTTACTGTTGTACATCATGTTTGTCTCTTGTTACATGCTGCTTAATGCAATTTTCTCCAATACTGTAAGATGTAAAAAAATAAATAAAATGATTACACTATACAAGGCTAGAGTCGAGTTTTTCTGAAATCTATTAACAGTAAAAAAGAGCTCTGAACTGCATAATTGCATCCTCACTCAAGGTTCATTTACTGGAGGCTTCTATAAGTCGCACTGCATTTTTTTCACCAGTCAAGTCTTATTCAATGTAAGGTCTTTATAAGCTTCTGCTGGGGTGGTATTATATTTGTTCCGAAATCCTGGGCTTAATTCCTAAATCCCTCTGTTACAGTGAATCTGCCGTTGTGTGCACAGTCTGGCAAGTATATGGCAAATAGAGGAACATTAGAATTTGAAAGTCAAACATCGTTTTAGTTTGGAGCAAACACAACTCAGTGATTTACTCTCCTGTCAGGATTAGATCGGCAAACCCAGAGTACACACCTCTGCCCCTGTCTCGCTGTTTGAGGTCGACTTTATGGGAATGAGTGATCTGCTGCACGAAAGCTCCAGTCTTTTGAGAGCCAGGCTGGAAGAAGTAATGAGGAGCGGATGAGGTCGGGGAAGCCAGGGGATTGCATATACTTTGACAGGCTGTGTGTGTGTTTATTTGCATATATTTGCTCCGAACATTTTCTCCTAAAACTGAGCAGCTACTTTTAAGTCTCAAAGACTAACTTTTAAAGGCGCAATACGCAATATTGCCCATACAGACAGCCTCCGACTCCTCCAAACACTTTGAGCTCTGTCAGCCTGTTTGCTGTAGTTTGTGCTGTTAGCGCTGTTAGCACCATTAGCTACGAGTGGCCGGTTCAGGCGTCGCAATGAGAGCTGTTGAGAGGCAATCAAAATGCTCCCAATCTCGTCTAACGCACCTTTAAATTCGGAATGATATACATGAAGTCTGGCTTTTAGAAATTATTTTGATTAGGTGATGAATGACACCCATACTTGAAATGACACTAAAATTTGATTGACTTTATAATAGCTTTACTCCCATGCATCAAAATCCTCCCCTCCAACTCTCAGCCTTGATTTGATTATTCATCTTTACAGGCGTTTTTTTTTTTAATTACCTTTTTACATCAGGCTGACTAATGTTCCTCTGACCTTTTATCAAAAGAATGTTCTCAGTCATCTGTGCAGTTGACTTTGGAGCCACAGTCATCAGCTTTTTCCTGTCATCTTGTGAAAACTGCAGGATTCTCCTCTCCCCCTCCGATCCCTTCCTACTCTAATTACACATCTTTGATTACACAAGATTTTAGTGCCGACGACGGACATGCCTGCACAGTTTCCCTCTGTAAGAGGTTCAGAGAACTATTCTCAACGTGCTGAGCCAATGATTAATAAGACTTTCTTCACAGAGGCTGACAAAATATATACAGTCTACATATGTACTACGCCTCGCTGTGGTCAGCTCTCTGAGATTAGATTTGGATGGAAACGGACACTTCCTCGCCTTACATCTGTTTCCATGCATTAATAAGCAGGGATCCTCTGCAGAAGGGAGTCGGGTTTCAGCTACAGTGACACGAAGTGAGACACGCAGGCAGCTCAGTAAGCAGATACACCTACAGTGTCATGTGTTGAACATCGCCTCGGATCTTGTATGTTTGTATGCCTCATGGCCAAACATCATATAACATGGTGCATTACTGCAAAGAGCTTTTTGTTCTCCACTATACTATTCAATATTTGAATGACGTGGAATGTCGTGTTGCCATGTAGTATACACGCTATACAAGCATAGTGCTTTTGTAAGGCAAAGGTTGTTGGATTAACTGCTGCTACAACCCCTCCCCCCCACTGCCACCCCTTTTCCACACACCACGCTCCCCTAGTGTTTTACTTTTCTCTGCAAAGGGCCAAATCCAGATTACAGAGCTTCCCTGAGTGAAGGAGATCACAGGAGCTTTAGGAAAGAGGGGGGAAGGTACTGTATTTTACTGACCATAAGATGCATATGGAAATATTAAGTATCTGTATGAAACTATTTTGAGATTCTGACTTCATGTAGTGTGCCTTTTGCCCTTGGTTTTCTACAAGACAGACAGTAACAATGATAATATAGAGGATCGTGCGTGAAATGACAATCATCGTGAGGGAAAATAGGACAAACATTATGCATTCTGCAGTCTGCATGTGTAAATCCATGCAAAGTTAGGATGGAAACAGCAGGTCTGAGTGATGTCGTATCTAGCAGAGTGAGGCAGTGACAGCGAGCGCCACGAAGGCATCAAGGACATTTCAGCGAGTTGGGCATCAGTTGCATGGCGGCTCTGCCGCGAGCATGGGGCCTGGAGGATTAGTGTCCAATCAGAGTGGATTTGATGTTTACTGACAGCACATGGGACTTAGCTGAGAGAACTGTATTTCATTTGTATTCAGTGAAGCCGTGCACCCTGTCTGGCCACCCCCTCCCCGCGCTGTGAATCTGGCAGTAAAAACTGAAAACCTGTTGACGACAGGGCATCATCAACAGCTTCAGGTAGGTGACTCTTCAGGGAAGGGGTTTAGGGGGCCGGACTCATAAATCATTGGCATCATCATCATCAACATCACCAGATACGCTTGTATCTGGTTCACATGACGTCACAGTGGGAAGTGGAATTAAACAGGCTTTATTTAGTTGTAATCCCTCATAGCAATCGGCAGAGCGAGTAAAATGTCCCAGAGGAGAGGGAGATAAACCCTGCTGGATTAGTACAAGCCCATCCCAACCTATAACCCAACCTATCCACTCCTTTCGGTTTTTGTTTTTTTTCCAATGTTTGGTGGCCGTCTCATGCACCTTACTACCACGTCTTTCATGGAGTAGCCTTGCTAACTCTGCAGTGTACTGTGTTTGGCGTGCTTTGGTGTGATGTGTTTGTGTTTAGTGTCCTCTTTCCTCCAACACAACAAGCCAGCATGACGAGAGATTAATTATTCAAGGAGAACCAGCCAAAGGGGGAGTCACCTTATAGCACGGACTTACAATATTGCCACCTGATATCGGGTGAAACGGTAGACCTTGCCTCAACTTCTTTTTTTTTTTTGTAGTTCTTCTCTTCCTTCTCTCTGTTTCATTTTTCGGTGCTACTGTACACGAAGACTCGAAAGGCAACTTTCACAAAACACAGCTACAACCGGAACATTTTTTTTCTGGACGTTTTTTTTCTCTCTCCCTCCATTAGCACTTGCTCTTCTTTTTTCCTTTTTTGCCAATGCTTGTCCCTAACAAACAGTTGAGTCTTGGTCGCTCCCACAGTTGGGACACATTAGGCGGGAATGAGGGTCAGTGGGACAGGGCTGATAGTGTCTACGAGCAGCAGGCAAGAGTAGCTGGCCGGAGGAGCTCTCTGTCATACGGAGAGGGAGGAGGGTGGTTCGAGCCTCCACCAGGAGTGCGTCCCCCTGACCTGGATTTGAAACGCGACCAGTATCCATACCGAGACGCTCTGTACGGACAGGTTTACGCAGAGCGCCAGGACCCACGAGGGCTGAGGAAGGGCTCTGTGCCTGATCTAAACCACTACGAACGAGCGGCCATGGCTCACCGAGGATCCATTTCACATCAGGATTATTATTCCCATGACCCGGCCATGACTCCTCGGCCACCAGAGGGGTTTTACCGGCCTGAACACCCGCCTCACCCACTCAGTAGGTCAGGCTCTCATTTTGGGATGGCACCTGGGGCTCGAGCTGCGTGGGATCAAGGTCAGGGAGGAAGAGCTGGTCCTCAAGCCCCTACATCTCCGCTACCTCCTCCACCCCCTCCTCCGACTGCTCATGAGTTGAGTCGGGCTTATAGGGAGCCTGGTGCTGTAACTGCTGCCAAAATGACGTCAGATGGCCAACAGTGCATACCCTCTCGAGAGCCATCACCTGCTCACTATGGCATGGAGCATCCATCTCCTCGGTATGCAAGTGAGCCTCCACCTCTGACCATTCAGCCGGTCTATACTGATGTTAATGGTCGCCCTTTGGATGCGCAGCAGGCTGCAACCTGTCTAGTAGTAGATCCTGCCAGTCAAGGTGTGATTATGAGGCAAGAGGCCGCCTCACCCTACACCATCCAACAGCAGCAACAATTACAGCAGCAACAACAAATACAGCAACAGCTTCAACAGCAACAAATACAACAGCAGCAGTTACAGCAACAGCAACTTCAGCAACAACAAATGCAGCAGCAACAACTTCAGCAGCAACAATTACAACAGCAGCAGATTCAACAACAGCAGTTACAGCAACAGCAACTTCAGCAAGAACAGTTGCAGCAGCATCTGCAACAGCCCCTGCCACCTCCACCTACCATGCCAGTCTCTGACCCTAGCCTTTCTATGGCTCCACTTCCTGCTCCAATTCCTGCTCCAGTACAGACTGCAGCAGTTGCTCCAGTTGCACCTCCACCTGTCCCTATGCAGGTTGTCCAGTCTTCAGTCCCTCCTCCCCCACTCACTCCACTACCTGCTCCTCTTCCCCGCACTGCCCCACAGACGCCTTTGCCTGTGGAACCCAAGAAGACAGTTGATCCTGAGTTCCTTGCTCTCCTGAGAAATGAGGGCCTCTCCGAGAGCACCATCTCCTCACTTATCCAGCAGGGATTTGATTCCAGTAGCATGCTGGCTGTTATGGAGGAGAACGATGTACGCAGCGTTGCTCCCAACCTCGGCCAGGCTCGTGTACTATCTCGCTTGGTCCACAACTGCAAGCGGCCCATTGAGGCCCCGCCAGCCCCCTCACAACCTCAGACACCCATGCGAGGTCGCTCCAATAGCTTTAGTCATCGCTCAGACATCTACCACCAGCAACAGCACCACCATCCAATGCATCCTCCCCAGTCTTTGACTGCGGACTTCCAAATGATACACCCACAGACCCCTGGGGCCATGCAGACCATCTCCCCAAGGATGGGAGAAGTAATGGGTAGGAGGCCTAGCAGTGCTCCATCTCAGCACCTCCTGGAAGCCTCTGGAGGCTACCCAGGTCAACCACCACGCTCCCCGGGGCCATACCCTGGAGCACCTGTTCAATCGAGACCCATGTCAGCCTACTCATCCGGAGGGACAATGTCGGGGATGCCTATGCATGGTATGCACATAATGCCGCAGCAAATTACTGGGTCAATGTCTGCCATACAAGGGTCTATGCACTCCATTCAAGGTATGCCACAGCAGATGCCCATATCTTTGCCAGCATTACCACAGCCATCACAACAGGTACCGAAAGCATACTCCACCAATTACACAGTGCCCATGGAGCTGATGAAGAGGGACAGGAACGTATTGCCATTGTCGCCCATGCACAGCCCTCACCCCAGTCCTCAGATGATGCGTAAGGGTGGGGGACCTGGACCAGACAATAGTCTCATCCCTATGGGAGCACCAGGTCAAGGCCAGGGTGCCCTGACTGCTAACCAGAAGCTAAGTCGAAGGACAGGTCCACCAGTCATTGTGTCCACTATGGCGTCTCCAGATACAAGTAAATCCTTTTTTTCTTCTTTCATCCATCTCTATCTGTTATTTGTCTGGTTGCTTGCTTTTTTCTGGCAGTTTCACATTTTTTAATAGATAAGAAAATTGATTTGTGCTAGAGCTCTTCAATATTTGCACGCATTATGTAAGGCACCATTTCCCATTCCTCTCACTGCTTTGAATACCTCCACAAAGCAGTGCTTCTGCATTGTTCGGAATCATACCATGCAGTCACAATTTGGTTGACATTTCTAAGAGCAATTCAGTATATTGAAAGCAAGGACTTGAGCGTTAGGTCACAGTCTCTTCTTTGAAAAACAGAAGGCACCAGAAATTTGTTCACATCTTTCATTGTGATGAATCACGTACCATCTCTGTAAAATATGTTTTTTTCTTTTGTATTCAGGTTTGTGAAACCATCATTCAGCTAAGGGACGTGTTATGTGAAGCTTTTTTGTAAATCGTTTTATCTTTCTGATCAGAGCTGTTTGTTTTCATTACATCAACAATTGAAAAATGGTGGGGCTTTTATTTTCGTGTAGTCCAGTGGATCTAACTCTAAAGTGCTTGCGCTGATCTCTTTTCCAAAACTATGATTAACACCCTAAAAGGATAACTTTTGCTTAGACATTCGAGCAATCCATCCCCTGTTCTACCTTCAGTTTCTGCATTTGCCAGGATCCTAAAATGATACTTGCAGCCCACCTACTTGACTGCTTATCTCTGTAAGAGCCAGATTTGTCAGACTTCCATCCACTTTGTGTCAACTCCTTTATTATTTCAGTAATCTCATGTGGTTCTTTAGTCAGAATGACATATTGCCCCATTTAATTCAACACAAAATGACATTGATGAGGCGCTTTATGGAGGATTTGTGAGAAACGGTTATCAACACCCTTTCTGATACCTTTTTAAATTTTAACAACTGCTCCCTGTCTTCATGTTACAGTGTGTCAGTTGCTGTATTCATGTATGAACAGTTCGTATTAAGTCTTCAAATGACATATATTGTGCCGTAGTGTCAGCACTACACCCCTGGCGTGCATGTGTTTTAATTTGCAATGGCATGCATGTTGTGCAAAGATATTTTTTCTCATTCTCACTTATTGAATGCCCTTGGCGAGTAACTGGAGCAAAAAGAAAAGCTCAGGCCACTTTTTTAAATCACATAATCTGCCTCAACTATACAGTGTTCATACAGCAGCATAATAGCATTGCAGCTTTAGAGGGATATAGCTCTTTAGCCTTGGTATCACTGTAAATGCAGCTGATTTTGATGAAGTCCTTTCTGCTCTGCCGTGTACCATCCAGGACCCTGTTGTTGTAAACATGGATGTCTTATTTCATTATGATATTACGGTGGGTACTTAAGAGTAGCCTGGAAAGGCTTTACAGACACTCAGGCTGCACAGGCTTCCTTCAGTCCTGCTGCTTTTGAGATGTATTATTGACCTGCGTTAAATTGCGAATTGCTTTGTCTATTCTTTCTAGAGCATATTTGCTCACAGGGATCAGATTTTACATTTGAACTGATGAGCTAAAGACAAACGTTTAATTTTGTTTTTCTCCTTTTTCAGACGAATTTATCGATTTAATTTTGTTTTGTGTCCCAAATTCATGTTACAATTCCAATCTAAGATGAAACAAATTCAGTCAGATTTAACCTTTAATTCAGCATAATACAATGCACACCAATAGCCTGATTAAATTAGATTTAAGACATATTTGGCAAAAAGGGCTGATTTCTGTCTCACCACCCGCTTACCAGAGGCTGACTAGCAGCATCACTGGACAGATAAAATCGAATTACAGTGCTGATGGCCGATGTGTGATTGTGTGTCATTTTCTCCGTGCAGGTTGTAATGAGAAGAGAGAGGAGGGGTTTAATCCTTCAGATCCTCAATTTCCACTGCTGCACTAATCCACAGATATTCTCATTTTGTTCAGACCAGCCTTCTGGCTTTCCGCAGGAGTCTGTGAACTATCGTACATATACCTGTAGGTTGAAATGGGATTCAAGGCAGACTGGAAACAAATGCTTTCTCCCTCTTGTTGTTTTTTTTTTTTTTTTAAGGCCCAAGAGTGCAGATTAAAATGTCCCCATTGCTTGGCTGTCAAAACAGACTGCTGCTCTTAGCACAGATGGACACATGCTTTGGAAAGGATTTCTTCAAGTCTCCCTTGTACACCAACATTGCATTGTTAGTACACATGCAGTCAGCAGCGTAGACCTCATTTGCATGTGGCTGACATTTGTTGCTTTAGTAATTTCATCTGTTAATGGACACAGCCGCAAAGCTGCTCTGAAAGCATATTCCTAAATTGTATGTTGCTAGGCAACGCGGGTTTTGGTTGGTAATCGTAGGCAGATTTGCTTCTGGTTAAAGGGTCGGTCCATTGTCAGAATACACAGAAATGTATATGTTGTTGTTGCTGGCTGACCTAATGCTAATTTTATTTGGATAAATAGAAATGAAGAGGCTTTTCTTACCTATTTTCAAAGGAATTCAAATGCATTTTAGACCCAAGATAAATATGATTAATTATGGGTTAAAACTTTGTGTTGATATTTTGTCAGGTAGACGTATTTTCGTAGCAGCATTAACACATTTTGCATTCCTTAAATTCACATTTGTTATGCACTGCTCACATTCTGGCAGCGACAGACAATCTGTTGGTACATTAGTTACAACCAGAAAGAGTTTGTCTCTAATAGCGCCTGTGTAAATACAGATGGCATGCCCCCACCCACCTCAGTATATGATGCTTTGTGGAATACCCTTGAGCAAGACCCCGCCTTTATATGACTAACTAGGCCTCCCCATCCCCCACCCCCGGCATAATCACCCTATGATACTGAAGGACTTCCACTCTTTCACCTCCACCCAGCGGAGCACGTTGGCTTCCCTGCGCGGACTTAGACCAGGCAACCTCATGCCAGCTCAGGTCAGTTCTGCTCTGCGTGACACACTAGCCGCAATTTTTTCCTCCTCGCTCAGACCTAGTGTGATGATGGGGGGAGGGCTGTGGCATGCTCGTTCTGGAGATCGCAGATTATGTATTAACGGGGTTCAGGTCAAAGCTTCGGGCAGTTATTGCACTGAGTGAGGGATTAAAAGAGAGAGAGAGGGTGGGAGGGAGGGAGAAATAGTCCTGCTACTGATAGATGATGATTACTGCTTGCAGTGTGGGGGAGGGGAAACCGGACATTGGCAGCTGTCAGTCAACCTTGGGCTCTCCATGGAGATGAGGCTAGCTGTCAATGTTGCATTTAGACTTTGAAGGTGAAACTTTGGCCTTAATCTGGGCTGACAGTCCATGGTTGTTTTTGTTATGCTGCTGGCCACTCGTTGGACATTTGAAGCTTCAGCTGTGAAAAGAAAAAGCAAAAAAAGTAATGTACTGTTGATTTTGTGCAGACAATAATATGCCTGGAAGTTGGACTAATTCCAAGGTTTGGATGCATGAACTGTTTTGGTTAAATCTTTGAGCTGGGAGGGAAGAGCAACTGTGTTAGATCATTTCTGTATGATTTTTTTAAATGAAAGGTATACTTTTGGGTGCATAAAAATGTAAAGGAGAGAATGATATTTAGAAATCACATAATGCATTCAGCAGTATTTAAATCATTCTCTGATTCTGGGTCAATTTTTGGGATGAGTTTAGTAATGATGGTGTATTTTATTCCCTATGTGCAATGAAAATACTTTTTGTTTGTTTGCTGCAGCTCCTTCCCTATAGCAGTGGCTCATGGGCGTGGTAAAGTGCGCTTTTTAAAAAAAAAAGGAGGTCACAATAATTTAAGCTGATGGCCATAACATAAACCTGCTGTTTGATTATTCATGATACTGCTGTGTTTCTGTGTTGAGGAACATTTAGGATATTATTACCAGAAAGCTTCCAAAACAAGCCCATCCTCTCACATGACCAACTATGCAGCCTGTGTGTGTGTGTGTGTGTGTGTGTGTGTGTGTGTGTGTGTGTGTGTGTGTGTGTGTGTGTGTGTGTGTGTGTGTGTGTGTGTGTGTGTGTGTGTGTGTGTGTGTGAACTGCTGTTGGCAGATGTGGTGACAGTTGCATCACAGTGTACAGTTCCTCTTCCCACTAGATGTATCACTTAATATCAGGCAGCGATTCTCCTTTTTTCCTCATGAGTGAATAAAGTCTCTGGTCACACTCTGCCAGGATTTGATCTGTACAAATCTCAAGTACTCATTTTCTCTTCTTCTCTTTCTCTTTTTCTTTGTATGAATTGATCCAGGTTTCTCTTTGTCTGCCCTCCCTTTGTAAATTAATCTTCGTAGGAAATGATTTGGCTGTGACAGTCGCCTAGCTCAAGAGAGTGGAGGGAAGGGGGGGGGGGAGGTAATGGGAGAAATATGTCTCTAAACAAACGTCATACCCAGCTCAGCACATTCATTCATGACTGTGGTTGTGGGTTACAGAGCCCCCCGTCTGCAGGAAAATGAGGGAAACGAGGAAAGTGAAGACGGGATGTGATTGAACACGACCAAAGACAGCAGAACAGAGGAGAAGATAATGCGAGAGAAAGACTGAGGAATGGAGTTAAATGCACAGAGGGCTGCTTTAGATTAAACGCTGAGGGACGGACTACTTTAGAGGCAGGGATAGACTCTTAGAAACGGCTGAAGGAGTGTGGCACATTCTCACATTATATCATATCTTCAACAGAACTTATTAATGGACTTCATCGATCGACACTTTGTCAAATTATATATGAATCGATGAATCGTTTCAGCTTGCTTTTTTGTCCTGCAATTTCTTCTTTTTTTTCTGTGATAAACAACACCATTACCTGAATAACACCTGTCTGCCAGGCATGTCTGTTTGTGGATATAGTTGTGTGTACGGAATACAGATCATAATCTCTACAGGTGCCATCAAAAGAAGCTGGACCTTGAAATGTAAAGGATGACCATGAAGGCGATAAAGCTCTTTCTGGCAAGTTAGCCGCATCCTTTCAGGGAGACTTGAGGTGATTAACTGTAGGTTGTTGGAGCAGAGCGGAGGAAGGACGGACATAAGAGGTCACATGCCCAAACAATTGTAGTTCAGAAAATGTAGACAAAAGCAATGAAACGAGAACCTGGAAAGACCCTGACTCCTACTGCTACCTTCTCTCCCCTCCTTTTCTTAACTTACTTTTCTTTTTAGCTCCTCTTCTTTTCTTTCCTTCTCCTTTACACCATATTTTCTGTATGCAATGTGTGTGTGTGTGTGTGTGTGTGTGTGTGTGTGTGTGTGTGTGTGTGTGTGTGTGTGTGTGTGTGTGTGTGTGTGTGTGTGTGTGTGTGTGTGTGTGTGTGTGTGTGAACCAACACTTTGCTTGGCTGTATTTAAATAAAGGGGGGGGGGGGTGTTCAGAGGTGCAGATGAATCTCATTTGCACCCGAGGAAAATATTATACATTTCTCAGCAGGCCTGTTAGTCGTGTTCAGGATCACACATGGCTGTAAATGGGATCGTGTTTCACAGTGGTTTTAGTCTTATACTGTGTGTGTGTGTGTGTGGGTGTGTGTCGGTGTGTGTTCGCAGCCATCATCATCTGCATATTTGTTCCTCAATTTATGTTTCTTCAGATATTTGGCCAGAGGAGGCTAAACTTAAGGCAGCCAGTTGCTACGTGTGTGTGTGTGTATGTGTGTGTGTGTGTGTGTGTGTGTGTGTGTGTGTGTGTGTGTGTGTGTGTGTGTGTGTGTGTGTCATGTATTGTTCACTGTTTCATTTTCATAGATTCCTGTTTACACTCTATTCGTGTAAGCCTGCAGCATACATGAGGTGTAATAAGCGACGCCTTCCACCATTCACCCAACCAATCCTCTCTCTCTCTCTGTCTCTCTGTCTCTCTCTATCTCTCTCTCTCTGTCACACACACACACTCTCTCTTGCACATCCTTGCACATATGCACACACATCAATTTCTCTCTAATCAGGCCAGTTGGCTCAAGTCACAGAGAAAGAAGAAGGTGGAGGAGAGTGATGGCGTTGGAGAGGTGGAGCGATGCAACAGACGGGGTATGAATGGGAGAACAATAATTTATGTGCTTCAATTGCTTCCCTGAAGAAGGAAAAAAAAGGAAAAAAAAAAAAAAAAACCTCAACATCTGTTGTCCACCTGCAGCTGTGCCATCTCTCTTCCTCCCTTGTGTTTCTTGCTGCCCCTCTTCTCCTCTCGGCCTCATGTGTGCTTCAATCATTTGGCAACGCCACATCATGTAGATCACAAGAGGCAGATGGGAGGGTGAATTTTAGAGGTCAAATTATAACGTGGATCCCTTCACTCTCTCCCGCACTCTCTTTTCATGAATGATGCTTTTATTTTTTTTTTATACTCCAGGCCTGGTTTGTGGAACAAACCGCCTCAATAGAGCCATTTAAACTTGTCGTGCGTACAGTACAGCAGAAAACTACAAGTGGAGATTTTTGCTCTTTAATTAGTTTGACATGTGGTCCATGAACTTGAAATAAGAAAATGCAGTCTCTGCCAGTACTGTTGATATATCTGCCATGTACTAATACCCAAGTTAGTGCTGCAACTAGTGATTCCTGTCTATAGATCTACTGATTATTATCTTGATTAACTGATTAATTGTTCGGTCGATAAATTGTGGAAAATCTCCTAAATAATGTTATGCAGATGATGTCTTGAAAATGTTTTGTTTGAAAATGTTAAAATCAAAATACCGGACGCTGCATTTTCAGAAAGCGTGTTCCCTCTACGAAAGCAGTGTTGTGTCTACGTATGACGACCTGGAGGGCCTTCTTAACCCTAATAATCAAAATCCTTTTTAAAGGTGTTGGGCTGCCGTCTCAGACTAGCGTAGTAATAAACACGCTTGGATTTAAATCTCAGGATCAATTAGACTTAGGATTTTCCTAAGTGTTACCACAAGTTCACACATAAGAATGAACTGTGCTCGTGTCTGCAAGTACACACACACACACACACACACAATCAGAAACACACGTTGTGCTTGTTCCGATCCCCCAGACAGCTCAGTAGCAAGTGTGCGGAGACTTGTAAGACATTGTTACATTTTGGAATTATTTTTGCAACTACAGGGTTTTCTATCAAAGAGACGATTCACAGACGTCTAAATGGTTGAACCTGTCATTCCTCCAGTGTGGTTTCGTGCACATGCGGGTGCACACTTCAGCTCCTGGATTCGTCCTTGTGTGAAACAGTCGTCATCTGTTTCTTGGGATTTGCATGAACGTCTTGGTCCTTTTGTGCGAGCATGACAAGCATCGTCGTGAATGCTGTGCTGAAGCCTAGAAATGAGGCACCTAATGGCTCGTTGAACGGAAAAAAACAATCAACTCCTGTTAAAGAGCGAGGATAAAAATCGCAGACTGAGATTGCGAAGGAGAGTTAGGTTTTTTTTTTTTTTAGCAAGACGGAGTGAGACTGAGGAGAGGGGGGGCGAAGGGGCTGGCACTCTTAAAGGAGCATGAAGGCCAGATCACAAATAATAAAACAGAGAGGCAGGGAGAGGGAGGGAGGGGAGGAAAAAAAGGAAGAAGGAAAATATGTTGAGCGAAGGGGAAGGTCGGCGAGAATGGAAGAGGGATTCGTACGTGTGCCAGGAGCGCTGCACCTCTCGCTGTGACTGGTGCTCTTCAAGGATTTTTTTTTCTCTCTCTTTCGTCTCTTTTATTTACCTCCCTCTTTTCTTTTTCTCCTGCATCGCTGTCGCACCAGCTTGTTTTTTTCTGTCTTTTTTCGTCTTTTGCCATTTCTCTCCCCCCACCCCTCCCACCCTCTCTCTCTCTCCTTCTCTCTCTCTCTCTCCCTCTGTCTTTCTGTGACTCGCAACAAAAGGCTGACGGAGTGAGCCTGACGTCTGAATGAATAGCCCAAACCTGCCGTGAAGGGAGAGAAGAGGGAGACGGAGCAGGGAAGAGGAGGCTGGGGAGAAAAGATACAAGTGATCTGGCTGAAGAGGCGGAGAGAGGAGGACACTCTGAAGTGCTTATTGCCGGCTGAAGACGGCTAGAGATCCCAATTTTTTTTCCCTCCCCCCTCTCTGGAGATTAAAGGAGTTGACTGCGCCGCTTTAACCGCACGCCGGCTGGCGATTGTAGTTCTCGCTGTCCCGTCCTCCCCCGCACCCACTGCCCTCTTGTGCCACCTTCCATTTTTTTTTCTTCCCCCCCCCCCACCCGCTCAAGAGTACCAGTCATCTGAGAAATAGAAATGGAGCTTCTGGGGGTGAGGTGACGAAGGAGGACAGATTTGGAAACGAGCCGTGGGAGAGCAAGAGGAGGCAGAGTGAGGGAAGGAGGGAGGCTGGAGGAGGAGGTAGAGAGGAGAGGATAACTCCAGGGCATACTGTGTGAGAATACCCCCCCAAGCCCACTTCTTCTTCTTCTTTTTTTGGGTCCCTCTCCACCACATTTCCTCTGCCATGTGCAGCTCCTGATTTGAAGAATGTGGAGACAGCATTTCCCAGGCAAGGAGCATGTTTCACATTGTCGTGTGTGTGTGTGTGTGTGTGTGTGTGTGTGTGTGTGTGTGTGTGTGTGTGTGTGTGTGTGTGTGTGTGTGTGTGTGTGTGTGTGTGTGTGTGTGTGTGTGTGTGTGTGTGTGTGTGTGTGTGTGTAAAATGACGAGAGGTGGAGGAGGAGGTAGTTGGATTTCGGCTTTAAAGCTAATGTGCCTCTTGTGTTTTTGCAATGAAGTGTGTCATGAAAACAGTGTGTGCATGTGTGTGTGTGTGTGCGTGCATGTGTGCGTGCGCACATGAGGGCGAGCACCCTGCATGTGAGTGTGTCAGTGTTTCCTTGGTTTGAAAGCACAGAACTCTGCACAGCAGAGAGGTGAGATTAGATGGGCCATCATTTGAAGGGTTAAAGGTCACAGAAGAATGGGCGTGCGAGTGGCTCTATGTGCGAGTGTTAATGATCGGTCCTCTGTGTGAACACTGTTGCAGTGTGTGTGTTTTTTCGAGCATTAACGGTGGATGTAAACACGTATGTGGGGCATCGATGCTTAAAATCAAATGAAAATATTGTTAAAATAATCAATATTAGCCAGTCGGAAAATGGCATTCAAATTTTAATTTTACACACCAAACACCTTTTAATGGCAGTGGGACTCTTGTGGATAGCAATGTGGCTCATAATCATAATCAGCAGCTGAGTTCTCCCCATTTTCTCCCAGCGTTGTCAACATCAGAAAAAGTGCGCTGTATCCGTTACAGTAATCAATGCTGCCAGCAGTAATTATTCCTTTAAGGTGCATGGGGACAGATCATCCAGCCAAAACAAATGTATTCAATTCTTCCAGGAAAATGAATTGAATTCTGCAGATTGATATTAAATGTGCCTCATACTTTGATTTTGTGTCTACGGTCAGTGTGGATGAAACGGAGCTGAAAGTCCTCATCTCCCTCTGCTGCCGGGTTTGTGTGTGCATGTACATGTTCCTGACCAGCACACACCTGTGTGTGTGTGTCTGTGTGTGTGTGTGTGTGTGCGCGTGTGTGTGTGTGTGTGTGTGTGTGTGTGTGTGTGTGTGTGTGTGTGTGTGTGTGTGTGTGTGTGTGTGTGTGTGTGTGTGTGTGTGTGTGTGTGTGTGTGTGTGTGTTGTAAAGATCGAGTGCACCGTCCGCTGTTCATCAGCACTGACAGCTGCTTTTGTCTCAGGACCCCGGTTGTTTTCAGGCCTTGCTCTCTTTGCACAAAAGATATCATTTAAAGAGGAGACCGTGATGGATGGATGCTCTCCCCTGTCACTTTGCCTCGTATTTACCACCACAACACCACCTGTGATATCTTTATGTCATCGCGTGTTTTCCCCCCTTTTTTTCTCCCTCGACTCCCTCGTACACATCTACATGTAATTTGGCCCCGGCCCTCCTCTCCACTCATCCTTTTATCTCTCCCCTCCCTTGTCCCTCTTGGCTTGGCCCTCTTTGGGTGGTGATAAGTTTGGAGGAGGGAAGGCGGAGGGAGGACAAACAAGGTCTTTGTGTGTCCACATAGTGAAACAAGAAACAGGCTGGGGTGGCGGCAGTGTAGCTTGGGCGCTGATAGGGTCCGGTGGGGGCCTGGAGGAGACGAGTCTGCCAAAAAAAAAAAAAAAAAAGATTACACCTCCCTTCTTTCTCTACAGATGCCAAGTAACCGTAAACACACTCAAGAAAGTAGACACTCCCAAGAACACTGGCGCCGGGTTTTTTTTTAACATGTATGCACAGTTATAGAGTGTAACGTTGCTGTTTTTATAAGCAGGTGGACATTCACAATCGGCACTAGGAGAACAGGAGTAGCGAAGTAAAGAAGGGTGCTTTGGCTTCGAGAGCTGCGAATGCCCTTGGACATTTCATTCAACAGAAATCCGTGACACTCCCGATGATCACTGATCAGTAACGGTTATTATCTGTGGGTGTGTATGAAGCTGAGTCAAGCCAAAGTCTGTGTTTTGGTGTGTTTCCGCACAGGACCAGTTCCTGGTGTCTCCCTTAGATAATGCCACAGAGATAATGTTTGGGTTGCCAGGTTGGGGGGCCTGTGGGAGCAATATTTGATATCGCGAAATTAAGCTTTTCCTGTCCCCGCACTTGCCACAAAGGAAAGCCCGCTGGGGTTATCAGCTCGACTCCCTCCTCCTCTCGCTCTCGGACTATCCCATCAATGAGGCCCCCAGCTTGGGAGTTGCTAGGTAACCAGAACCAGCTGTTGGTCCTAAGCCCGTTGAGCCCGTTTTGGCTGCGCGTCAACTGCAGAGTAGTTTTCTCTGAAAGCTCGCTGTGAACTCGGCGACCGCTGCTGCGGCCCTGACATCATCGTGCCATGGAAAATCTTCCTCACTTCCTTTTGTTTTTGCAGTTTTATTGTTCCATTGATGCGAGGGGACGGTGTGAGACGCCTCCACCGCATTAATCACACCAGTTTGAGTAATTTAGGATTGTTTCATCACCTTTCACACACGACTATGGGGGGGAAGAGATGGGGAAACAGGGCGAGGAATGGAGGCAAGAGGAGAGGGAAAAGAATGAGCTGGTTTGCTGGAAGAAGTCACCTATAATTTAAGATTCAGTTGAGGAAGACGTCAGGATATGAAAGAGAGTCACTCCTCTGTGAGGTGAGGATCCTAAACTGCCTCAGAAGGCCATTAGCAGAGATTCGAGATGGCAGAGTACACAGCATAATTATTCGGGAAATCAAAACAGTGCAGGAAAGTTAATACGGCTTTGCAGTCCCCCCCCCCCGCCCCCCCCCCAGTGGACAATTTACCTTTCAAAGTGTGTGACTACCACAAACAAGCCACAAGTAAATCCGTGGGGAGTGCATTAACTTCTAGATGAAATCATCTTTGTAAAGCTGCCGAGAAATGCTGGAGATCCATGAAACCACAAAAACCCGAACACACGATCTGTCAGAAAATGAATGAACAGATGTAGTGAGATGTTATTAAATACCAATTTAAAGATTTCCAAACCCGAGGGGGAGAAACGCAGGTTAGCGCTGGTGGTTTATTTTTCTTTTCATTGATTGTTTGCGCTCTGTTTAGGAAATTACCCCCCCCCCCCCCCAGAACTGGCAGCGATGCTAACTGAGCTGCTCTTCCAAGTCCCTCCCCCCCTCCAAACGAGAGAATTAGACACCAGTATTCACTGCGGAGAGACATATTTCTATTGCTTTTTCCTTTTTTTTCTCTCTTTTTTTTTTTTTACTTCTATTTCTGTTGTCAGAATCCAAAAAGGCTTTTTAGTTTTGCAACATCTGTAATCCATTTGCGGGTTTAAAGTACGCTACTGCCATCTCTGCCAAAAGTTTTCATACTTCCTGGAGAATGGTCCAGTTTTTGATTAGTGCTGGCTAAAGAATGATATCAGTCTTAGTCCACTCAAGCTTCCCTTGAGGGATGTAACAACACATGACCTCCGCTGGATAAGACAATCTGCTGTCACACCGAACACGGTTTAGCTTTAGTTAGTCAAGCTGTTGGCTTTGTTTCTTTATTACTTGCTGGCTCACAGACAATGCTGGCTGTTGATAAAAATACTTTGGGTACAATAACAGGAAATTGACACAAGCAATTTGCATTTTTTTCTTCGTTTACCCGAATGACTACCAGCCAAAATATGCTAGCGCCTAATGGTAACCATCTTTAGGCATGTTATTCCTTCTACTCACAGAAGTTTATGTAACGGCAGAATAGGCACATGAAAAACGGCTCTGTGGTGCGTGTGTTTTTTTTGCCCTGCTGAAAAATGAGTCTGGTGTTTTGTCTGGTGTTGGGTGGGACTCTTGTGTTTGGATAAGGAGAGTCCTGGCTTCGCGTTTAGTTTCCTCAAGTCCAGGTTCTGGGTCTGGCTGCTGGCCGGTGCCAACCCAACCAGGAGGGAGAGAGAGGGAGATGATATAAACAGAGAGAAAGCCATGAGTTAAGTGAAGTAAATAAAAAGCCGCAGGCGACCGGCTTCCTTCATTCTTTAGTAGCGGGACCTTTGGCCTCTAAGTGCTGCCATGAGACCAGCTGATGTGTGATCAGTGGAGGGGCTAGGAACCACCCTAGGGTTATTGTTGGGATGAGGCCTATGCTCTCCTTCTGGGCCTCATTTGCCCAAATCCCTAACTCACCATCTGAGATGAGGGCTGTAGAATATAATGTTTGATTTCTTCTTATTAGTAGTACTGTTGTTTTAATTTCTCTATATCACAATCTGTTTTTTCTAGTTTTTTTTTCAAAATAAAGCATGATCTCAAAATTCCAAACTGTTCTCATAAGCATTAGATCCAATTTTAGACTTATTCTATTTTAAATACATTTTCTAAAATCAACAGAATAATGATAACCATTGCTAGTTATGTTACTACTTACATTTAACATCAACAGATGACTTTTATTACAGTCATCTGCAGCTGCGAGCTAATTCTGAGTCTTTGTAATATTCCCCAAGGACCAGTAATGTCCGTGTGGTAATGACATGTAGTTTACAGAAGCCTGTCCTAACCAAATAAGACGTACAGTAAGGCAGCGTAATATTCCCATTATATTACCACCAGAACTCATAATGTGTGCCTGTGGTTTACAACGTGGTAATTCTGCTGTCTAAATAAATGATTCCAAGCTACTCGAAATGTGGAAATAGCTAATTGAGTCATTAACGGTTATGCTTTACACATTTGAGTAGTTTTGTTTTTGTACGTCTTCACTATACTTAAAATATTCTTAATACATTTTCTCAGAAAAGCAGCTTAATTTCTTCAATAGAAGAATGCTCCTCTACTTAAGCTGCTCCTCAAACAGACAAATGAACAAATGTAGTTTTCACACAGAAACAAAATGAACAAATGACAAGGTTATTTAAAAAAAAAAACATAAATACATAAAATAAATATATACAAACAAACACACGACAAAGAAAACTTCTTCTTGAGGGAGAGTTGAGTGTAGGAGGTCAACCCAGTAACTTCATGAGATCTATGCACAGTTCAGCCATTTTTTCTAACATTTAAGACAAGACCATGGCTTTCCAAGCCACTGAGGACTGCAGCCAGTACGTGTAAAATGTATGCTTCTCGGTACATCTTACAAAGATTTCCCTTCAGAAATGTGAGCCCCCGCAGACTATTTGACAACACGGTGCACCTGCTCGACAATGCCATCCCATGTGTCGACACGGCAAATAACATTTTCCCTCCTGACACTTGCAGGTGCAGGTAAAGCCCGTCACTGATTGGCTTAAGAACTTCACGATGATGGATTCTGCTCGACCTGCACTGGCAGGAGGAAATGTAGTGTAGGGTACTAAAGCCTCCAAACTCATTAACTTTGATGTGGCAGACAATCCCTGGAAGGATGGTGATAAGCGGCCGTTACAGAGCCTCAGTCGTCAACACACACAGTGT
Source organism: Eutrigla gurnardus (assembly GCF_963514095.1). Taxonomy (NCBI): domain Eukaryota; kingdom Metazoa; phylum Chordata; class Actinopteri; order Perciformes; family Triglidae; genus Eutrigla; species Eutrigla gurnardus. The sequence goes on from NC_139925.1 coordinate 13,038,054, forward strand.
TTATTTCTGTGTGAATACACATTATGATTGCCCGAGCAGTTGCGGATTCATTATTTATTTTTTTAAACCCGGGCTTCATATCTAATAAACACACTGTCATTTTGAGTTTGTTTTTTTACTCTGGCTGAGTGAATCGAAGCCCCCCACTTCAAATCACTGACCAGGTATCCGAGTCATTATCAGCCTTGTTAGACGTTAATTATCCACAGATTCATCATGTGCTAAATGTGGTGCAGTGTTCTGCCTTATTAGGCCTTGGAAGAGCTATTAGCCACTAGGAAATAATTAATCAACAGCGGTTTGACCTACTTCCTACAAGTGACGCTGCTTTTTTTTTTTCTTTCTTTTTCTTTTTTCGTTTCCCTGCCGGTCGCTTCTTGTTACTGTGTGTCTATAAAACAGGAGCAAGGGATTCTGTGTTGACTGCTTTTCCACCCCTTCATGTCAGAGTGTTTGTTTTTGTCAGTGTGTGTTTTTGCGCGAAGCCGCAAGTCCGTTCAAGTAGCCGAGCGTTTCGTGACTGTTAGACGATGGAGGCGTTTTCTTGCTCGGCCAGTTCGAGCTGCGATAATGAACTCGGCAGGAGTGTGAAGGGGAAGCACAGGGGAGCCACAGGTGTGTTTGGCAAGCAGGCTAACACACACACACACACACACACACACACACACACACACACATTCTCCGGTGAGAATAATGCACGCTTTCAGCGTATACTTGGAACAGCAAGATGGAGGTCACTTCTTCCACATTCTTTCTTTTAACCTTTTTTCTTTTTTCATGCTCCTTTCTTCCTCTACTCACCATATTATCTTTGGATATGCCATTTAGGCTTTTATGAAGAACTGCTTTTATTATGGGCGATGCACAATAATAATAATATTGTTGATGGCTGCATGTTAATGTACAAAAAAAAAAAAAATCATAAAGTGGCTCAGCAGGTGTAAATCCCTCACATTAATAGCAACACAGAACATGAAGCAAAAAAAGCAAAGCAAGAATGAAACAAATAACTACAGGGAAGGGTCAGTAATAACAGAATCTGATTCAGTTCCAATCAGATCAAATTCAATCATACAAATACACACCCACTACTACTACTACTACTACTACTACTACTACTACTACTACTACTACTTGTGTATTGGTGAACTCTCTAGATCTCTGCTTACGGAGAGTTTTTGTGATATTAACACCCTGTTAAACTTTTTGAAATGGATCCCTTGTCTCAGTTTCCCTCTGATAGATATAGTGTAGGTGGTTATTTCTTATCCTTGTGTTTGTTTGCATGGGTGTAAAGTTGTAAAGATGTTTTTTTTTTAAGGCGTTTAACATCCTTTAAGCGGTGCATATCTTCAGACGAGACGCAGGTGCATGACGCCTGAAAAATGTAAAAATGTGAATCTATATTTGTATGATGTTGCATCCAGAATATAATTTTCGACTTCACATGGAGATAAGGCAAAAACTAGTCTGTGTAATTTAGACCTACGTGACATTGCTGATTAATTTTAATAAATTACTGATAAAATGCGTGAGACTGGCCGATCTGAAGACCTGCCCCCTTAGTTACTGTTGCTAGGTCGGACAAGCATATAGAAAATCTGCAGTATGCTTACTCAGATTTCGGAGGTACAGCTCTATAACATTAAGTAGTAAAGTTTGGAAAATAACATTCTCGGTTATTCTTTGTTAAGCACTCAAAATCTCTGCTAATCTGCTTCATGAGGTCTGCGTGGGTGTGGTGTGATCAGCTTTTATTTGTTGAGTCCTGGCAGCATAAACCCGACCATCCAACAACTGCCATGAAATTCAGCTTTGGATGTTTACTTTTTTCCCCACAACTGAGCCTCCCACTTTTCAGACCAGTAAGAAGCACACAGCAGAAAAAAAAAACGGACACACAAATAAAGAAATCACGTGAAGCAGCCAAAACTGCTCTAACTTTGGCAGCAGTGTATGCGTTCACGTTGGATCCCATCACCGATAGTAACAAGCTGATTGAGAAAATAGCATTTTTATAGAGCCTTTTAAACTTAACGACTGCCAGAACATTTTGGAGGGTCATCTTCTTAAAACTTGGATCGGTAATTACTGCAAGCTTTGAGATTAAATGTGCGGAACGGAAAAAACGAGCCTTCTGGTGCAGAATTGGAGCACAGTTGACTGAAACACTGCTGCGTTTACACGCACCTCTTGTTATTTTCGTCCGCATCCGATCTGTTTGAAGCGCATATGTTAGCGCGTTGTAGTCGTTTAGGTCACAAACGGCGTCCTCGCTTCCCAAAACTGGAGGAGTTGGAGAGACAGACATAGAGCGAGCAGGCTTGGATGTCCTCTCCAGCAGCGCAGATGTCACTAAATAAAATATTTCATAATTCTGCCCAAATCCTCTAATCACCATGACAACAGGCAGCAGGGAGCCAGAGAGTGGTGGTGCGTGGACCCCCCGCCCCCCCCCTTCCCCCTTTCTCTTTTCCCTCTCTTTTCGTGGAATTTGGGTCCACATCATTTTCTCCTCAATTTTACACCTAAAGAATACATCACATTGGTTTTAGGGAGAGTAGGTCAAGTGAGTTTTCTCATTTAGACAAGTTCGACACTTCATCGCACATTTCTAGTTTCCAGCATTTCTTTTATTCTTTGCCACTTTTCTCCCTGAAGGGCGATCGTATCACAATTCGACAGCAAGGCGACGAATAAGAAAGAAAGAAAGAAACCCTCGCTACCCTTGAGACGACCACAAGTTTGATTTTTCTTCAGCGTCGTAACGAGTGTGCGAAGGGTGTAAATTGTACAGAAGGTGCCGAGACGCACACACTGAAGGCCTGCCCGTTTCTGTATGGTGATAGGATAATGGAGATGATGACCTCATGGGGTGAAAGGACCTGTTGCCTGGTAACAGTGTGGCGAGAGAGGGGGGGTATTCAGATCACCAGCATTGTGAGCGTGTGTGTGTGTGTGTGTGTGTGTGTGATATCGACCAGTGTTGCAATGTTAGGGAGCCGATGATAGGTGTTTAAAGTGGAGAACTGCACACACACACTCAGGTGTGTGTGTGTGTGTGTGTGTGTGTGTGTGTGTGTGTGTAGGGGGATGTCAGAGACTTGAACTATCACACAGGCAGAACACACAGTCCCGGACTGTGTAAACACTTCCTGCTGCGGGATGCATTTCTTAAATTTTTACTGCTTCTTCTGCAGCTCACTTAACTGTGTGTGCCAGACATAAATAATTAACTCCCTCTCTCCTCTCCATCTCTCTGCAGGTATTCGGCCCCAGATTATGAATGGGCCTATGCACCCACGCCCCCTAGTGGCGCTGCTGGATGGGCGCGACTGCACCGTGGAGATGCCCATCCTCAAAGATCTGGCCACCGTGGCTTTCTGTGATGCCCAGTCCACACAGGAGATACATGAAAAGGTACAAAAGAGTTTTCAGGCGGGTGTATATTCGTTATTACCTGCACTAACACCAATCTCTAGCACTGACCTTTTAACCCCTTGTGAAATGGAGCGTCGTCCCCAGATGCTTCTTAAAGCCTTTTCCAAAATCTTTAAGTGTTTTGCATTTTCCATGCTCCTTCTTTACAAGCTCATTTTAGCACCCTTTGTTCACATATGTAATTAACTTTAAGTGGTTCTTGTTGATTTGCAAACAATGACATGTCGTGTCGAGGAGCAGGAACTAGAAACTTCCCATAGTAGACAATATATTTGAATATTTTGTCATTTTCATCTTGATATTGTAGTATGACTGATAATAATTAGTCCACATAGATTCACATATCTATGATAATATATTTTAAACTGAGATGTTATTTGGCTTTTCGCCTGCGGGGGGGATTTTGGTCACTTAATAATTATTATCCATCGCATTTCAAAAACACATCGCACAATGATTTCTAAAAGAGGTCAAATCAAGAAAATGCATAGAATCAATGAAATATAGAAATAAGAGAATCATTAACATTGTTGTTAAAAATATAAATAAGGAAAGTTTTCACTTTGAATTATATGCAACAATTCATTTTTACTGTTTCTCTTCCTCTGCATAGTTTATATATTTTTTATTTTTACATTTCAACAGTTTAAAATGTGTGATGTCTTTTGAATGTGACAGACAGCAAAAATGTGTGAACAGGAAATAAGGCATTGGTTGTAAGTTTATTATACAATGCATGTTTGGAAAAAGTGTTAAAATAGGTCATAGATCATATCATTTTGTATTCTGAAGCAACGGCATCAGTCTGTGTTGCTTGCTGTAACAGTAATAGTATCTGCAGGAAGCGGGCACACACACACACACACACACACACACACACACACACATGCTGTGATATAGACATCATCTGCACTTTGAATGTGATTTTTCAATATTTTGCCTTCATTTGCGCAAAGAATATTCATCCCTTTCCTCCTTCTGCATCTCCTCCTCTGTAATGTTTTAATAATATTTCAGCCCACTGGCTTGTTCCACTCTCCCAGTTCAACTATAATGGTTTCATCACTGACTCTAATCCCACTGGGTGCTGGAGTGCTGCTTTGTTAAATAAGGAGGAGGAGGAGGAGGAGGCTGGTAATAGAAATGCAGTATAATTGTTCTGAGCCCGAGTGGGTGAAACATTTGTCTTATTTTACTGCCTATAGACTGGAGCCAGTCAGCGGCAATTTTGCAGTCCAAGCTGGAGGGTTTGTGTCTTTTGCCTCAAAAGGAGAATAGGACGGGTTCCAGTGAAAATGCTACCTTGCATTAAATTCTCATAACCGCCTCTTTTTAATCTACAATTTCAAACGTGGTCAGTTTTACTTGTAAGCCAACCTGATAATATGATTTTTTTTGGTTATGTTAATGCGTAATTTTTCTGCATATTACTTTAGTCTCTTCCTTGCTCCCTTAATCCACACACACACACACACACACACACACACACACACACACACACACACACACGCACAAGCGATCTTTGTCCAGTAAGATGCTCTCATAGTGAATAGGACCCATCTGGGAGAATAGATGTTGGCAGCGTTCCCACAACTATAACTGCACAGCACAGACTACAGATGGGGCACTCTATACACACACACACACACACACTTGCCAACAAACTTCACTGCAAGTTTCCATAGGGAAGTACTGTTCACACACAAATATACAAACAGATTCACACACCAAGCAAAGCAAGCAAACCAAAGCTCACTGCTGTCTTTTTGCGCGGGCTGCCTGGAAGTGAGCAGATGCGGCGATTAAGGAAAGTGTCACTCCGGAGTCGCCGTAAACGGTAGCGCGTGTTCCCCTAAAGTGCAACCGTCAAAGCCTGTGGCGACCTGTTAAAAAAACGTTGAGGGCCCCTGTTGAGTACATGTGGAAAAAGACATTTATTACTGTTAAATAATACAGCGTTGTCCTTGGAGATACACAGAAGAGTCGGAGGAAGTGGCGAAGTGTCTTTCACGTCGCTGTATCAGTAAACACCGTTCTTATGAAGTGCTGCTGCAAACTATAAGTGCACAAAAAAATGTCAACCCCAGTGGAGGGTGTACTTGAGAAAATGAGGTGCGTCGCGCTCATGCAGAAAACGCCACATCGGTCCGGGACACGAGAGCATTTCGGGACAAATGGAGCTTGTCGGTATGTTGTCACAAATGAATGGCACTTTTTGAGGCCTTGAGTTGGTAGGGGGCGTCAAATTGAACAAGCTGGAACTGAAGCAGAGACGTTGTCTGTGCTCTCTCTTTTGAATAATCTTTAATGTATTTGTGAAAAAAGGTCTGAATGTGTCTAATGATGGTTCTCCAAATTAGCACTTAATCGCTGTGAGAGCCTCACACAGAGGAAGGAGAGCAGGTGTGTGATAAACATTGTTTCAGTAAAATATGATCAAACAGCGGATTGATTAAGTTTGTCCTTGTTGCAGCATTTGGGGCGTAACTTATGGAATATAATGATGATATTATTAGAAAATTTGAACTCTTAAGTTAGCTTAGCGTAAAACTGAAAGCAGGGGGAGGCTGCTCGCCCTGCTAACGCCTATAAAGCTTACTATTTTATATATTCATGCTGCGTAACTGCTTCTTACACCACAAATGAATCTCCACGCTCAAGTATTTATTTCAAGCCCTGTAAATGTTCCATTACGCTGGTTTATATTAAGTGTAGTGTGCTGCCATTGTCGAGCTCTTTATGTGGTTTGCAATATTCACGAGCCCTCGCCTGCAGCCTCGTACAGAACAATGTAAAGGTGCACGTGCCAGCTCCAAACTGCAGCAGAGTTCTTTAACTAATTAACGGAACACAAAAAAAACATTTTCTCACTTTTTCCACTTCATGCAAACTCGCTCTCAGCTTGTGTTCCTGTTGCGCTAACAGTTGGCTCCCGTTCCGTGGCGTTTTCCAGCATCACCTCCAGCCAAGCCTGCTGCCGGGGCCCCGCTCCGCTCAAGTGATGAAATTAATGCACGAGGAGAGCTTTAACCTTGAATTAAGCATCCAGCTCTCACTACAGCCTCGCTCCCAATAAAAATGTTGTATGGAAATTCATGGCTATGCTAATCCGGCCCGGGTTTGGTTAATTCAGTAAGCGGGGTTGTGAATTTAAACCTGTTATTTAACAGGCGCCGGCTATACGGCAGCTACTTGCTGATGCTTCCTGGGTTCCTCAGCAGCTGTCAGTCTGTTTTATGATCCGGCCCCGCATCCACTTCAACCTTGTTTGCCCACAGTCTGAATGAATGGATTGTGACAAAAACCAGCTTTGGCAAGCACTCATTATAAACACACAGACAGCCATTCATATTTTCGGCAGCACATAAACAATCAATTTGCATTTAGATGAAGAAAAAGCGGACATAAACTTAGGAGGAAAATGGGAGGTAGCGAAAGCACTCTCAATCAAGTTTCTCATGCATAATGTGGTGGCGGGGTGGAACATCTGAATTTGAATGTAGGGATGCTATTGATTAAGAACAATAATGACATTCTCATCATAAAATGAATGCAGATTTCTCAGCTTACTTCCTTCTCTACTGGCGCTAATGATTGTCGGAGGGGAATTCCGATGCGATGAGACGGCCGATGATGACGCTTCCTTCTCTCTGATGTTCCACCAGGTGCTGAACGAGGCAGTGGGGGCCATGATGTATCACACCATCACGCTGACCAGAGAGGACTTGGAGAAGTTCAAGGCGCTCCGCATCATCATCCGCATCGGCAGCGGCTACGACAACATCGACATCAAGGCTGCCGGGGAGCTCGGTGAGGCAAAGGGGGCACAGAGGAGGAGGAAGATGGTTTAAAAAAATTTTTTTTTTTAAAGTGAGACAGTTATCATATGCTGAGAGGACCAAACAAGGTGGGGTCGTATTTGCCCATATGGCTCGTTCATTGGAAGAGAGGAAAAAGAATAAATCAACAAACATAATCCATTATGGATAAGCATAGTGCATTCTTGGATGGGGGCCAAACCAAAGTCTGCTTACTGTATTGACTTAACATAAATAACACATGTAACAGGAATTATTACATACTGTTAACAGAATACGTAATGCTGATTGCATATGCAGAGCAGATGCTCCAACTGATATGAAAGTCTCCCTCCGATTCCCATTTGGCCCCTTCGGCATATGTTTGGTACGAGAGCAGGATTTAGTGTGATATCCTAATTATTGTCGTTTGTGGTAATACATCTCAGTGCGCTGACGTGGATTTTTTTTCATTCTTTTTTTTTTTTTTTTTAGTTGAGAAATGCTCTTTTCATGGGCGTAATTAGCAGCTATAATTATCCTCTTATCCTTCACAGTTCAGTTTTACACACAGTGCATTTTTATTTTTTAGAGGGTCGTAAAGAAAAGAAATTTGCTGCCAATTATTTTGTGAAATAAAAATCTACAGATGAGTCTCTCTTCAAAAAAAGCAGCTACAGTCATTATAACCAACTGTTATAACGATGAAATCTGCAAAGCAATTATGTTACTTGTCATTTGAACGGCCTGTGTCATTATTTCTGCATTTTTCCTCTCCCGTCTGACCTTTTCCAGGCATCGCGGTGTGTAATATTCCCTCGGCGGCGGTAGAAGAGACGGCAGACTCAACACTTTGTCACATCCTCAACCTGTACCGGCGAAACACCTGGCTGTACCAGTCTCTCCGAGAGGGCACGCGGGTCCAGAGCGTGGAGCAGATCCGGGAGGTGGCGTCGGGCGCGGCCAGGATCCGAGGAGAGACGCTCGGCCTCATCGGATTCGGTGCGCTCCTTCATTCTCTCTAAACAGTGGATTGTTTCTTTTGATTGACAGTAATTGTATGTAGTCACTATGTTACCTACCAAAAGTAAATCTAATCAGGAAACTTTTGAACCAGCGAATATTTGGCATTTTTGCACACTTAACGATTAGATTTTTGACGAATAAATGAATCCTTTTATGGCACCCATACACACATGCATGTTTTAGATACCGTTAACTCAAGGGAGGAGGGTGTATTGAAACAGAGCTGCTCGTATCCGAATCCTCTCTTAGTCCTTGCTCTCTTTCCCTCCCACGCTTCCATCAGGTCGCTCGGGCCAGGCGGTGGCGATGCGGGCCAAGGCGTTCGGCTTCAACGTGCTCTTCTACGACCCGTATCTCCAGGACGGCTTGGAGCGCTCGCTGGGCGTCCAGCGGGTCTACACGCTCCAGGACCTGCTCTACCAGAGCGACTGCGTCTCCCTGCACTGCAACCTGAACGAACACAACCACCACCTCATCAACGACTTCACCATCAAACAGGTAGGGGGGGGCGGGTGAAAGGAACGAGTCGTTTGTCGGGTCTAATATTGACCTCGAATGATGGAAGAAAAAAAAGGAAACTGACCCGCAACTCATCACACTGAAAACCTCATGAGGCAGAATCTCATTCTCATTACATCCGCAGCAGGCGGCACATTCTCCTCCCTCGGCTATGTGAGGAGAATGTGCCGAGGCATGATTGCCACAGCTGTAACCCAGTGGACTTGGCCGCTGACTTGGGTGGCCACTAGTATCCCCTCGCTGCCAGCGCTCCTTTGTTGGCAACTTCCAATTATAGGCTGTTTATACAACCTTTTAATGAGCGGTAAGATACGTGGAACAAGCACATCCTGGGCTACACGGGCGTTTGGAGAATCTCTATGGATCCAGAATGAGAGGAATGTGGATGGTGGTGGATCTCCCTGTGTTGTGGCCTTTAATGTGGTGTGAGATTCACTGTGATCACTCTGTTCTTCTTCTTCTTCAGCTTCGCAGCTCTCAGGTCAGCTTTGACCCAAACATGCCAAAGTGTGCATTTGGGTGTCGTGGATGTAGGAGTCTGAAAACGCACAAAGCAAATTGACTTTCAGGTTGAAAAAAATATATCACTTTTGAAATATAAATGAGCCAAACGGAACACGGCCATCGAAAAAAAAAAATCTTATATTATAAACCATTTAACATAAGCTTTTCTGAGCAGTTATAAGGTATCAACTTATTTTCCCAGCAGTGTAATTTTGAAGTCCACGATGTGTGTACACAGCACACCATATCTATTGTTGCCAGGAAAGCGGTGAATAGCCGAGGAATGCTACCGAGCAGCCAAATGCGCTGCCAGGCCAGACGTGCTGGTTAATCAGCCTCTGTGATTCATTTGCTAAACTAACCACAGCGTGCGTTTGAACTCCCGATGTCTGGTGATCAATCCCCCGAGCACGCTAAATACAAGAAACATTCTTGAGTTGTCCTCTTAAGGTTTTTCCTGATCGCATCTGCCACCTGGAGGACATATATTGAACTGCTAGGTTTGTTAAATTCAGTGGTGTAATAACAATCTGAAGCGTGTACACATCTGTTTAATCTGCAGTATGTTTTCACTTCTAGTGTTGGAAGAAAGAAAATCAATATAAATACAATTAATGTTCCTCTGCATCACTTACATGCTAGTTTGCTGTATACCATGAATACGAGTGTGTGTGTATGTGTGTGTCTGTGTGTATAAAGATGGGATTGGTGTCATTTAAATGTCCCCTTTATTTGAAAAGGCTCTTCTGATATTGTTGGGTTTTATTTTTAAAAGCATTTGTTTCCCCCTGTGTTGTTTTTTGGAGAAAAAGTCTTCCCACGCAGCGTTGACAGCACCTCTGGGTGTAACATGTCAAAGCCTCCATGTTGATTGCTGAAATGATTATTGACAGAATACGTTGTTTTGTGTGTGTGTGTGTGTGTGTGTGTGTGTGTGTGTGTGTGTGTGTGTGTGTGTGTGTGTGTAGATGCGTCAGGGGGCTTTCCTGGTCAACTCGGCGCGGGGAGGTCTTGTGGATGAGAAAGCTTTGGCTCAGGCCCTGAAAGAAGGCAGGATACGGGGAGCCGCCTTGGACGTCCACGAGTCGGAGCCTTTCAGGTGTGTATGAACCCGCATGAATTGGTTTAATTCAGTGCTTCAACATGAGTCCACCTTCATGTTTATGACAAGAATCTCAAATATGTTTGTGAGGACAAAAGTAACTGCTAATACACCCTAATAAGTGAAGGACGTAGATGTCTTAATCCCACTGATATAAAGCAAATCAGCTACAAGGTGTTGCTGTTGAACAGTTTTTCCCAAGGTCCTCTGAAAGACGCCCCCAACTTGATCTGCACGCCCCACACCGCCTGGTACAGCGAGCAGGCGTCACTGGAGATGAGGGAGGCGGCAGCGACAGAAATACGCAGGGCGATCACCGGTACGGAGACCTCTTTGAATGCATTGCCATACTCGTAGATTCCCGTTTTTCTCCGCTCACCGATGCTCAACTATTACCCCGACACAGGCCGTATTCCTGACAGCCTCCGAAACTGCGTCAACAAGGAGTTCTTTGTCACCACGGCGCCCTGGGGAATGATGGAGCAGCAGCAGCAGCCTCAAGTTCACCCTGAGATGAATGGTGCTGCCTACAGGTAGGGAGGGGTTTTACGTGAAGGAGCCCAGCAGGCTAATCACATCACACCGAGATCACGCCTCCAGCAGATGAAGGCTCGACACGCGGGGGAGGGGTAGTCTAGATGTTCATATGTTGTATGTGTGACACAATTCTGACTTTTTCTTGTTCCCGAATATTAGGCTTGGTCCTAGTTTCTGTGGCGTATTCTTACGTAGAAGTTGGCCCCGCTGAATGAATCCCTTGTTAAGTTTAGCCTCTTCGTTTCTCAGTCTCTATATTGTCTCAACCAGAATGAACTGCTTCTCTCACACAGCCGAATGAACCAAACCATGGTACAGGCCATAGCAACGGGGGGAATGCAGGACAAATTATATACCTAATTCTCAACCAGGTAAATGAATACTACCACTGCTGGCCCACAGGCCAGAGCAAATGAATAACATCATTGAGCAAAAAAAAAAAACAATTCCATTGAAATCTGTAGCCTTTTCTCTACTTCACACTCCTGTAACTGTACCCACTCTCCCCCAAGCATCTCATTAACTCCCCAGAACCTCACCCCCACCCCCACCAGCACCCAAACAGGGACAAAGGGTCACTCTAACATTGCACAGTTTTTAAAGACATTCACAGCTGCATCCGATACACTAGACGTCAGGAGTGAAACAAGAAAGAGGTAGAATCCAAAGCATTTTTGGAGTATGTGACAGTGAAGTAATGGGTAAAGGCAGCAAGGTTTTAGTTGTTGAGCTTTTTTGTTAAAAGGAAGATGAGTTATGTCATCACAGGGAAAAAGAAAGATTGAACATTTTTGTAAAACCCTCCAACACACCTGGGATGTTATCAGTTGTTTTATTTGCAATAAGTGTCCTCCCATACTTTTCCATTCAACTCCCTGTAATGAAGGATCTGTTCACCCAAATTATGTAAAAAGCATTTTTTTAGAAATCACGTGGCTGAATATTTTTTGTGTGTATTTTCCCAACACCACAATCAATCAAAATTCCACAATTCACTCAAATTTCTCTACTGTATTGAGCAGCAGTAATCTCAACGCCAAAGCTCTGTCTGTAGGTTTAAGCAACATGATTGATAAACGATTGCAATTTGGGTGAATGACCCTTTCACGTCCTCCCCTAGACTAGATCAGGACATTGCCTCCACGCTGCAGTGCTCCTCGTCACATTTAAATCTGCATCATTTCTAAATATTTGGTGTCATAGAGATGGTGATGCTCCACTAAAACGATTTGTAAAAAGATGCTTTGATTCTCTTTCATTTGTAATTGTGTCCGTACAAGTACACACTATGTAATTCATTTGGAAGTACACAATTTTTTGCACGTGTTGATTCTGTATATTTTTTAATTAGCAGTTATAAAATCCCACTTCAGACGATCACTAGCAGCAAATATTAGTTCAGCTGTGTGGTGTGTATTTATGAATAATGAGCCACTCAGTATCAGGATTTTCCAGGATTTGTCTTATTTAATTTGTGAAATATGAAAGGTCACTTTCAGTGAAACAGCTTCCCTTGCTGTTTGTCATGCCTGATCGTTCCCTGTCCTCCTCCAGATTCCCTCCTGGTATGGTGGGCGTCGCCCCTGGCGGGATTCCCGGACCTATGGAGGGTTTGGTGCCTGGGGGAGTGCCCATCACCCACACCCTGCCCCCCGGTACCCATCCATCACAGGCCACCTCCCCCAACCAACCCTCCAAACATGGCGACCCCATGAGAGAGCACATGACTGAGCCGTAGGAGCGCCGCTGTAACCAAGCAGGCTAAAAACCAATGTAAACATAAAAAAGAAAACGGCAACCCCTACCGACTCAACCATCCGACTGTACACTTGACTTCAGCCATCTGAACCCTACCAGCAGACTGCCTGCCGGGCGTTTTCATTTTTGTATGAAACCACGGAGCCCAAGTGAGGACAGTGGATGTTACTACGCACATGAGCTGCCACACTAAGATGAGACTGAACACACGCGCCGCAGACCCCGAAACATTTCCTCCCCCTCCGTATCTGGTTTTGTTTTTGCATTGATTTAAGTGATGTTTTTTTTGTTTTTGATCTATATTTTTTCAGCACATTTTAGGGGAAGATTCCTCCTGACTTTTGGGACATGTTGACATTTCCGCATGCAGGATGGAAACCTCGACTCACCCTCCCCCCCCGGTTTAAAGGAAGCGCTTGAGAGGACAGTGACTTCGTAAAACCGCCGAGCCTCCCTCTCCCCTCATCCCTCGTCAGTATCGCCCATTTCAGCGCAAACATGTTCTTGTCTTACTTTGTTTCATTTTATTTTTCCTCCGTTTATCCTATATTCTGTGTTTCTGTTGCAAGTGAATATTTGTTTTTCTGTGTGAAAATGAATGGATTTAGTTAAAACGTATGTTTAGCAGACACGAAAAGTCAGCTGATGATCAAGAACAGCAGCGTCTGTAGTTTCCGTCAGAAATCTGGGTGCCATCTTTGCTCTTTTCTGAGCGCCGCGGTCGGTGGCCCCTGAATGTAGAGGACAAGATGCGGGGCAGAAGATGTGTATAAGGTTTCCAGGGAGAATATTTCGGCTTATGAGGTACCCTTTTAAACCAAAAATAATAAATAAAAAAAAACAACAGACTGTCATTTGTGGTTAGCTATTGTGTCTCACATCAGTTAAATATTGCTGTAACTTTTCCAACTCTGCTGAACTGAGGTACCTAGAGTATTTGGTTATTGTCATGATCAGTGTCCCAAATATGATCTATTTGCACCCAAAGGACCTACAACACAGTACATTGCAGCACCGACTAGTCAGTCAGGAAAAACAAAACACAGTAAATCTCTGAGTAACTCAGGAAAAAAAATGATTAACCTTCAAACGTGTCTGAATCTGAACAGAGAAGAAGAGTAAAAACTGGATTAATGCTTTTCATGTCTCCACCTCTTTCTCCATTGTGCTATTTTTTTTTTTTATATATCAAATGTAAGTTTTTTGATGTTCAAGGTTTTCAGTCCCGTTAGATTTGTATTGCCTTGTTAAATGTTCTTATAATCATAGTCTTATGTGAACGACCCCACCCTCTCCTCCTCATCGTTTCTCCTTCCTCTTTGTTTTTCCGCTCTAATGAAAGCCAGCTGTGGCTCTCAGAGGCGTCGTGCCCTCTGTGAACAACAGCAGCCCACATCCATCCCTTTCAGCCCCGTGACGTTAGCAAGAGACAGCTGCTAGCAGATTGTTTGGTTTTTAGTGTGAGTGTTTGTATTTGTTTCTTGTACAAGGTGAACATATAGCATACAGTGCAGCTGGAAACAATAAATAAAACTTACTGTTCCGATTGATTATTGGCTCTGTGGAACATTTGTGGGATTTTTTTTTTTTTTTTTTTTTTTTTCTACAGTTATTTAAAATATTCTTCAAAATAAAAGGGGTTTTCAAAGTCTGATGCTGTCAATGTTAGTAATGTCATCAAACATATTTATTGTGCAACAAACATAAAAGAAAAAGTTGATAACAATGGATTTTGTCACTGATTATTCTTTTTTTACTTCTATTTAGTAGATAATCATGGTCTAATCATCTTTTGGAAATACCCATCGTTCTTAACAGGAAATGTGAATTTGACTTTAGTCCGTTTCTTTTTTTTTCTCCTGTATTTTTTAACATTTTGGCAAATTGGCATAATTCAGTATTCCAAATGAGCGATTAGCAGTTGCTGTTTGCAATGTCCCCATGGATGTACACACAAATATCACTGGATTAATTTAATACGTGCTGATTCTCAGGCATGTTCTGTTGTTAAAAGTGGCATCTTTTGTTTCTTTGATTCTAAGCGGAATTATGGAAATGTATTTGCGATCGGGTCCAAGTTAGTTATATCCTCGGAAAGTATGAGTCATACTGAAGTAAACATTAAAAATATAATAACTAGTTTGTATTTCTGCTTTTTTTCAAAAGCCTCAAGTTTGAAAACCCCTTCTCTAAACTACCATTATTATATCAGATGTTATGTTTACAGCTTGTTTCTGCTGCCAGAAAAAGTGGGCAGAAAAAAATCTATTATTGCAGGTAACACTGTATGGAGCACTAAAAATGCCATTGTAAAGAAAAAATATATAACTCAACTAACATTAAATAATAATGAAAGACGTAGAAATAAAAGCCTCAAAAAAATAATATGAATGTGCATTTAATTAAAAAAAATGAATGTGTCAAATAGATTATTGATTGTTTTTTACATTTTATGGCTCACTATACTATAACTTTTTCAACATGCAATACTCTAACCCTTTTCAACATACAGTACTGACTTCTTCATGACTTTCAACATTCTTGACTTTTTTCGACATACTATACAATGACTTTTTTTTTAACCTTTCTGGACAACCTGTAATATAACTTTAGATATTTTTCGACACGCTATACTATGACTTTTTTTAATACATCTTTTGGACATTCTATATTATGACTTTTTTACATGCTATAAGATGACTTTTTCCGTGCTGCTATTTTGGTATGGTATACCATACTGACATTTGTCAGTGAATGATTTAAACTTGTGCATAAACAGTTAATAAATGCTTCAGAACACAATGTAAGGCCTGTGTCTGTATAATAAAATATCATAAAATATGATAACATTTTATAATGTATGATTATAATGATTACATTATAATGTATGAACAATGTATTAAATCTTCATATACAACTTACAAATGCAAAATATGTTAAAGTGTTAATTCACTCAATCATGACCTTCAATTGACCTGCTTGTATTATTGTCACAAATCTTAAATCCACTAGAGGGTGCTAGAAACCTCGACACAAGTTAAGTTATAAAGGCTTCCAAAACTCCGAATAATTGAATTACTGTAAAAATAACAGTTGATGTAAAGACACAAATCTAATGAGATGGTTATTATAACCTGTAAATCAGAGCATAAACTGATACATGAGATAACAGAATCAATAAAGAATATCAGACAGGAAAACACTTAGCTGGACATTCAAAAAGGTTTTCCTTTATTTTATTTTTT
The DNA here is from genome assembly GCF_963514095.1 of Eutrigla gurnardus. NCBI lineage: Eukaryota > Metazoa > Chordata > Actinopteri > Perciformes > Triglidae > Eutrigla > Eutrigla gurnardus. The sequence continues at coordinate 13,053,983 of NC_139925.1, forward strand.
TTTTCCTTATTTTGCCTGTTCATTGCGTTACACTCTGTATAGTGAAATCAGGCCTAAATCCACAAATCATCATAGTCACAAATGCAACTATTGCATAAATACAAAGCAACATACAGGTGATGCTCAAAACGTATATGACTTGAATGAAACACGAAAGAGGTTACAGTACGCAATGTCAAGAAAAATCAAAATGCAAAACATTCACAGCAGAAAAGTAACAACAACTTTTAATATCGTTTTTTTTTCCTGTCAGCTTTGGTTTTATATGTTGCAGTCTCACTAAAACTGAATCAAAAACGTAAAGATGGGTTCACATAGTGACAACAAACGGGTGTTACAGAGGAGGTGACCTGACGCGTACCATGAGGGTGACCATGACAACAAATGCTGTGAGGACAAAAGGGACAAAGAGGAAGTAGGAGACCACTATGAGCGTGACTATGTGGACACTGAATGTGTCTCACACTCCTCTGCCCCAAAAAAAGCACCAGATTTTAGGCATCCAGATGAGGTACTAAAATTGCACGCAACAACGCAAGTAAACTTTTCACCGATGGTCGTGATTGGTTCTTTCTTCACAGCAACAGTGTTTCTGTGTCTTCATCGAGATTGAGAGAATAATTAACAAAACCACAAAAAGGAGGAGAGAAAAAAACATACAGAAGAAAGCTCTTATAAGCTCATATAAGTTTCCAAACAATAAATATGTAGAGTAAGTTCAGAGAAGAAAACACGCACACACACGCACACACACACAAATTCTCAGTCCAATCAGTCTGAAAAAAAGGTAAACCCAAAGATCCAACATGAATGCTTGTGTGCTAAAACTTAGTGTAGCTTTGAATTGTAAAGGGAAAAATCTCCCTTTTCAAGAGCTTCATATACGACCTTAATTCAAGCAATGATACTGTATTTATATAGAAACGTTTTAATAAATGTGCAGTGCTTAGTAATAAGGATTTAAGTCATTAAGTAGTACACAATCTCTGGTTTTCTAAAGATAATGATATTTATTGGCTTTGTCCCTGCCCATTCAAAAACAAAAAGCTAAACAAGCCAACTCTTAAACTAAGAAAATAAAACACATCAAAAAGATCAATTTTGGAAGTGTGCTTTTGTCAGTGCGCACACTGAATGGATATAAAGTGTTGATTTGAATCAATGCTGGTATATTTCCTTATACTCTATTTTTTTAAACAACCACATGCATTTACATCTATGGATACAGAATCCTTTTCCTTTACATTTGAAAATCAAAAAAAAAAATCAAAAGGTCATTTGCATTTGTAAACCATTATTCTCTCCCCAATCTGTGTTTTTCCGCAGCAGTTGAGTTTTTGTCCGGGTAAAGTGTTGGAGGTGTTTTAAGTGTCTGTCTGAGTGCCTGCGTGTGCTAGAAGAGTAGCAGTGTGGTGGGTGGGGGCTCATGGTTCCCTGTGCTCTCCTGAAGGCTTTCACAGTTTGTCCGTGTAAGGAAAGGAAAAGAAAAATAAAGAAAAAACTTTAAGAGAGGAGAAGGAGGAGTCCCTCCCCCCGGCCCCTGCAGACAGCCTCCCCCCCCTCGCCCACGCTTCGGTTTTGTCACTCGTCATCGTCATCTTCCTCCTCTTCGCCGTCAGACAAAGACGCGCAGGGGCGGATCTGCCGGTAGCCGTCCAGCCACTTCTCCACCATCTGGGTGACGAGCGGGTGGTTGCGGCGGCGGGAGCTTTTCTGAAGAGCCACCAGAACCCCTCCCTCCGTCACACAGCAGTCCAACCACTCCCGCAGCAGCTTCTCCTGTTGCTCTTCATTACCCATCTGGAGGAGGAGGAGAAACAAACATGGCCATCAGGGGGAGCCATCTCACTGGTCTAAATAGAGGATATCATGCACTCCTGCTGAATCACTGTCTCTTCAACCAACTGCACAATACCAACAAGCATCAATCATAAGACAAATTCAGGGCAAAGATGTGTAGGGACAATGGGGGGGGACGCCTTACTTCTTGCGCTGAGAGGAAGTGAATGTGAAGCAGCTTCCTCTCGCTGTCGATCAGCGGCAGGAACGTGACGGTCACGTCGTCGTCCGTGTTTAGGTTGGCGCCCGCGCCGCGATTGTCGAAACCATCGTTCTCCATTGCCACCAGTGCTGAGAAGTGGCCCCGCGTGTAGCCCAGAGCTATGGGGCTCTTCCAGCAGAAACTCTGCTCCCACAAAAGGGGCAAGTACACACCTTCAGGGGGGAGGAGGAGGAGGAGGAGGAGGAGGAGAGAGAGGAGTTTATTTGAATAATTTTCAGAGAAAAACATGATGTCTTTATGAAAATCTAAATGAGAAAAGCAGAGTGGATTAAAGGTCAGAGATGTCCATTGAAGTTCAATTCATTTTATAACATGTGACCATCTTTACCATCTTGTACAACATTGTTTCAGTGTCATCACTCCTTAATTATAAATACTAGTGCAGTCAAATCAGCACTGCCTTGGGTCCTGAGCAGTTCACCTGCAAATATAACTATATAAACTATATATATCGTTAATGTTTCAGAATGATTAAGAATTCATTTTGTGTGTCATTTTTCTGACATACTAGGACATTTTTCACTATGAAATGTTTCAGACCTTTTTGTGACATTTTCAGGACATACCATACAATTAGTTTTAAGTAAAAAAAAATCATCTCAGGAATGCATTGAGGGAATTTCTTCAAATTTTGCAAAAAAAAAAAAAAAAATGTTATAATCTTTTCACACAAATGTCTAACAGGATATAAGGATGAAGTAATGCCATTTGATAGTTGTTGGAGGCACAGAACTGTGAGTACTGAGGCAGTCATTCTGGTTCTGATCTTCTTACATTTGTTATTATTCGGGGTAAATTGATTGTTTTGTTACAATAATATTTTTAAATATAACAATAATCTTTTGAATAATCAATAAATTAGTTACTAGATTAACTGACTAATCACAGAAATTGTCATTACATTAATAACTAAAATAAAAAATCTACTGTAACAGACACCACAATTGACAAGCCTACTCTCCTCTTCCAGTAACTGCTGCTGTTTACTGGGTTACTTGGTCACCACTTTAACTGAGCTCTCCTCCTCTCTATAGGCGCCCATATGCACACCTCCCTCTGTGTGATTTACATTGGCTCCTGGCAACAGATCCACCAGACAGGCTTCACCACAAGCAGTTGGTCATAAGTGAGCACTTCCATCATCCTTTGTACAGCGTTACTCAGCAGACAAAGTGAAACCAGGCTGTGTTTTACTCCTACGTAGTCCCGGCTCTCCACGCTCTCAGAAGTGTTTCTGATGGTTTACACATCTCCATGTGTATGTAAGGAACACTTTGTAGTTAAGTACATTACTGAGTTTCATTCCATCAATGCATAGGAGCACACGTAGTATATCGCAATGCTTCAAATTGGAGGTACTTTTGTTTTATGCAACCTTGTACTTTTATTCAACTATCTTGGAGGGAAATATTTTACTTTTTAGTCCACATTTGTCTGACAGATGTAGTTATTAGTTCATTACACTTTTATACCCTTCCTATCCAGTGAAAAATCTCTGAAATTTGGTTTAGTTTCTTATAAAAATAAAGGATGTGTTCCTTTATAGCTTGAGAAAATGATTCTACTTCTTAAGCTAAATGGAACTATTTTAAAACCCTCTTGGCTCAGCTAGAGATACGTGCTTTTCAAAGGACAGCAACACTTCAAACATGTAGAATATCTTACAGGATGTGATAGAATATTAAGAAATATAGTAGTAGCAGCATGACTATAAACATCTACAGCAGTAAAGATGCAACATAGAGATAAATACAGCAGCAATCCGCAAACATCACATTTAAATATGTAATAGCAAAACACAGGCTACTTTCTACATAATTAATTTTTATATTTTAACATAATCTATGCTGATTAGATTTACACACTTTTGCTTAAAGTTTTGAATGCATGACTTTTATTTTTTGCTACATTGATTTAAGTTAAGCATCTGTACTTCCTCCACTACTGCTTATTTTAGATCGCGTCGCACTAAAACATCCTGAAATGAAGGACGCTCGCTAGCCTGATACACGTTGTGAACAGCAAATACTGCGAGTTCAGAGGAGCAGTAATGTCAGCTATGTAAACTATGCAGACACATGTAGGCTGGAGTTATTTCACAAAGGAAGTCTATTCCTTCTACGGCTACTGGAACGGAGCTGCACTCGACATTTTATGCACATTTAGTCCAAACACTCGACCGACGCCTCACCTTGAAAACGGGTGTACCCAAGCGTTTCGCCACGGAAACTTTTGTAATACTTCACTCCGTAGACGATAATAGGCCTACGAAGTATGTGTGCAAGAACAAAAATGTGGGTCTGCTCCAAGCTGGATCCTGGCTGCAAAACAAAAACAAGGGGAAAATATAGTTTAGTTTAAAAAAAGAATATATATCTGTGATCTGCAAGGCAAGGATTCTTAAATACTTTACATTTCCTCTGCTAAGCTGTTTACACATAGAAAGCTGACACAATTACTGTGCTTTCACACTCAGATATACTAACACATATAATAACAACCCGCCCAAAATACTTAGTCAGTGAGGTCACACAGAGTAGTGAGAGGCAGAGAGTGCCGATGATGGACAGGATGCACTTTGAGAGGGAATTACTGATTAAGTATACGAAGGTAAGAGCGGTAAAGCTCCCTGCATAATTCATTGCGTCACATTTTCAGCATGTCAAGCCCCTGTCCTCCATATGTATGTGTGTGTTTGCTTTCAAGAAACATATACCTGACTAGCCAGGGAAAGGATAAAAGCCCAGTCTTCCTGCCACTGTTCCTCTCGAAGGGAAAAGTGCAGGCCGAAGCTCTGGGAATACCACGACTCCCACTCTTTCCAGCGTGTGTAGAACCTGCAGACCAGACAGACACACACACACACAAATACTGTTTTGTCTGTTGACATTAATTGACCTCTTTGTGCACAAAGGCGTGTGACTGCTATTCATGGTTGGTGTGGTTTAGGTCGGATGGCAATTACTCTTATATCTAAATAGTAATTTCTCACTTGCAAACCCCACAGTTTCTTAGACGTGAGTCACACCGGGCTGCCGTGTTCAATAGAACTAATCCTGGGTCTTAAGTTGCTCCAGTGCACCTCACACTCATGTAGGAGTTTATTTATTTCCTCTAAATCCAGAGTCAAAGTCTCTCATTTCAAGATCAAAGTCTCGGGTCTCTGCATGAGCAGACAATCCAGATTTTGGATTCTTGGTACATATCCCGACCTCTAAACCACATGTCCGAAGTGCCAACGTGGTCATGCAATGCTAAAGAAAACAAAAACAGAACTTGAGACCATTGACTGTCAAGTTTCAGCTGTTTTGATGTCCTCAAGCAAAACACTTAAAAGTATGAGGATAAACAGGACTGAGGCGTGGGTGTTTTGCTAATGCTGCAATGGTCAATAATTTAGTTTTAAACATATATTTATTCAGTTTATATGTGTGTGTGTGTGTGTGTGCGTTACAGCTAATTAAAAACATTCTCTTGAAAACCACCATGTGACCTGTATGCATAAACAGGAAAAGGACTATGGAAAATACCAAATTTGTATTTTTATGCTGTTGATTTTGATGGAAGATGACTTTTCCAAACAAAATTAAAAATTAAAAAAAAAGAAAAGAAAAGAAAACCACCATGTGAGCATCAACTTATCAGCACAGCTGACCTCAGTACTGTCCAATCTACTGATGTGCGCATTGTGTCATTCATTGTGCTAAACACAGTATGACCATGTCTGAGCCTAGGTGCAAATCAGCATGCCATCCTGTTCACAGGTTTCCATGACACACAGTAATCTGTGCTCCTGGAGCCGGCGTGCAGACCTCACCAGTGAGAACAGTCGTGCAGGCTGTCGTGGAGGGTCTTGCGGAGCACCGAGTCCTTGTCATAGATACCCCACGTGGCCTGCAGCACGGAGTCGAGGAGGCAGTCCCCGGCCGTGCGGTTCCACAGGGCGTACAGTCGACTGTCCAACCTGGTCCCGAGCTCCAGGGACCAGTTGATGATGGGAGACTCCTCTTCAAGTTCTGATCAAGAGGGGAGGAGAAGTTGGGTGCCGTGTCACTTTACAAAACCTCAGAAGCACCAACTATTAATGCCAAAGATAACAAATTGTATTTGTAAGAAACGTGTGTTGTATGGAGGCCCTGGTGGGGTTTTAAGGAGTTGGCATTTGAAAGGACCGTTTGGGAAAGTGTTAATGCCTCCTCACACCTGTCAAAATAGATTTGACATATGAATGTTTACACAGGTCTGGAAGCCACGATATCACAACAAGCCATGCAACTAAAGAAAGAAAGTGTCGCAGAAAAGCAATTCATTTATCTGTGTGTGTGAGCCGAGATGTCGTGCAATCATTCAACGGGGATCAGAGAAAACCCTAAAACTCAATTAGGCTGATTAGCGCGGACGCAACTGGTGCGTACGACAAAGACAGACCGCCTGGCAGAGTGGCGAGCAGGCAGGCAAAGCGCTGTGTTGGCAAGAGGGAAAACACAAGTAATATAACACTGCCGGTATTCGGCAGGCTTCCCATCATAGTACACGGTTTGTGAGGCTGTTTGCCAAGCCCGACCACCAGTGTCATCTTGGATCTGGTTTCCCTCCCTCTCATCAACATGTAAGCACAGCATGTGATAGGTGTTACTGCAACACGAAGTCATGAAGTTGATAAGAGCAAATATTTCACCTTTTTGTACGTCTCGGTCCAGCACCTCATCAAACAGTTTCTCCTGAACCGCTGGGGGCAAGTCCTCGATGTCTGGCACAAAAAAACAAACAAAAAGAAGATGTTTGAATGTGTTCTCTTCTTAAAGTGGCTATAACACTTAACAGAAATGAGAAGGCCAACTAGAATCTTTTTCCGTCTTGTCTCATTTCAACTCAAGCCACCATGTTTCGTACTTTCCACAATGACCACTTGCTTTCGCTGCCTGCTCGGAGCTCTTGTCAACACAGTGGCTTATTCTTCAGCTAGAATAAATGAATGCAGTGACTTTGTGCAACTGAACAAAATACTTTCTATAGTGGCCAGAAGCCAAGGTCGCCATTGTCCTGAAGACTCTACATAAGAAAGATCCTTAGCTTTGTTACCAGCAACAGACTGGATCCTAAATAGCTGTTCAACACAATTTACTTCAAAAAGTACTGAATGCATGCAATTTTATGCAATGCAATGCTAAATATAGCCGTCATGAACGAGAGACGTGCATCGTCGGCGGGCTGGCATACTCTGTATGCAGGAACAATACTCAAACAGTGAGCCAGAGTTTGCCTCCGTCTTGGAAAGAGACAGCCGTAGCATTATGTCCCCTCAGCATCCGAACAAAAAGCAATTTAATATGCCACAAGTAAACAAAACAAGCATTCTATCACACACTTGGCAAGCCGGAGGGGCTGGCTAGACTGGCTTTCTTCAGCTACCCCCGACACAAAACACATAATGTACACTTCGGCAGCTCCTGGAATTCATGTTATGACTTCCGTGCTCATTGTTCTCAGATATTTTGCATATTTGCTTGTGGTGCTGACCTGCGGGGAGGGTAAAGGTCACCAAGTCGGTGAGGAAATAGCAGGTGAAGTCTCCCTTGCGCTGGTGAAGGGAGGCTGCCACCTCACGACGGATCTGCTCCGTTAGCTCGGGACACACCATTGCTGGAATACACTTAGCTGCCTGTTGGGACACCTGCAGAGAGGAGAACGAAAGGGAAGGAAGTTTAATCTAAATATAAAAGAGTATCTGAGACAGGGGCTGATGGTTGTGCAAGAGTATTTCTAACGACAGCGGAAGGTCATATTTCACAAGTAACCACAAAAGATAAAAATATAGCTATGTTAACTGATGTAAAACAGCTGTAACCAACTGTGTCACATGCATTAAAGAACGACTGCTTTCTGGAAGGACAAAGAAAGAAGACAACCCTCCTGGTGGACAACAACAACAACAACAACAACGTGACTCTAAGTGAAATTATTTTTTTCAAGCATAGTTGATTCGGTGATCTGATCTCAGTTTGATTTCACTAATCTAATCCAAGTTGCCTCTAGGACAAGACGAGGAAAAGAAACGCATCAGCGTCCGGTGTCCGAGCAGATGTCAGCTTTGAAGCATTTTCGGGGCATGAGCCAGCGGTTAGTCACTGACCCCTCAGAAGAGAAACTGGGACAGTGACGAGTGTGGGAGGAGAGGTGTGTTTACAGATAATCTGGGATCACAGTGCTGACGGCAAGAGAGCTCAGCGCACACACACAAACACACACACAAACACACACTGCAGAAAAACCAGCACATATTAGCTGAGTGAGACTTCTTGTTACATAGAAACACCAGAGATTTAAAAAAATAAAATAATAATCGAACATTATTAACGGCATGAAATCATTATGAATTAGGAACAGGAACCGCTATCACACTGGAGACTTCCTGCAAGCACAGACAGAGGAGTGTGTGGTTGAATCCAGCCCTTTTCCTCTCTACAGACCCTTTGCCCTTGTGATTCCTCCTGGCTGATCTCATTGGATGTTGAGATTAAGAGACTTCACAAGGAAGGGCTGCATCATCACTGACCCAGAAACGCACACCGCTGCAATCATACCCATAATCCAAGGGTGTCGTTTCCAGCGTAGACCCTCCAATTTGTACAATGCAGTTTTGGGTCTCCTAAATCTGTTTTAAAGCTTGTGAATGGTTTCTAAATGATTCAGTTATTTTGTTTCACCTTTTAATTATTACAGGTGGAGCATGAGAAACAACATTAATGAGAAAAGACTTATATTATATTTGTAGCACAGAATGATCCAGATTGATTAACCAACATGCACAGGGGTTTAAAGTGCAAGAGTCCAGTGGGTGGTCAGAGTGTAAACAGAATTCAAAAGATACCTCTCCATCAGCCAATACCTGAAAGGACAACAATCACTTTGGATGCCTCCACTGACCTCTGTGAGTAACACAGCCAGCATGTCCTGTCTCTGGAAGCGGATGGCGAGGTGAACCAGCGTGAAGCCACCGTCGAATGCCGAGGGCCGATTTAATAGGCGCACCTCGTCTGACGTTAGCTGCCGTGCAATGTCACCCCCCGATGACTTGTACGCCTCCACGGCTGCCAGGTCACCTTCCACAACACCTTTCAGGCAAAGAGGACAGGAAAAGGTCACATTAATACATCTTTGAAATTAGGAAATATTTTGATTTAATATAAATCAAAATATCTGAAAAGTAAAACAGAGGAGTTCATCGGTTTAGTTTTGTTTGCATCATGCCACTAAAATGATTTCATTTTGACCATGTTGATCACTGTGGTTAAAATCACTTAATGATTGTGCATAAAAGATGTATAAAAACGTAGTTATCTTGTGAACCAACCTTGTGCAGAGGACATTCTGTGCTCAACCATAAAGTATTAAATATTCAAGATCAAGAATGTGCTTTATCTTTGTGGCAGTGGTAACAGCTTTGAGACTCCGCTGACTTTGAAGTCAAGGGGAAAAGACAATAGGGGGCCACATTGTAATCTGTCAGTTAGTTTTTCCCCTCTTAATCTACAGGCTTAGATCTTAGGCTTGAAGGATGCGTTTGATCCGACAGATGCATGTGTCTGCTTTTTTCTTCTTTTTTTTTTAAGCCAAAGTGCAAACATTACCATCTGACAGAAACTATTTATGTCAACCAGCAGCACACAAACTCAAACAGTGATCTGCTCACCAAGACAAACAAACTACAGGAACATATCTGACTGTGTGCAGCAGAACACCAACAACAGTCTACAGTGTTTGGCTTCAAAGTTGTTATGCTCAATAAATGATAGCGATCTTCCTCTTAAACACACATTGACCGCTTGGATGTTTGACCATGAACTTTAACATTTTCCTCCCGTGACCTCAAACACATCTGATGCGATTTTTTGTCTATTCCATGCTTTAATGTAATAGCACTCACAGATAAAAGGGAAAAGTTCAGAAGGTTTCAACGCTGATGCCAGCCTTCATTACTGCGCTCAAACCGGCAACACAGTGAGACAAAGCCAACGCTGGAGAATAAACTAGTTTGACAAGTGTTATTATGACAGAATGAAATGAAATCAAGGCACAACGTGTAAATTAATGTCAATGCCACCCAGCCAGGCAAAACGTTTCCATTTCTAGCATATACAGTAAATGCCCGTGCAGTGTTCTCTCGTACATTTGAGGGCATTAAAGCGCTGCTGAGCTTTTGTTCTCGCGTCAAAAGGACCACACACAATGCTCAGCTGCACAATCTGTGTGTGAGTGAGACCGAGAGCAAGAGAGACGTGGAGTGGGTGGAAGGACTCGCTGTGCCATGCGGAGCTGGCTAGCGCTGCGAGATGAGGAGAGAAACTACACAATAGTGGTGCAGTGTGATAGAGAGGGATCACAACCACTTTCCACAAAACACCCCATTAGCGAGGGCGTGCCTGTAGCCCTGCCGTCAGTACTGTACCCACAGATCTTTTAGAGAACACAGACATGGCACAAATATGCAAGCAGGCGTACGCTTAAAGGACAGAAAAGAAAGGGAATGGGTCAGGCCAAGTCCTCCACACAGCACATGTTCTTTTCTTTCAGTAACGTGGAAAGTGGTTGCCTCCAGCGTGAACAACAGCTATCAGGTATCAAAGTCTATTGTTATGGGTACGTTGACCTACCACAACAAGCCACTTCGTGGGTGATACATCGCCATGTCAGGTTCTCTCTATTTTTTCGATGTACATTTAAATAAAAAATATATTTTATTTGCAGCCATGTGCATCTTCTAGCAGTAGCATCAAATATTTTTTTTCAAATGAAGCATATCCACCGCAATAAGGATTTATATACCAATATACCAATAGAAACAAGGTGAATAACACTGCTTACTACGCCGATCAGAACCTCCATCCTCTGCCTTCTTATTTCCCCCCCGACTGCAAATATGATGTTTTTTAGTTCTTTTTTATTTACTTTGACCTTCATTTTTTCAACAAGCAGAGACATCTTGTGATGGGATTAAATCAGTGGAGGGGGCAATGGCCCCTTCTCCACTTCCTACACCCTACTTCCAGTGCCCTTGCTGGGAATACACTGATTTTTTTTTTTACTCTACCCTCTACCCCCACTACCCCCCTTTATTTTAATCAACTTCATTTTGTTCACAATGCCTGTAGAGTTTCGTAACTTCGTCTTCCATGGTTGGTTCCTCTGTGGTAGTTCCTTCTACAGTAGGTATCTATCTTCAGATTTTCCCATGATGACACACACAGAGACTAGTAGAGCAGCTAGTAATAACGCACAAATAAAGTGAGATTATTTCTTTCTACTGTGGTGTGGATTTTACCCAATTAGTTTGTTGCTTTGGATGAAAGCAATGAATAGAACTTTAATACGAAAAACAGTTGATTCACAGTGATGTTGATCGATATTTATGGTTCCTGAGAGTAAATAAATAACTATTTTTTGTCATGACTTCCTTCATAATAGTGTAGCAAGCTGCCCTATTTTGTTACCGGTATGTTTCAAGATGCTAAAACTTATTTCTAGAGACTTACTGAGGCCTGCACTTGAAACCCCACAACATTGGCAGAACTGCATAAGAAGTATTGAGAGCTGAATCTGACTCATTAAAAGGAGAAATCCGGTCATTTTGACCCCATTTTCGTTGTCCCCAGGGTCATCCTGACTTATTAGAAGCAAAAAAACAGACAAAAACCAGACAGTGTGCACCCGGCACTCTACCGCTAATGGCTACGGGGTAATTTGAGGCGAGTAACTCCATGCAAAAACACATATTTATGTCGTTTCGCCACACTATTTGAGCTAAACGAGCGCTGTTGTGGCTCATAAGGACCCAACCTGTGTTGCATGGGTCTTGGAATTATTTTCTGAGGCCCAGAAAAGCAGATAAAACTTGCCCCTATGGGTTAGCATTTGAGCTATTCTGGAAGGCTGGCAGGCAGGTACAGATCTTGGGCTAGGTCAAGTCAATTTGTATCTGTTTTTTTGCTTCTAATAAGTCGGGATGACCCTAGGGACAACGAAAATGGGGTCAAATATGACCGGATTCCTCCTTTAATGGTTGTGAAGATGGATGTTATATGCAATCAACCCGCTAGTCCCAATCCCTATTTGATAGACAGCTTTAAAATCAAAGCTCTTCAGGGATTTCCCTATTTACAAGAACACACATTAATAAAATAAGAAGGATCCAGTGTTCTTTCATGACAGACATGTTGACATGGCACAACAAGAAAATTAAAAAGTGTCATTAACAGCATTCTATTTGAATGCAAGTTTATTGTATTATTATGTATTATACATGTTGGCTTACTGATGTTTCTTCATGAGAAACACAAATGATCCAGAGCCATTGATAATGTGATTAAGTTACATTCATGCTTTTCCTGCATGGGTGTAACCACACATGTAAGCAAAACTATATGGGTTTAGGGAGAGTATCTAGGGTCATCCACACTATTTTTGACTTCTGTTGCATGGGCCATGCTATTTATAGGGAAGGAAACTAGAGCAACGATCAGAACTTTTGAGGTCAGTGTTTACAAACACGGATGGCCATACGTCTAAGGCAGGCAAACTCACTTGAATCTCCTCAACACAACTGGGCTATGGACGCACCTCTATGCTCTCTGAGACTACAGCTGGCTCACACCTCATTCATTCGTTCACTCCATCAAACTAGGTAATTGGTGCTATATAATCAGCATTAACCCGAGATATCAAATACTTGTGAATCATCATCACCTTGTGTCATGGCTGACGGATGTGGTGAGGCAATAGTGTAACCAGCAGCAAGTCATTTCAGGAGCCAAGGGGTAATGTTGCATTGTCCAAAAATAATGTGCTAACTAAGGTCACCTTATTTTTGTTCTATAGGAAAGGACTATACTACTGTTCTATAGGAGGGCAAATAATCCCGACACTCTACAACTAAATGTTAAATGCTGAAATAAATAGTCAAAACAAACAATACGCATGTCTACTTGTCCTCTGGTAATGATAATGTGAATTTTCCCACCACCAAATGATTAATCGAGGAAGTAATAAGCAGATAAAATGTGAAATTAAATGTGATGGATTTGCTGGCAAACAGGGCTTTCTGACACAACTTGGATGTCATGGCCTTCAAAAGGACAATGGAGACATTTCTGATCAGAAATGGAAAGCTCATACTTGAATATGAAAAGACCCACTCACATCAGACACTCTTATCAGACAAGACTTGGTCCCAAGGGGACACGCTACACAGACACGAGGGAATCCACCCTGTCACACCCAGTAATAGATCCAGTGTAGAACCAGAGGCAAATTAACTACAGTGGTGTTTCTCTGACATTGAGACCCGATTATCCCTTTGCTTTAAGCAAGGTAGCAGCATGAAAAACCAGAAGACTATAAGAGTGCTTTATTTGGATAGCAAATACATGTGTGGCTGTAAATGTGTGCTTTCGGTTTAACACAGAAGTATTATCCATCAAAGAGGCATATAAGGAAAAAAAGCCTGGAGGTTGAGTGGGTGTGCGGAGCAAACTCTACGTAGCCATGGCAAAGGCAGGAGAAGGAGTGAGATAGCAGTGTGAGAGTGAAGAGGGGGGGAAAAAAAGCTATCTCTAGTTGTTCTTAAAATCCCACTCCACATTCACCAGTCTACAGTGTGGGTGGTCGGACACTGTGTAGGTTTCACACTCGCTGAATGCAGGGGATTTCTAAGCATGTACATTATATTATATCAGCCTCAGAATCCCCTTGACTTGGCTACAGAAACTGGATTTCAACCAATTACAATGCTGATGGTAAAACCATATCAGGCAGTCACACAATTTCTGGGAATTCCCTTTTCACAGTCACCCATTTCATAGTTGGCCTGCCTTACATCATTCAGTCGACTCATTCCCCACCTCATAACATAACAAAATCAACAAAAACAAGCTGAATATGCAATGCAATAAAATCATATATCAGTGACACTCACCAACGCAGGCGTTGAGGAACAGCCAATCAGTTCTCCTCATCCTGTTCTTAATCTGCTTCAGTTTTTTGAAATCCACCTCCAGCTCCTCTTTGCTCCCGATCCCAGCTCCCGATGCCAGTTCAATCCTCTGAAAGTCCATGTTCACCTCTGACTCCCGTTTTGCGGTTGGGGGTGACCTCCTTTGGCTGCTGCTACAACCCACCACCCCGCTCACCACACTCCCCAGTCCTTGCCCAACCACATGCCCAACAACGCCCCTCCGGTTGTCCCTGTCTTGTTCATTAAGTTTTGAGGAAGGTTGTTGGCTCTCAGGCTCTGATGCCAGCTCGATGGGTTCAGCGAGCAGACTATTTGGCCTGGGGTGGTCGCACACCACACACTTGAGTGCCCAGTTTTCGTAAGTGCAGGCAGTGCAGGTCCAGTGCTGTGCATGAGTGTTGAGCCTGTTACGGTCATTGTATTCCTCACAGGGGTCTGTAGTGGTGGCCAGGGGAGCAGGGCGGCATCCAGAGCCTGAGGTCTGGGGGGATTCTGTGGGGCTGCGTGGCTGCTGGGTATGATGTCCTTGATGGGTTGCATGTTGCCCATGCTGTTGTTGTTGAGCTTGTAGCCTCTGGCAAAGGCACTGGGTACAGCGGATGGCCCTTGGCCAGTTCAAGTAGGTGCACATGTGGCATGACCACTTGCTACTAGTCTCAGGTACATCAACGATGCGTACACGGGGTCGGGCACTGGAGTCCGGACAAATAAGTAAGCTGGAGCCCCCCTGGGTTGGGCTGTTGCCGAGACCTGCAGGGTCCCACTGGTGCAGACTGGCATCCAGAGCAGGGCTGATCTTGAACGGCTCCTCCGTAATGATGGCACCCCCGCTGGGCCTCTGCGCGCGGCACATGGTGCACTTGATGGCTGACGGCCAGTTCTCGTATGTGCAGTATTCACAAGCCCACTTGGCAACCAGCTCGGTCATCGTCGCACCGCCGCCGAGGGAGGCTTCCTGCCGTTCAGAGTGGTTCTCAGCTCGGCAGATCCACTCTTAAGGAGATCACACAGCAAGCAGTACACTAGGGTATAAAGAGATAAAAACACAGGGTGGTTTAGAAAACGTGTTGATGTCATGTCTACATGATGAAAAAACTAAATATCATATAGCTCAAAGGCAGATACGTCTCCAAAACAAAGTGATCAACAATACGCTTGAAAGAGATATTTCTGAATTCAAACATGGCATTGAACTTTCTGGGTTCAGTGCTAAATCTTTCCAATAATGCACTTACACAAAACCCCAACAAAGCATGCTTTATTGCAGCAAATTGCTCCGCTCAGCCGTTTACTGTCAAACAACTTGCAGAACTGCACACTGCTGTGTGTGATCTTGGCCTAACTCGCAGCAAACGTCAAAAAAGGTGCAACGTTTAGAGCACCCACAAGCAGCACGCTGAATCACCGCCGAGCTTTTAAAACATGACACCGGCTTTAAACAAATACAGTAAGTTATGTACACCAGGCGAATGTGCCCTACAACCGAGCGGGGTAACAAGAGACAAGAGGACACATGAAACCGGACACCCAGCAGGGAGGCGCGTGACTGTTCGAGACACTTAACGTTAGTGATGCACGGAAACTGAATTCGTGAATCCGAGGCACAGTTGCACTCAACATTATTTGCCAGACAACAACAAAAAAAGTTAATAAGATAAAGTGAAGTCGCTGGGGGGGCAGCTCACGGAAGAGTTGGTTGGACTGTGCACCACGCCTCCTAGTTTACCAACACACCGCGAGGCACCCAGACACATTAGAGAGATAGGATTCCTCCAGAGAGCTGCGTGTTTTGCAAGGTAAAGCTAAACAACAACAACAACAAAATACAAATATACACACGGGAACCATGCCCAAGCTGAGGTCGCCACGTCCAACATGTTTTAGTCGTAACTAGCGTGTCATTACGTGCACACAACTCGGCTGAAGTAAACAGTTCCACTCAAACGAGCAGTCGCATTTCAAGCTAACTTTGCGTAACTAACAAACTAGCTTCTAATGATATATCGCGGGTTAACATGCATGCGGAGCGAGCTAGCCGTTTTGTTATCTTACAAGACAAGTAGGCTACGTTGGTTCGGTTGCCAGCCAGGAATTACAGGCGAGCTAGCTGACTGTCTGCTAACATTACGGGATTATGTTTTGTAACGTTAACCGTTGGAGAGGCCCCTGTCAACTCTATAAGAAGATCGGTTAAACCCTTACCTTTGCCGTGTTTACACTCCTCAGTTTCCACACTGCAGCCAAAACAAATGGGGCTTCTCCGAGCTCCCCCCCACCCACCCCCAAGACCAGAGAAACCCACTCCAATCCGAACTCGGGCTTCTCTCACTTGGCCGACACTAACCGCATATTTACTTCTTTGGGGCGCCGTTTAGTTGGCAGTTTAAGGTTCATACATACCGCGGAGCAACAACCCCCCTATCCCCGTCCCTCGGGCGTCTCGTTTGACGCTTTAAGTCATTTTCATCTTCCCCCCCTCCCCATCCCCGACTCCCAAACACCAAGCCGACGCGCTTTAATGGCGGCACTGGGGAAGGGAAGCAACCGAGGCAGGGCAACAAAAAAATACACTACGAGTGCACGGAGCTCCGGGGCCGTGTTACAGTCAGAGGCAGGATCAGGATTTACCACCTGAATCTGCCGGCCAATCTGATTGGTTGATTTTGTGTATCCCTCGACATTGGCCAATCAGAGTCCACGCCTCTCATTCCAACTGTTAAAAGGCTCAGTGAAAGCAAAACGGGCTCGAATGTCACAATAATAACTGTAAAATCCCGTTTACAGTTGATCTTCTTCTAGGCTTCGGGCCCGTATAGTTACAGTTAAAATGTGTCTCTTTTTAATTCGTGCATCGCAATTTGCTGCATCTTTGGCAAGCAACCACGTGGTACCCCCTCAAAAGGGATAAGGGGATGATGTCATCGTAAAAAATACTGCAGCAAGCAGTCTGCAGTAATATATGACAGCTTGAACAGCTCTCGGCGCTCAGTTGTTATTATTATTAACGGGCAATCCGAAGCCGAAATTTACCATTACCATACCATAATACTCTGTTCACCTGTAAACATGTAGGCAAGAATGCAACTGTTGTTTACAGAAAAGCCCATAAATAAATATCCAAAATAATTGTGTGTAAAAAGATGTGGTTAATCTTTGGGGTAATTTTGTTATAATTTCTTGTCATTTTATCAATATTAACCTGCAAAAATAAATAAAAGCACAAATCTAAAATCACTTGCATGACAAAATTGGTACTCCCATTTACCGCAATAAAAAATGCACATCATATCACATATGCATGTCTCATTTATTACCCCCCATTTTAAGAATCATGTTCTCTGTGTTCGTCCAAGCAATCCTTGATCTACTTTCGTCAAGTACACATCCAGATAATAGCTGAGAAGCTTGAAGCTGTGTGCTAGACTTTGTGCTTTCAGGGAGGTGTTGATGTTGCAATGGCCCACTCAGGGTCACCCGATGCAGTAATGTAGATTACATGAGTACATGAGTTGGAACTTGAAAGGTGTGAGGTACTAACAATGTTAAGTTCTCTCATGTTTTGTATAAGTGGCTCTCAGCACCAGAGCCTGACTGTTTTTCATTCTGGCCAGGTCAGGTTTACACCTGGCGATGGCAGAAAGAAAGATTTAAAAAACAATCATCTAGGGACTGAGGTCAAGGATTAAGAGTGAGGACCAACATTGAGAACGGCTGCTCTATACCACCACAACACTGAACTGAGACAATCTTATACAGTAAGTGTGCTACCCGGGACCCTTTCTACTATACATTCATTACATATTTCCTTATATTCCAGTACTCAAAGGAAACCATATTCCTTACACATCAATTTTTGTCATTTCTTTTACCATTGTGCAATTGTGTAATTATTAAGGGACATTTTGAGTGCCAGTTCCCAATAAGTGATGCATTAGCATTACACACAAGGGCAAATTAATGAGGTGAAAACATGACAAACAGGCCGTGTAAATAAAGCGGAGCTTATTCACAAGGCACATTTTCTCCCACTCTTTGAGAGTGCAACCTGCTGATCAAGACATCCTTCATGTGCATCGCAAATGTCTGTCCATGCTGAATATAACTGCGACTGCAACCTGTTCATGCAAGGAGTGTTCTACATCCAGCACCCAATCGCTCAGTTGTTTTCATATGGGCCAGATGTTCAAAAGGTCAGTCATACACATTATACCATCTTTGCCTTACAGGATCTATCATTTACTAAGATCAGATCTCAACTGACTTTGCAGTTATAGTTCCAGTTTCAAATAAAAAAGCAAGCAAAGTCACAGCTGTATTCATGAGATACAGGTCCACTTAGACGTCATCAGTGAAAGTAAAAAGGGAAAATAGCCTTAGGAAGCAGTGAGGATTGTTTCAGGTAGACAAAACACCACATCGTGGAAAGGGAGGCATAAACCTGCATGACTAAAGCAAAAAAGCTGGAAGTCTTATTGCAAATACAACACAATATGTTATACTGAAATTGTATCCCTCGAGGGATCTGTGAATGTTTTTTGTGTGTGCAGATAGGAACTGCCCTGAGTGGAAGGCACTGTATATTGATTGAAGCATGGTCATGAGGTTTTCATCACATTATCCAGGTCCTTACACGTCACATTGACACAACCAGGTCAGAATACATGAGGTCTGCTGTCAACTATGCCAAGACAGGAAGGTGATCGTTTGCTCTCTGCTCCCATGGTTATAATTCACACACTACAGGGGGTATCAGCCTTCCATTATGACTTTAATAGAGAACAAGTCAGTGAGAAGTGAGCTTAAAGTGGTTATATGATCACGGTCAGTAGTATTGGAGACAACCAGCACTGTGAAGTGGAAGTAGCAGCCAGGTTTTTATATGAAGAAGAACAGACAGATGCAGTGTTTTTAGTGGTGGCTCTTGGTGTTGCAGCAGCTGAAGGGAACCTTAAGCATCTGGTTAGTAAAGCTACAGTACATTGCGTTTGCCCTGTGAGCTCCGCACAACACACAAATGCTGAGCCGAGTTTGGCTCAGGGTGGTCAAAGAGGACTACTCAAGTGGCACGACATGACAGCATTGGTATAGCACAATTATAAAGAAATCTTAGATGTTAAGTGCAGCAAAGCGCATACAATTTCAGTGTTAACCAAGAGGAACAAGACATTGACATTCTTGTCAATCAAATTAGATTAACTATTAATCTGACAAAATATATATATATATATGTATATATAAAGGACCCATTACAGAAGTGGCAGAGTAAATTTTGTTTGAAATCTATTCTTCATCATTTAAATAGGCAATTGTATGATTAATTTAAGACTGTGGAACTTGGAAAAGAAAATCTAACATGTTCAAAATCAAATGAGAGAAATGTGCATGTTAAAGAAATTATATATCTTTACTTTATATTATTCCAAATTAAATAATATAAAGTTAATAACCATTTGCCTACTTTTTCAAAATCGTTTGAAGGCCGCAAAATATTCTCATTTTGCTTTACTTAGATGGTTGCGTTAAAAGAAGGCAAAACAAATAGTGCAAGAGGTAAAGCAAGAGTGGATGCTCAGAGTTGGTGATGCAAATGTGAACGAAACAAACAGATACAGAAGAAAGTGTGGAGCAGGGCCTGCCTTCTAGAGAGCCGAAACGTCCACAATAAAGTACCCACACTGACCCCATTCCAGAAAGAAAAAACAAAAACAGACGACTTTCCACCCCCAGTGAGACACACCTGTTATGCCCACAAAGCCTAGCAAAATTTCCCCTTAAAATGGAGATCAGACTAAGACAAGAACACTCACAGCGGGACACCACCTGTGCATGCCTTTCACTTTCAGGACTGGCACTTCTTTTGTCTATATTTGTCTATCTTTGATTGCTTGAGATGCCCACCTCTCAAGGTGCGTCACTTATTTTTGTCCAGTAGACACCCTGTGGCATGTTCCTATGTGGTCTGTGAGCCACGAGCGTCCCCATCCGGACCGAGGGCAGCTGGTCGACCTTGTGCTAAAACACTGGCAGCGACCATTGGCAGATGACCGGCTTCACTCACTAAGTTCTCATATTCGCTACTGTCCTCATCTTCATCATCCTCATCATCTTCGTCATCTTCCTGTCCTGCAGCTTGTCTGTCTAATGAGTCAGAGCTTGATCCGTCACCATTGCCAAGGTATGGGGTGCTGGGAGTGGTAACAGTGTTAGAGCTGGCACCCAGGCCTAGGCCCAGCCCGAGGCCCAGGCCCATCCCCAGTGGGCCAGGCGTAGGGTGTCCTGGGGAGCCTACAGCTTGGGGCCGGGGGAGTAGAGCAGCACTGGTAGGTGGTGAAGAAGAGGAGAGCAGAGAGTCACCTTGGGACAAGAGGTCAGAATAAGATGGCGGGTTAGGTGAGGTACTGGGCCGCTCCGGAGCAGAGGGTGTGTGGAAAGTTATCCTGGAGGGATGGGAAGCCTCAGAAGCTTCTGTCTTCTCCTTCGAAATGGGGTGAGAGTCTGCATTTTGGGCCTCACGGAGCCCTGTGGAGCAGAGAGAAAGATGTAACTAGTAAAAAAGATAAAGCATGTGGACATTTTTGCAAAATGTTAGCCCAGAAATTTGGCTCATCAAATATTTTTAAAAAAGGGACTGATGGAAAGGGATCAAATCAGAAGAAATTAAGCTTAATATTTTTAGTTTTTTGCTATTTTCTATGAAGCTAAGCTTTGTATCTAACCAGCACACATTTGAAATTTAATTCCAGTTCATTGTATCCAAAACAGGCACCCAGGCACCTACTTCTCTCTTCTTCTGCCGCCTTGCGTTTCCTGAGAGCAATTTCTTGTTTGAGTTTGTTCACATCCTCTTGAATTTTCTCCTTCACGCGTTCACTTTGTTCTACCTCCCCACACACCGCCTGAAAACAAGACAAACATGAGAAAAACAAAGTCATCTAGTGAGAAAACCGTTTCACCACACACCTTCAATCAGCTATCCGTTATCCAGCTCACCTGCACTTTATCTTGTAGTGCACTGTAGACTTGGAATATTGTTCGAATATCCTTCATCACACCATCTTTGTCAAAGAATTCAGCCCTGGAAAGATATTTATCAATAGATATATCAACTCCATCATTCAACATAAAAAAATACAAAGACATTAGAGCAGTACATATTGATGTCTAAACTCTCGCCAACATTTGTTCACAGTAAACATGGGTGCAATGCAAAAAGAAAGTTGAGTCGAAATCTTACCCGTGCTCTTTGATGACCTTGGTGTAGCTGAGTGAGGTGTTGGGCACTGAGGAGACTTTGTATTCCTGCTGGCTTGTGTTGCCAAGGTTTGGGATTGTGAGGGTGATCCTCTGGTTGAACCTACTGAGTAGAGATGACCAGTTAACACCGTTAAAACACTTTTTCCCCTCCAGAAAATTAATACTACACTATACTATTAATATATATATATATATATATATATATATATATATATATATATATATATATATACACACACACACACACACACACACACACACACACACACAAACATGTGTTTGCGTAAGTTAGTCAACATGCAGTTATTACCTTCGGTTAGGTCTGAAGAGCACGTACTCCAGTGCGTGCGTGGAGCTGTTGGCGGTGGAGATGAAGCTGAAAAGAAGGAAGACAAGGTCGGGCACACCAAGCAGCTGAGTCAGCTGTTTGTGGATGATCTGTTCCCTGAACGACATCTGCTGCTGCGTGTTCCTCCGGAACCGGTACCAACCAATGACGTTCTATACAGAAGAAGAAAACAAATCTTTAAAATTATTCTAATGTGTTTAAAGTCTCTCTTGGAAGTAAAACAGTATATGGAAAAAAACTTACACAAATGATAATGAAACCTGTACAACTACTTATATAAATACTTCAATGAGGAATGGTATCAGATATATTTGAAAACAATGGTACATGTTCTTGTGTAATTTTTAAATTGATCCAAAAATTGTTTCACTGACATTTTACAGGTCATTAGCTACATTATTTTTATTTGAAAATTAAATCCACTCACTTTCCGCCTATCTTTAAGAATGCTGTTGAGATTTTCTTCATTGAGTTTGCCTGCGTAGTCATAAAAGCTGATGAGAGAGAAAAATAAACAAGCAAGTCAGTTCAAACTGATGCATGGTGTTCCTGCTCCTCCTCTGCTGTGGCCTACTTTATTTACCCAATCTTGTCAGATGGGGCCATCTACTGTCTGTGTGCAAAAATGATTTTAAGGTAATTGAAGCATCAAATTCTCAGTATATTTACAATGACCTAAAACAAAGCCAATACATGCTAACCTCCACAAATGCACTTATTAATAAGGGAAAAAACAATTATAAGACATGTCACAAACTCTCTACATGTATTAGAAAATACATGCTCTTGTAAAATGCCACTTCAACAACCTACCTTACCTTGTTATTCATGTTTTACAACATTTTTACATCAAGTTTTCCTAAATTAAATGATTATGGCAAAACTGTCGGCTTTCACCTACCTAACCACACTGTGTGCACCTTATTGAGAATAAAAAGCTCATATCTTACCTAAATAACTGTCCACAAGGATCATGATTATGGATTTCTGTTGGGAACAAATAGTGACAGATGTTTTAGTTGCATAGCATCACATATGCAACATCTTTAAAAAGACATGAGCCAAAGTGTAGCCCCACGACCTAACTTAAAAGGAGGACTGCAACTTGCTGTAAGTGACATAGGTATCCTGATCATATTAATTAAGATCGCTATAGTTTATATGGCCAAAAAATGACTTGCCCACAAACCGTAAACCTGAACTCGCAAAGCTGTTTCAGTCATTTTAGTTTACAATACAAAATTATATATATGAGCAGACACGAGGTTAGCATACATCTGCACATTTCTGTGACTGAAACAGAAGTATTTGCTCAGCAAAAGGCTGCTTAGTGGCATCATTTCTTTCCAGTTACATTTCACAGTGAGATGCTTCAATGCACACACCTCCTCGTAGGACTAAAGGGTAGAGGAGAGATTCAGGAAGCAGTAAGACCAAGCAATCCACAAAAGTGAAGGGGGGAAACAAATCGATATAATACGTATGTTACAATATTTTGGGCATTTTTAAATTTAAATCTAATACTGATTAATTTAGCTCTCCTGTAGCGACACTGAATGCTCATTTTGAATTGATAGGTCAGAAAGAGTAAATATTTTGTTAATCCCCTTCTTTAAATGTGCTCTTATAATTAGCATCTCCAATAAGCAAGCCGTGGCTTTCTGGGGAAAAGGTGCAATAGGACTTTTTCACAGTATATATTTTGACTTCTCCCTATAGAAAAAGAATAGGCTTAATTAATATAATTAATAATGGCTCTGTTCTGTCAAAGTTTCCCAAATACCAGGACCCTGATGCTAAAGCAGCTAAATAAAATTCCGCCATAATGAGCATTGTCATTAATTACACCCTCGCGTTTCCTACTGTGACAGACAAAAGGCCTATTAAATTGTGATCCTGTGAACTTCTCAACATTCTCTCCAAGCTTCTGTGACAGACCTAGCATTGACCAGTTGCTACTTATTGCTAAAGATGCCACAATGTTTTTGTCTGTTTCAGGGCTTACCTACTACCTGGAGCAATTCTGCAGTGCTGATCTGTGCATCACTGATGCTGACAGTCTCTTCTTGCCTTACATCTCCTAATAGGAAGCCCTCCTGTACAAATACATTTTGACACAACTGTGGTTAGGGAACTAACATAGACATGAAACAATCAGTCTATTAATCAACATATTTTTTTCTACTGTTTGTAATCAATTATTTTTATTATTATTATTTTCGAGCAGACATGCCAAACATATTCTGGTTACAACTAAAAAGTGAGGATTTGATTTTCTCTGTTTTATTAGGCTCGAAGGTGGATAATCTTGCCATGTTCTGTTCCATGTTTTGAACATTGGTTTACTTCTTACAGAACAACAAAATACATTGAATCTCTGAATCAAATTCACACTCCTTCATGGAACATAACAACAGAAAATCAACGTTTGTGCTGTAAGTAAATTAAATATTTCATATTGTTAAAATGTTTTACTAAAAACGAGAGGTGGAAAATAAACAGCAGCGTGTCCTTACTCTTCCCGTTCATGAAAGGAATGCAGGCAAACTCGTACACAGCAATTAACCACCTGTCCAAGCCCACTTTTTAAAAGTCTGACATGTAAACACCGCTGACGTTGGCTTGGATTGCTCTAAGTGTGAAAGGTTTCTTTCCCCATACGATGACCACAGCGCATTTATCCTCTTCTATAACGAGTACGCAAAAGACCAAAGGCACAAACATAAAAAAAAAATGCAGTTTAGTCAGTGTGTTAAACAATATTGATAACGCTAAATGCAGCTGACATTAGCTATGTGGCTAAACAGCTAACCTAGCAGTGTGGTAACGTCAAAAACAAAAAGGCGTCATGTAACATAGTTATGAAATTCCCTACGTTAACTTAACTTCATATTATTGAGGACACACTAAAATGATATCAGATGACAGGTCCAGGCAACTGTAAACGTCAGCTGCACCGGCATACGGAAGTCACTTGACTTGGAGCTTAGCTAACATGGAAGTAGCTAACTACAGAGTATTTCCTGGAACTCAAACTTTCCCCAACAGCAGTTCCCATGTTGATATAGCACGTATTCCTATCTATGGCTCTTTCAAGGTAATGTGAGAAACTAGATGTTTAACACATATACCGCTGTAAGACATGAGACCATCCTAAAACTTCTAGTTTGGCCTCATGCATCTGTAGCTACAGTCTGATTAAACCATAACCGCCGGTAAATAGACGGAACCAATACTAGCTAGCCAGCAACAGGATGATGACACTGAAAAACAACATAAACTAACGGCGTTGACGAACGAGCAGACAGGCCGCCAAGCTATGCACACTTTAGCAACAATTGCCTTATAGTTTGTCAACATAATTTTGAATACTTACATGGTCTGAGTTGCTGTTGGCGCTGTGATAACACACCGAACTAAAAGTATAACCTGAAATGGATGCCGCCATGATGGAAACATCCCGATCAATCCCGATGCCCCCTGCGGTCGCGAGCACGCTCCTCAAACGCACCGGCGAATGCTGGGAACTGTAGGCGATGACGACTTGACACAGCGAGCATGGACGTCGCTACAGAAAGCGTGGAAGTGAAAAGTGACAATAACTCAGAACCAGAGGACGACAGCTGCTCAGATACCGATTTTGAACCTTCAAAGCTCGGAACGAAGGAATAGTAAGTCGTATTGTGATCCGTTACTAACGTTAGCATCCGATGGTTGGTTATTCAGGCTCCACAGCTAGCAAAACAGAGCTAACGTTAACTCACATCATGCTAACCCTTTCAAAATATTATGTTTTCTAAATCGCAAGAACTACCACTTATTATTAAAACAATTGTTCAATTCATCATTCACACGTCCAGCATGTTGTGTTGGTTGAGAGCTATTTTGTTAGCCAGAAAACAAGTACTTTTGGCTAGTTAGCTTAGTCTTAAATGGAGATATATGTGAATTGTACTTTTGGATAGTTAGCTTAGTCTTAAATGGAGATATATGTGAATTGTACTTTTGGATAGTTAGCTTAGTCTTAAATGGAGATATATGTGAATTCCGTGTGTTTGGAGCCAATTTAGAGGTGTAGATGTGTGCCTGTAACTATTACTTTGGCTTTTTAAATGGTGATGTTTGCTATGTGTAACATTAGAGCGTTATAAATTCCTATTTATCTAAACTTTAAGTCAGTTCACGTATTTTTTGGTTGTGTTGACTATGCTTTTAGCATTTGTATAGCTAATTGCCAGTAATCGTCCTTTTTGCAGCTGGCAGGATGCATACCAAAAAGAACTTGAGACCTTCACAGACATTGGGGATGTTGGTGAGATATGGTAATCATATACAAAGTATTGGCATGCTGACATGGCCATTGCCAGATTATTACCCATCATAATCCACTGGTTATTACAGAGTATTTATCATGTCAAAATGTGATGATCCCCAGCAAGAGATTAGTTTAATGCAGGTTTATTGCTTCCTGATAATAGCCGATGTCATTACTAAAGTCTGCGACATTCTGTCTTCTTGTAAGGTTTGGCGAGGAAAGCATGAGCCGTGTGCTGCGATGGATGGACAAAGCTAAGATCCCAGAAAATTCTGCCATTCTTGACATTGGCACTGGAAATGGAGCCTTTTTAGTTGAACTGGTGGGAACAAAGTAAAAATACATTTTGACACTATTATCATTTTAATTCACAGACACTTTATCTGAGTGGGTCGCATGCATCAACAAATCATAAATATATAGCAACATATGTGAATTATCCAAGTTAACAGGGATATTCTTGGTGGAAACTCTTAATTTTCAAAACTTAGATAGCCATGATCCAAATCTCTTCCACCTCCATTGTATTGGGATGATGATAGAATATCTCAACATTCTCAAAACCTCGTCAAATACTATCTATGTGACTAAATCCTCTAGGGGTTAAAAGGGAAATATGTTTGATCTGAGCCTTTAATTGATAGTTTGTAAGTGACTGCTAGGTTTTCTTAGACATTTCATCATAACTTAGAAGCTTTGTTCTTTATTTGCTGTGTTTTTTTGTGTTGAGGCTAAACAAGGATACAGGAATCTGACCGGGATAGATTATTCTGCAGCGTCTGTAGAATTGGCCAGGAGCGTTCTTCAGGCTGAGGACTTGACGGATGTCACTGTGAAGGTGGGTTCGATTATGTTTTTCATTAAAACTATGGCATTACTGATGCTAACTTAGACTAGTATCATCCACCATATTATCTGCCCAGACAATTGTTTTGTTGCTGTTGTTTGCATTCCTCCTGATGGAAAATCAAAAATAAGCCCTACTGTTTTTGTTTGTCATGTCGTATTTTTACCTGTTCAGCTGTTAAATTACAGTACCTACAGTACAGCAGCACACTGTCCATTATATTGAATGATAGCATTTACAGTTTTAATTGACGGTAAGCTATATAACCATTTGTAGTGATAGGTGAGCAGCATGAATCACAATTTTCTGACAAAAAAATGTAATTCACCCCGTTTAAGTACCACAACGTAATATTTTAATATACCTGGTGGATCCTGTGCCATGCACAAATCAGCCATTGATATTAAATGAATCGTGAATGCCAATGATACAATATAGCTTTCAGCATGCAGTGAGTCGACCTGGGACGGTTAGAGGAAACTCTCCTGTGTTTACTATGTGGGAGAGTTGGATAGGAAGAAGTTCCTGAATGTGATGGAAGTCTGCCCACCATTCAGATGGAACCAACTCAAATGAATTGGCAGGATTTAACACGTCTTCTAACATGTATATACCAGAAAAACAAGTTATGAATGATGGTCCATCTATAAGGGATGTGATGAGTGAGTTTTCCTCTCCTTTGTGCCCAACACAGTTGAATATATGTTGTATGCTTCACACGCCAATGACGTGTGTGCTTTGCTTTGACAGAAAGCCTTCCACTGAAGTCAATATTGACCTTAGCTGGAAACAGGTTGGGGGGGAGTGGTTGTATGAGCTTGTGTCTGAGAGAGTAGTAGGTTGGTATTTTTTTAAATGCTGCAGAATGCCAAAATAATTTGTGTGAGTGTGTTTGTGTGAATGTATAATGGAGTTTCAGCCACATGATTTAACAAAAAAAAAAAGCTTCTTCGTCAGATCTAACCTCAGAGGTCATTCGGTCAAGTGCCGTCTTCATTTAAATTCATCTCTGCCGACTGCGACTTAGACATGCCACCTTCATACATTCCTTCAACATCTTCCTAGTTTTTTTCTATTTGCAGGCTCGCACTCAAATTTAACACAGCTCATTTGCAACATCATATAGGCATTTCTCTCTCTAGTGAATCACTTGATCGTCCGTCATAAATCACACATTTTGTGACCCATGGTTTGCAAGTATGTGGCTCTTGAGCTCTCCCTGGAGATCTGGTGTTCTGCCCTCTGTCCAGATAAAGAGCCCCTTTCACCGGTGGTATGGTAGGTCAGCAACCTCCACAGCAGTAAATGCTGTTGAGTCGGCAGTTGAGATTAAGTTTTAAAGTTAACCAAGTAGGAAAGATATATTTCATCTTGGTTGATCCTGAAATATATTTTCTGCAGGTCATTTTCCCCTTCATCTGAAGATTCAGACTAAACATGAGGCGTTGTATATTTTCTGTAGACTTGATCAACAGACAAATATTTCCTTAACCCCCCCCCCCCCCCCCCCCCCCCCCCTTCTGTTTTTTAGGAGATGGATTTCTTAAACTGCCAAGGGGAGCTTAAGGGTTTTGATGTCTGCATCGACAAAGGAACATTTGATGCAATAAGCTTAAACCCTGACAACTCCACGGATGGCAAAAAACTTTATGTCCAAGCTCTAAAAGATGCTCTCAAGGACAACGGATTCTTTGCTATCACTTCCTGTAACTGGACAAAGGAGCAGCTACTAGACAGATTCAGTGAAGGTGAGGGGAAATGGGGAAATTAATTGTGTGTCTGATCATTTATTTTGATAGATTCTGTTGAGTCTCTTTAATTAATTCATGAGAGAGCTGCTTATACCTTTCTCAGCAGGGTATGCAGCTCTCCAACCATCATACGAGGCAGGTTGACCGTGTAAACCTGACATTTGATCACACACGTAAATGAACATTACATCAAGTAATTCCTTATGCCTTTGATTCTACCTTGCTGTTGTTTAAGCAGTTTATCACGGTTCAACACTTGAATGAATAGCTGCCTTGAGGGAAACACATTACAAATCTAAAAATATGTAACAGGAGTGCTTGTAATGTTAAAGGTTCCCTGTGGAGTTTTTGACCTCTAGTGTGGGTCCTCATTTTGTTTGTCTTGTGCATTTTGAACATTCACATGCGTGTGGGTGGAGAAATACATAGTCGGGCCAATGGTTTCCTACTTTCACTCATCTGCAGGTGGTGGGACCATGCAAAGATATGCAGTAATCTCACAAACATGGCTGTAAACATTGTTTTTCTTTTTGCTAATGTTTAATGAGGAAGGAGAGGATACATTCGATGTGTTGGTGAGCACGCAAGGATGAACACAATGGGTTTTCATGAGGAACACTGAATGTAAACATGACTTGTTTGTTTACAAGAAAACTCCACAGGGCACCTTTTTAAATGGATATTTAAGGTGGTATAAATGGGTTACAACAATGGGGAAAAACATGTTGAGTTTTGTTGTCTGACCTACAGTGAATACACAGTACTGCATCCACAAGTTTGTTGGTAGGTTGTTAAACATAAGACAACAACAGAATTGTAAAGTCTGAATTTCCGCAAGCTCCCATTAGCTGTCACTCCTCTAAGTGTAGTCGCTCTGGAGAGCCTGCAGGGGACCAAAGGGCCTTGTGATCTCATCTGTCACACTGACAGGCTGTCTTTACAAGGCCCCAGGAAACCCCACAGATGGTGGATGGATAGTTCTTAACTCATAGTTCTCCTCCTAACCCCTCTGTAGAGTCGACAAGGAAAAATTCCAGGCATCTGTGTTGATGTTCTCGTATCTTCACCAGCACCTTTTTCTTTGTGTTGCCTCACAGGATTTGAGTTTGTACAGGAGTTGCCTACACCAAGTTTCCAGTTTGGAGGAAAGACGGGCAACAGTGTGACAGCACTCATCTTCAAGCGAGTTCATTGATCGACATGTAACCAGAGGATGATTTTGTGTGCTGCAGTTTTTTTTTGCTGTCATATTAATTTTGCATTCATCTAGAGTCCTAGTGCAACCTTGTGATACAGTTGCACAGATGATTAAGAAGGTTTCATTCCGTTTCAGTTTTAAATATGTTTAAAAATGGTGCTTCACAAGTATCAGCATCTAACATAATATTCCAGAAATGGTACTGAAGTTTCGATGACAATGCCAGTGTACATATCTGTTAACTCTGTTAAGATTACTGATCTCATTGGAGATGTTTTCAAGTTTTATGATGTAAACTAGATTAAAAAGACACACGACACAAATTGCTCACACACAATTAAAACATAGATAATGTGATGTCTGTTCACATGAAATTCTGCGTTTGTTGTCCACAGAATGCCAAACAATGTAAAATCTATGTATAAAAGTTTACCTCTGAATGACCACATTTGATGGTAATGTTGCTCTCCTGAGGCTACTTGTAATTGTTCAGCCAGACTATTATTTAGTCTTTGATTTGATTTGTTATCACAGGCCTAGAGGCTTAAATTTATTCTGTTTTCATTGTAGAAAAGGGCTGGAAGAGAAAGAAGATGTACAGTATAAGTTGTCCTGAATATTCTATACCCTGTTGAGAGCCCTGGTCCACTGTTTGAAAACAACTCTTCTGTCTTACCTGCTAATTCATTGCATCCACGTTTCATGTCATGTGGGAAAATAGCCTGCACCCAATTTGCTAAACTGGAAACCAGCAGAACTTGTGGTCCCGAGGACCACGATTAAGAGCGTCTGACATGATGAATAAGTAACAGGCCGTGCTTTCTGTGGAAGAGAAGCCTGTCATTTCCTTTCTCAATGGCATCATTAATAACTGTCAAACTCTGGATCTTAATTGCAAGCTGGGCCAGTGGTCCAAGGAACCGCCGATATTGAGGCACGCTGTTGAGTAAACACATGCAAGCTTTACAAGAATTACTGCCCGGAGTTTTACTAGGCTCTGAATATCCTGCCTGGATGTGCATGTTATGCCCCTGTTTACAACTTTCAGAGATTTTCCCATGAAGTAAAACCTCCTCCATCAAATCCTGTCACTAAAACAGACATCTTATAGGCAGGTCTTTGAGTAGTTTTCATTGTGTCATTGGACTTAAATATGTACTGAACCTCCTTGAGTACAGGTGCTGTTGCTAACAAAACAAACTTCTCCACCATCCGGTTTGCCATGAAATCATGAGGTTTTTTGGGGGTCAGTTTTTCCATGAAACATCATTCCTGAAGGTGGATTACTTGAATCGGATTCAGGTTTATTGACCATTAAGGTAGCACATAAAAGTAATTTGCCTTGGGATTGTGGTGCATAAACACAGAGAAAGGATAATAACTGCACGAATGTAGAGTCTCAATGTGAAATTGAAATTTACAATTAAAACATGTAAGATATATCTGTTGTTACAGTAAACCTGCCTTTCTTTTTAAGGGTGAGTTGATATGGAATTTCTTTCTGTCATCTCAAAAAGTATTTTTTATCCTCATCCACCACGAAGTCAAATCTAACTAGATATCTCGCTAGGTTGAACTAAGCTGTGCAGTAGCATTCACTATCGTCAGCACTCTCAAGGCTTTTCGGTTGGCACACACGTCTGAAGCTACACATTTATTCCACTCATAATATTAACCTATAAGGGGTTTAGACATTATGCCATCGCCCACTGGCTGCCCTACCAGCATGAATACCAGGCTTTCATTTTAACCTCTGAAGTGTGATAGCCTACTGCAAATATTGTTTTTTTCTTTTTTCACTCCATCTCCCTGGAAACGTGTTTGAAGTTATCCCTAACAGGATTTCTCGTGAATTGATTGAATTACTCCGCTATGTAACGTTTGCAGTGGAGTTTTCCATCGCAGGAGAGCCAAACGTGGCGTTTCAAACCTTTTTCACGCTCTGCCTGTTGAGTAATGACTAGCGTGGCTAAATAACTACATGATATATGAAGTCCGGTTTAGCGAGTTCTATCTTTTATGATACACATTGTTTTTCAGCTGGTCACGACGACACGTGAACGAATTAGAGGCTTGGGAGGAACTTTTGGGGGGGTTACTTAATTACTGTAAATGTAGCTTTCTTTGTAGTACTGGCGTGTCAACTTCTATTTGCTTCATTAACATCAATGAAAAAAAAGTATAGTAATACAAAGTAGCACATGAGTGTCGTAAATGCCCGAGGGAGGCTCGCGGTGGAACATACCAACTCGGGAGGGGTGTGTGGCTTTTTTTTTTAGATAAAGTTTGAGCCGTCTGCTGGCATGCATTAAATTATGTATTGTATTCAATTATTGAGACGAGTTGGATTATTAACTGTACAGTAACCTGATATTCCCTTCGCTAAACGAGGTGCCTAGTCGGTCACTAATCTTCCGGTCCCCCCTCGCGCACATGGGTTGTCTGTACGCGGATATTGTTACAAATCAATGCTGAAAGCTGAAAGCGGCCAGCGAGCCCTCAGCTGCTCGCAGTCCGGCTCAGTCCTGCGCTGGCGACGCTGAACTGACGGCTGCAACTGCGAGAAACTTTTATTTTATTTTTTATTTTTTTTGTGTCTTTTTCTGCTTTCTCTTTGTTGAAGATGACCTAACTTCGAACGAGCCTCTGCTGGCCAGGTAGTAGGGCATTTGTCAAGATACACGCTCGTTATAACTGTGTTCAGCCGTGCACCATCACGTTTCTTCTTCTGTGTGTTTTACTTTGTCTGCTCATACTTGGTTACCTCTGCGACTGAAACGTTAGCTGACAACTATTTTTCTGTTCTTGGCTTACTCTGGGCCATAAACCAGAAACATGGTTAGGGTTAGGCTACACATAGTGGCATGTTGTCTCTAGTTTCATTTTAGCCAACAGTACAGCTTGTTGCTTATAGTACTCGAATGTCGCATGATTTCTTCCAGCCAGACTAAATCAGCTGTTGTGGAGTTTAGAACTGAGTCCCAGTTTGCTCAACCAGCTTGACGAACCTGTAGCTGTATTAACAAAATGACTGCTTATTAACCTGGTGCACACATTAAACCAAGCTCTGTGAGCCAGCAAACTCCCCTCCATCTATCAACCATTGTAATAAAGCACCAGGCTGTTGTCAAATAGAGTATACCTGTGTAGGTGGAGAGAGGCAGTGTGGTTGCTTTGCAGCTCACATTGGCATATGGCTCCTCACGGAAACCTGTGAGAAGACATTGTGGGAAGCTGGCAGTGTTTTGAGTCATACAACGTTTCACATCTCCCACACATTTCGTTTTTTTGTTTCTTCTCGTATTGTGATCAGTAATTGCTACAACTTTCATGGGGAAGAGGCTGACACGATGAGCCACTTTGTTCCTCCTCAACAGGGTTGCATCCTTGAAGTCCAATCAAAAATAGACACAGTAGGTTGTAGTTCACTGTTGTGACGATGTGAGTTGTTATTATACATTTACAAAACTGCAACTGAGGTTTTACACGATAAGATACTGATAAGAACATTAAGAATAATGTCCCCTGTCTTTTTAAGTATGTTTTTGGGAAGCTGTGTCTTAAATCCCAAGGGTTCAAAGTACTTTTATTGCCTAATTAGTTCAAAATGAAGGGCACCCTGAACATGGAGCACCAGTGAAGCACAAAACTACTTATTTGGCAGTGTTTCCTTTTCTGTGTGGGTTAGGAAGTAGCTGTTGGTGCTTATGTTTTGCCCTCTCTAATATTGCACGGCAGTTGGTTGATCTTTGTGGACACCATAAACACAGTACCACGAAGAACTGGTTTGGTACCAGGGTACCCTAATTGAAAATACCTGGGAATGTTTCCTGCTGCCACCATGGCAGCGGCTGTCCTTGACTTGGGCTAGCCTCGGGGACTGCTGGCTGATTTGGTTTACTAAACAGGAGTGGAACTATTATAGATTTCTCAAGAATCCTGCTCAGAAAATGCAAGGTGGAGCAGAAGTTCAGTTTTGAAGTAACTGAATCACACGTCAACACTAGTTTCTAATTACACTGGGGGTTGTTGAGAAATACCTCACAAATACTGGGTAGGATCAGAAGAAACCTGTTTTGAGTATTTCTGATCTGCCTTTCCAGGTTTGGGGGAGATTATGGTGACCGCACATGGCTTTGATTTTCAAAAAGTAAACCACTGCTTGGTGTGCACAAATTGTATGTATCAAATTCTGCCATGTGAACCTGCTAAAGTGTAGCTGTTGATTTGATCCGACGTGAGCTGGGTTGAAAATGTTATTTACTGTTGCCAATATCTGAGTTTCATTATGTTTGTTGATACATTGAGTTCAAATCTGGAGAAATCAGATGATGGACCATGTTAAAAAATATTCTGATCAAAAATGCAATGGCAGTGTTAATATGCTACGTGGGCTTCTTTAAAAGAGGTTTGAAACCCAGCCCAATCTGACTCAAGAGGAAGTAACACATTCTCATCTCATTTTGCTGTTAATCCTGTTTTTTGCTTTTAATGTTTTGACCGAAGCACAACTTTTTCTGCATGGCAGTTGTGCTCGCCAACAGCTCTGGCATTGTTAGTGTAGACTTGTTTTGGACATACTATAGACATAATTTATGGAAGCAATTAAGGCTGGTGGGTTTTTAAAGGGGATCGCTCTGCACTCTAGTGTGTGCTCAAGACGCACACATTTGCAACGTCTTTGTGTTGCAGGCAAAAGACCCTATTAGAGCTCCATTCTGTCCGTGGGCAGCTGTGTGCTGAGCGAGCCACTGGTCCATTCTCTGTCTGTGTGTACAACTCTCCCTCAGTCCACACATCCTGACACTTTACACTCACTTTTTCTGTTTTTTTTTTATTTTTCTGAATATTTCAATCTTGTTTCCAGTTGCCAGAAAGGTGAAGCAAAGAAGCCCTTTCTGTTCCACTAATATATGGCTCTCTTTCTTTCACTTGTTCTCTGGCCCGAGGCATTATGCAAAGCTACCAGAAAAGGATTGTTAGCTATGCCTGTCTGTGCCTCCATGCTACTCTCTATTCATTTCAGAAGTGATCCTTTCTTCTGTGTGATCCGCAATCATAACATCTGCTGTTTCAGCCCCAATGCAACTCATAAGACTTGGCTTCAGGGAGTTAAAAACAAGTACTGTATTATTTCAAGTTGTCAGTGTATCTATTTCTCATTTTGGATATTCCTTCCCCATGATAGATTTTTGTAACTCTGGCGACTCGACGCCCACAGAGCCAAAAGACCTGCAGCTCAAAAGAAAAGAGGCATTCTCACATACACCAGAGAAACACTTCCCCAACCCCCCAAGGGAAGCGCCACACTCTACTTAGAGATGAAAAGCATTCTGGGATGCAATTGGAAGGCCCCCATCAACATAACCCACTCTGGTTTTCCTATGTGGCGTCAGTGAGGAATCATCTTAAGTTGAGAAAAGAATAACTTATCTTTGCTGTTGCTTTTTGACACTCCAATTAGAGAGTTTATACACTCTGGGTCTCCTCTAAATATCAGCCATCACATAGCTTCCGAATCATGTGTGGAGGTTAGCGTTTCTGTAGATCTTGTCTGGTGAAAAGATCCCCTAATTGCATCCTAAGAAAAAAGAGAAATGAAAGCGTCTGTTGGTGTTTGGCACAGACAGCCTGTATTTCTAGAAAGCATCCCCTTTAAGTTATGGGACTTCTACAGTTAACTGTAAAGTTCATTCCTCATACAAACCTGCCATCATCTTCCAAAAGTGGCTTTTTGTGCAAGCCTAGGCTTGAGAACAAAGCCAATATGTCCTGACAATCCTGCTTGTACAAAGAAGGCTAATTATAATGGCGACATGTGTCGTAACTCCTGACTGTAGTCTAATGGTCCTCAGTAGTTGGGTTCGAGTCAGTCGGCATGTTTAACATTCACCTGCATGTCATTCCCAGCAAGATTTGCAGGCAATTATGGTACTGCAGACTGTCATGAAGTGGTTGTAGGATGGTGCGGAGGGATATTTGACAGACGTATTACAGTAGAGATGTTTAAGCTAATCTTTTGTCTGTTAGTGTTCCAATTCATAACCCTGTAAAAGATGGATAAAGAAAAAGAGAAGTTTCTGTTGTTGCTCCTCTCTTGTTCCCCAGAACATGGACCACATCACTGCACAGTATGGGTTCTATCAAAGTTTTCCAGTAAAGATTAGATCAAGTCACGCATCTGAAAACATTTTGATTTGATGAAATTCAATCATTCCTA
Organism: Eutrigla gurnardus; assembly: GCF_963514095.1. Classification (NCBI taxonomy): domain Eukaryota; kingdom Metazoa; phylum Chordata; class Actinopteri; order Perciformes; family Triglidae; genus Eutrigla; species Eutrigla gurnardus. Next base: position 13,089,989 of record NC_139925.1, read on the forward strand.
CAAGTGTAACAGTTCTATAAATGTCTAAAAAAAAAAAAGCTTCTTGACAACACTTGTTCCTCTTGTTTAGCTCTGCAGACCGGAACCTTTTTCATTTTACACTATTATTAGTCGTGTAAACACTGAGAACACCCCAAATGACACACCTTCAGTTGACTTTTCAAATATTCAACCAGTGCTTTCTTTGACACGTATGCTGCGCTCTACGCTGAGCAGTCAGAGGGTCCATATGGTGAGCTGAGCCCCTTCATGAATGAATGAATGGACCAGTGGAATGCTGCTCCTCGTTTTCTTTCTCTCTACCCATACACACTCTCAACTCGCCCATAATGCAGCTCCACAACACGGGCGTGGAATTACATAACAGCAGTGATGTGGCTTTTATAAGTCCATTGGTAGTGACAATCTATAACATCACTTGCTTACACAACAAAGGAGTGGTCACCCTTATAGAGCTGAGCAATTGCTGGCAGCGCTGGAGGCTCCCATGTAATGTATCCCTGATGGATTAGAGCTCCGGTTAGTGTGCACGGAACAGAACAGGCACTCATGGATAATGGAAGAAACCACAGGCGGAAAGGCAGGGATTGATCGGGGGGGTTTAGTGTAATTAGTGGGGTACCTGATGTATGGAGAGTCGTGGCATGCGAGGGTCACTCCAGGGGGCAAGGGGGCCCCATACCTCCGTTTACTCAAACTGAAACACCTGATCCTACGCCTGTCAAGCTCCTTAAGATTTCAGTAAACTAAGTCCTGGTCCGAGACACAGGGGTTGACCTCAAACAAAATGTAGGCTGCCTAAATGGCGAAGCTGTGTTTTGTTTGCGGGGTTGCTTGCCACCGTGAGGCGACTGGCCTTGTTCAATAGTCCAGTTTCCTATAACAAACACGCTCGCTGATAAAGAAATGACGAGCCGTTCAGAGATTATTCTGCTGTCTGTGTGAAGTCTGCCTTATTCACAACACCAGTTGTCACTGTTATCCTCTGTTTTGTATGTGGTTGCTATGGCTACCTTTTCCGAGGAACAGTGTACAACTTAGCAACAGTTTTATGAAGGAAGTCGGAGAGAAATTGGCACCTAGACATATCTATGAAAAATGTGAATTGATTTTACTTAAAAAAAAATAATTTGAATGCTTGGCGGTGGTCTTAATAGTTCATTTGACATGACGTGTCGTACACCAATCTGTTCTCTAGCAGTAAATGTAACAATAGCAGGTATGTTATCTTATCGTACATTATCATGTATAAGTAAACATAGAGGCAGCTTACTATAAATGTGAATGTGAAAGCATGTTGGGATCGGATGTGTGTTGTACTCGTTTATTGTGTTCCTTTTTTCTCTTTAAAGTAGGAGTGGCCAGTAAGGCATTTCATGTGAACTCAACTCTGTGTCACCATGCTTTGTAGATATCGCTCACGGTCGTCCCTCTTCATGTATTTGGTAATAAAGTCAGTGCGTTCCACACCCAAATCAGCAGCAGCAGCATGTGACCACAAGGGAAGCACAGCCGCTATACTGCAAAGGGAAGTGTGTTATACGAGTGTGTCTTCGTGCCAGCTTAGCAGCAAGAAGAAAGGCAGTATTGAGTGGAATTTCAGATTGACTCTTACTAAAGTGCAAGAAAAGATCTTTATATTCCTGCGTCTGTTTTCATTGCCGACCTGCTTTCTTCTGAAAGTAAGTAATAAGGTGAATGATCTTTTTAAATGGCTGCATATACAAAGAGACTTTATATGCTGCTGGTGGTGTTTATGCAGAAGTTGATGGTCACTGTCGTTGGAGAAACGTTCAGGGGAATCTGCAACAGGAGGCCAGAACCTGACTACTGACAACGCATAAAGTTTGGCTGAATGAGCTCTTCATTGTTTACGCACTTCTGAAGATCTAGTGCTGTGCTGGTGTGTTGTTTTTGGCCAGTGTTCCTCTGCCACTGGGTACTAGGGTGATGGCCAGAGGATTCAGTGGTATGTCTTGACCTCCCTAGGACCATTTTTACGACCCCCGGCCTCATTATGAGAGAGAGGGGTGGCTGTGTGTTCACCCTGAATTAACAATCCACACCGCAGACTTTCACAAAAGAACGGCTCTTACTTTTATTCGCCCCAGACGACCAAAAAAAAACAGACTCTGCAAAACCTTTCTTTTTGATGTTCTCATTTAGTTTCCCATGACCATATCACTATGTGAAGCTGATGTCGATATCCAGCTTCTCGCACCAGGAAATGTGTTCTAGCAGATCAAGACTGAATAGAGGGAAAAAAGGTTTATTTCTAACATGTAAACCTTTAAAAAAAAAAGAATCTGGTACACATAAGGGGTTTCACTCGCATCACACGTGCAGCATTTAGTCCGGTGGGTCCTCATAGTTTCATTAGTATCAAATTAGTTGGTTTCTTACGGCCACCGATCAAAGTCTTGACACCAGACGCGCTCCGCACAAGTATGCAGTAACCAAAGCCAATTGGTGATGGACACCAAACACCCCGTCACAGAATTTTAGGGGGCCCCAAATAGGCTTCTATTCATCTGCCTGTACAAATCACCGCTTGGGCAAAGAGCCATATTATCTTAGCTGCCCTTTCTAGTGCCCTCCTGAGTCACTGGCTATTGTGAGCTAAGAGCTGCTGTCTGCACCCCGAGTCCACAAATCTGACTTGAATTATCATTAGATAGAATAGATTTCGGGCCACTGAGGAGGTCAACTTCAGTCGGATGAACCTAGAATGTTTTATAGGCCCAAACAATGTAGAGTGTTGAAGCTTTTCTCTTTCAGTTTAGTTCTAATCAAATGTGACATGAAAGGAAGTAGCACATCCACTTGCAGGGTTATGCTTCATTTCATATCAAGATGGTACTTGTGAGGTTAGGTGTCCTGCAAACTGAGCTCATCTTGGATTTTCTTTTAGAATGGCCGCAACATTAAGATGAAGCTAGCGAGACGCCTCACTTTAAGCAGTGAAAATCAGATCTGATCAGTCGAGGCTGCACTCGAGTGCTCAAGCAGTTCTCTCTCCATTAAGCTCTGGTTTCCCCATCATGAGGAGTCGGTTCATTAAGTAAGCATGGCTCCAGGGTTGAATTCACACTCGGTCTGCCCTCTCCCATGACCTCGCTTGCCAGTCACTACACGCACATGAACACACACAAGTGTAGGTTAGCATACACACATGTGCGGAGACATACACCCCTTCTCGGAGGTGATGTTTGAGCCCTGATGGAACGCGTCACACTCCGGTCAAATGGCGCACGGTAACAACCTTTACACATGGCCGTCACGCTCCGCAACTCCCTCTCCGTCTCAATCACACAAACCCCGCTACACTGCCGCACCCATTATTCAGTGTCGGCCCTAATCAGTAAAGAAATCTGCAAAACTGATCAAGAAGAACATTCCCTTCTCCTCTGACTGCAACCACCAGCACCAGCCGCTCTCGCCTGCGGAGGCCCAGTTGTGCTCCACTGACTCTCGGGGATAAATGGAGATAATGGGAGTCATATGCTCGTAGTTGGTTTTGGGCAGGCCTACATGAAACATTTATAGTCTTCGCGTAGTCATGGGGCTGGAGAAGAGGAAAGGGATAGAGATGACACAGTGGAGTAATAAGGCATGACTAGAGTGGTATAACATGTCTTCATCAAAGTGTGAACATCTTGCCCATTTTTTCATTTATTAAGTGTCTTCCCCTTTTTCTCCGCTCAAGTTACTGTCCCACAAAACACATTTAATAAACATTTAATCCATCGCACACTTGCAGCCTCCTATCTCAAGCATGTTATATAAGTGTAACCACCCCTACTTAACACCAAACCACATGTTACACGGCCAGGATAACATAGTAGGCCTGGAAGATCCATTAGCTGCATGTGTTGCTCCACAGCAGAAAGCTGTCATTAGTCAGGAGTTGATTGGGGGGGATCTGAACCGTGCTGGTACTCTAATTGGATGCTGTCAGTGTGTTTGGTGGTTGGCTAATGATGGAGTGAAGCTCAAGGCCAAGGTCACTTTTTTTTTTTAGGATGAAGAAAGTGTAAGTGGACCTGCTTGTCATTTTACTAGATGTTTCCCATGCATTAGTAGCAGAGCCAACCTGACTAGGCATGTTAAGCATATGGACCATATGTCCGATATGTTACTCCCGTCTAGTGTTTTAAGAGTTTGTGTTTACTGCAGCAGCTACTGCATCTGCGGGTGCAGGGAGTCAATGTGGCAACCGCAGCTCCATATATGTTCCTTTTTCTATTCATACTTCTTCACCACATCTGTAGTCACGTGCTTTGAGTGATGCCTTTTCCTGGATTAGCTAGACGTTGCTTTTCTGTTCCAGCATGTTTAGATTCCCATATGTTCCGTGGTTTATGTTGACGTGCCAAATGTTCCATTATTTACAGGGTTAAAGAAACTATTTAGCATATGGCAGCATGTTGTGTTGACAAAGACGGTAGATTTATAGGCGTGTGTATAGGCGTATATGGAGGAGAACAGAGCGGTTAAGTTGCTATAAGTGTTGGGGTGGTAAATGTTGAATGGAAAAACACAAGTCAGCACTGCTTTTTTTTCATCTATGTAAGCAGTGAAACTTTGCATGAAATAGTTAAATCAACTTGTTAAAAATGCCCCTTCTCCCACACTGAAGAGGTGTGAATGAAGCTCAAACATCTGAGTGAAATAACAAAACGACTTTAAAGTTAGGTGGGTTACATTATGTATTTTATTCATCAGGTCTGAGTTGACTGTAGTCGATTTCTGAAAACACCTGTAAAGGTCATCATTCAGCATGTGAAAGTAAAACAACTTAAGTCAGGGGGGCAAAAGTCTTAGTTGTTATGCTGATATTAACGTGACTCATCTCCTTTCTGTCAATACAGGGATCGACAGATGGGAGGTCACCAACCAGACGTCTGCTTCGCCCAAATGCACTTTCTGCCCTCTGCCCTCATGTAAGATGGCTGCCCGCGGCCTTCGACTGCATCCCAACAGACTGGAGCAGCGCGGCGTGTTACCATGGTGATCATTTTCTTGAAAACACTGGAAAAGAAGAAGGGTGTCAATGATGTGAGGTCCAAGAACACCGAGAGACGGCTGGTGAGAGATACTTAACCTTTTGAGTTTCACCACAAAGCAACCCAGTTTTTTTTGTTTGTTGTTGTTGTTGCAGTTAAAGAGCCGCACAGTCTTTCACATGGTAGACAGTCGTCAGCTAAATGAATAGGTCCGTGATTAGATCACATCAGTGCATGGCCACATGCCACAGATGCCACATTTAGTCATGTATAGGCTACGCGCTTGCACAATGATGAGCCAGAATGATGAGTCATTTTATCTTTAGCTGTCTTAATGTCATGGGGGAATTAAGATTCGTTATACTTTATTGGCTTTCTTACCCCCAGCCACATGAGAAGATCCATATCAATTTGATTTAATCTTTGTGTGTTCACTACCAGGATAGGTCCAGGATTAAAAGCAGAACAGATAGCCTAATGTAGCTCACTACAAAGTAAAAAAAAATAATCTCAAAGCCATTTTTATAGCTTGTATGTTAAGTGTTTAACATTTGTTAAGAAAATGATTAGAAAAAAGTTATTAGAAAATGGAACAAGACTGTAAATTGTGTTATCTGATCAAAGCATACACTCTCCCTGTTGTTATCAACCTGTCTCTGTGTAAAAAAAATAAATAAATGATGTCAGGTTCGAGATGACTTAATAGAGATGACCATCTATCCATCAGTCCATTCATTCCTTATCTTCCCCTTATCCGGAGCCTGGTCGTTGGGGGAAAACACCTCGATTTGCTCCCTTTTGACCTTTTCTTCTCCGAGCTCCCTCCAGATGTAAATGGACCTACATTTATATTGCGTTTTTCACCGAGATGTCTCAGCTCCTCACCTCGTCTCTAAGACAGCCCCCCTACAAAGGAAGCTCTTTAGGTCACTTGCACCCATGATCTCATGCTTTTGAGTCACTACCCAAAACTCATGACCTAACCTGAGGTTTTGGGAATGTAGATGGACTGGTAAATCGAGGGCTTTGCCTTTTCGGCTCTTCACCACAGCGGTTTTGTACGATGCCTGCAGCACCACAGACGCTGTACACTTACTGCCTGTCCACTTTATCTTCACCCCAAGATACCAAACTCTCTTGCTTGGGACAGTGACTTCCTCCCAACGCAGGGAGTGCAATCGCCTGTTTGCACCAGAGAACCATGGCCACCGATTTGGAGGTACAGACATGACAACAGCTTGGCACTCTGGCGTGTAACAGAGGTGTGATGCAACCATCAGACTCTGGCTGCAAACTAAATAATTAAATATGAAGGCTTTTAGACACTTGTGACATCTGGTGACCTCGCTCAATATTTCCTTTCACTCAGGAGTTAACTATGTTGAGACTGGTGTTTAAGTGCACTAATCGTTTCGTTTAATCATCTTCTGCAACACAGCACCCTATAGTTTGGCATCCATGCTTTGTGTCTTAGAAATTGTGTTTTCTTTTTGTTGTTGTGGTGATAACCTCAAGGTGAGTCATAGCAATTTATCATTGCACTTCCCTTTTGTCCTTTGTGCAGACAGCCACCACCCTGTTGTAAGACGTGAACCAGGAGAGAGGATAGGTGTCTGATTAAAAGATAGGCTTGTGTGGAAGAAACTGTTTCAAACAGTTTCTTCCACACAAGCCTATCTTTGTGTTATTTTTCACGAGTATTAAACAGGCTTGTTTTTCTTTCCAGGGTAAAATGAGCAGCCAGCATCATCTTAAACGTTGAAGTATTTGAATCTGGCCTTACAAGGTTAAATTAATAACAAAGCACCGGGGAAGAAATGTGCTTATTGTATTACATATATAGATATTGATTAGTGCAGCTTTGAATAAGAATTTCAAATTTCTATCTGGTTGAGTTACTTTAAGTATTCTATACTGTTGAGTTGGATAAGTTCATTTGTATAAGTGACTTTTCAAAGCAGCAAATTAAAAGTATTTCACTAAAGTGGAACTATCTTAGAGCTGCTCTTAAAGGCAGATGAGTAGCAATAACAATTGGAAGACTAATACAATGATCTCTCTACATCATCACTTATGACCCACTAAAAGTACAAGTCTGCAGAGACCCTGCCCTCTGCCCGTATTTTCTTATTCTACTGTATTCAAGCTGTTTCAGGGCATCAACCTACCTATCAAACGCAAAAACAGTGAAATGCCATGTGGACAAAGCTTTTTCCAAAAACAAGAATCCTAACTGCGGTTGGGTGGGCGGGGGCTTCTGATGTCATTGATCTGGGGAGGAGGGGCTAACTTTGACTGTTGTGATTAAATAAAGTAAATTCATTACTTTCATTCACTGGACCTACAAGGGCATTAAGAAACACAAAATATATATTTTGGTTTATTTTGTATCTCCCTGACTGTCGGTACCTCTGTTTGTCGTCCACAGCGTGAGCTCCACACCATGAGCAGAGGGACCACCCTCTTCTCCTGTGGAACTGTGGGTGGGTTGTATTCATTATCTCCATAACTTTTTTGCAGCGTGGATTGCCCATTTTTAATCCCCCTCCCCCTCCGTCTATTGTTTATCCACTCGTTCTCTCACTTCTCCCTTTCTCTGTCAATCACTCATCCCCCTCTCATGATCAGGGTGCACCTGCCTCCACACAACGTTGCACACCACTCTCAAGGGAGTGTAACTGTAATTGAATATACTGTTGCCTATGTCGACAATTTCCCTTTGGCTCTGTCAGTGCTGCAGTAATTGCCCGCCGTGTTAAAAGACACGCTACTGTAAATTCAAGCCCCCCCACTACGACACCCGGCGCTGCACGACATCACAGGGAGGAGCGTGGCTCACTGTTTCCACTGTTAACGTTGACATTAACGTTGTCAAGCTTAGTTCAACACTTTTTCCCCCCCTCTTGCTTTCAAAGGGTGGCCTTTTGAAGATCATCGTCTTTCTCTCTTTGTCGAGTTGTTTTTCTAACATTCCTGTCAGGTCGCCACTGTAGCCCCCGTACATTGTTTGTCCATCCAAAACAATGATTTCCGTCCATCAGTGTGTGAGAGAGCGTGCCAGAATCTGAGACAAGCATCCAAAAAGCGAGGGATTTGGACCAGGATCTTGGATCAGGATCAGGATTGTCAAAAGCTACAGTAGATTCACGACTTGACCACTTGGCTCAGTAGCTCAAAGCCACGATGGCAGTTCACTGAAGGTGTATTATGGGCCACAACTGTGGGATAGACTTGTTTGTGTGGATGGTGAGACAGCTGGCAAGTCATGCTTCCCTCTGAAGCACATCCTGCTAACCACTTGACTAGTGGGAGTGGCTTGACAACTGGTTCACTGGCTGATTCTTATCATAATAAGACATTTTTAGAATCGGCCGTCTTGTTGCTTGTCATATGCCTCAAAACAGCGGCCATAACATTTGGAGCAATGACTATGTTCCTCACTATGAAGAATTTGGTGCCAGTGCTACAGTTTTCTTCATGTCCTGTAGTTATTTATGTGAAAAATAATCAAGACGTGGGGCATAGTGATCTTGTTGAGTTATGCTGTCGGCCACTAAATCCTACTGCATGTTTTAATTAGCACTACCACAAAAAATAAACCAAATTCTTCAGACATACGAAATATTAATGTCTTTATAATGCATTTGAATAGTCACTTTTTCTTTTCAACTTTCAAGCACTGGATTGAACTGTGCAGCTGCATGGGTTATTTCCTGTCATTCATCACATGGTCGACGACAGATGAGGAATTATTTGTTCAGATACATCAACGCTCATGATTTCTGTTGATTCTTGTGCTTAGCCGTGTGTAATTAGACCTAAATGACCCTAGAGTTAGTGTATGTTCAGTTTCTACACTACTGCAGATAACAAACAAATAATCTCCATCTTGTCCTCACAGCAACCATTCCCTCTTAGCTTAAGGTTGTTTCTGTACATTTGTGCCTTTTTGTGTTTGTTTGGTTAAGTATGAAATGTTCTTTCCACACACAATTGCCTTTCTTTCTAGAATTTAAATAGACTTACAAAATGAGTTGCTAGCGAGGTCAAGAGAGTGATTTTTAATATTTTGTTTTTGAATATTGCAGAGGCAGATAGATGGCTGGACGTGGGGCAAAGCTGTGCCATCCAGCAGAGAACTCCCTGCCAGCCGGCTGCCAGTCTGGAAAGCCTGTGGGATGTGATGCCTGAGCCGGGGAGCTGGCACTGGGTCAAGGAGCCAGGCAGCGCCACGGCAATCACAAGTCTGATAAGAGATCTCAGCCTTGGCGATGAGTGCATGACGGCCCCCCACTCCCCCACTGCGTCGGCCACTGCTCACTACACCACTACAGCTACCAGCCAAGCTCCTACGGCGCCCCCGAGCAAGCGTCAGTGTCGCTCTCTGTCGTTCTCCGATGATTTCAGTGGGTTCCGCTCGTCTTGGAGGCCCCAAGGCTCCCGAGTGTGGACAACGGTGGAGAAACGAAGGTGCCACAGCGGAGGAAGCGTGCGAGGAGGAGGGGGTTTCTCCAGCGGTCACTTTCCCGCCATGCAGCGCAGCTCCAGCTTCAGTTTGCCCTCACGCGCCAACATCCCCATGGACCTGCCGTTCTTCAACCAGCGACTGCCTCTGCACCCTCAATTCACTGCCTCTCCCGTCTCCCCTACTTCACCTTCCTCGCATCATCACCACTCCCGCCATCACCACTTCCTCCGGCCCCTCTCGCTCTCCCACGAGCAGATCAGCCTGCCAGAGCTCCAGCAGCAGGAGGAGGCGTCGGAGGCCAGCTCTCCGGACTCCACCCCTGAATTGGGGAGGCGAGCCAGCCTGAGAGCCAGGGGCACGGGGTGTCTGTCTCGAAGCAAGTCCCAGCCATGCGTGCTGAATGACAAAAAGATTGGTATGAAGCGCAGGAGATCAGAAGATGCCCAGGAGCAGCGTCCCTCCCTGGACCTGGCAAAGATGACTCAGGTTAGCTGGAAATGCTGAACACGTGTTTACACGCACAGATAAGCACAGATAAGCACACACACACACACACACACACATTTAACTGAATGTGGTATTATGATTTGGCTCATTTCACAGTTTAGTATCATTTTCATACATCAGTTTATTTCTAATCTTGCTTTAATGCTGCAAAATATTCTATTGCATTTAGTTACATCTCGGAACAAACGCACTCAGACAAATCCTTTTTTGTTCTCAGACTAAGGGGAAGTTAAAGAGATCCTCAAACATAACTGGGCCTGTCTCTCTCTCTCCTGAGTCTGATCAGGGACTGGACTCAATCAAGAAACGTAATCATGAATTAAGTTTTCTGGGTCGCCGGTCCGAAGCTCCAGGGCTAAATGATCTCCGGCCTCCCTCCAGCTCAGGGGGTGATGGCCGATAAAGAAGCATTCCTCATGTTCGGTCACGCCGCCTCGCTCCATGCTCTAGCAAGCCTGGGCTCCGGTTTATCATTTCATTTACTCTGTTGGGTAAACACTTGGACTCTTCACTGTTCGTTTGCTTCCTCTCTGCAACTTCTGCCCTGTATTTCCATCCCTGCACTGCTCGAGCTATCTCTTTTGCCCTCCAGAGCAACCAAATGTGATTCATAGTGGCGATATTTGGATGAGTTCTGAAAGAGTTTGTTTGTTCTTCTGTAAGGTCAGAGGAAGCAGTGGAACAGCTGGAGGGTAAATAATGACCCCTGGACAAACTAAAACCCAAAATAGAACCGTAGAAGTATTTTAATGACATGTAGTGTTTTGATGCTTGGCAGCGCTCTAATGTTTTTACAGAGCCCAGAAAGATCTTGATTTTTCACATCCTGCTTCATTATTCATTCAAATGCACTTGAAATTCTCTATAGGAGCTATAGCAACAACAGGCACTGATAACAAGTCCAGCATGTACTCCAGACCCCTCTTATCATCCTGCTTTCCTGCACGTATCATGCATATGACACGCTAGAATCTTCCCTCATCACACCTAGTGTCACGGAAATATAGTCCGCTTCCTGTTCCCCTATTAGAAAGTACCATCAATTTATCCCTCCACCCCTCCCTTCCTCTTCCCAAAGATTTGTGTTCCCAGCCAGTCACCCTCAGGAACTAGCCAGGGTTGGATCAACAAGGCTTTTGGTAATGGAGCCTAGCGAACATGTTTCCTCTACTCATGCCAACTGCTAAGAGGGGAAAAATCAAGCATACTGATCACGCAGAAACACACAAACACACACGGGAGTCAAGTTTGACGTTACCTCTGGTTGCAGCAATTCTCCAGTGGAGAATCCACCCACCAGATGACATACAAAGTATCTGTTATGAGCAGTTAACAGGCAGAGTCATTGTTTCTCACCTCGGACTCGAGTGATTGCATGTACTCGGCTCTGTTGAAAAGGAGCCGGGTTGTGCGGGTTAGATTAAATAATTTCAGACGCTGCTGTTGCCTTGTTTGTGTTCTTGCTCTCTTGCTTTCCCGGAGAGAGGAAAGTAAACAGCAACGCAGCATAATTTAGTGCACTCAGACTTAACTTGATATTCGCCTCTTTGCCAATAACCAGTCCAGGTTAAAGGCTGCGGCCGGGAGGCTAAACAAGCAGAGTGTTGCTATGTCACGTAAAATAATAACCCCGGAGCAGCCATTACAGATTCTCGTAGCTGTCGGTTAAAAAGCTGGTTCGTCTCAAAGCTCTAGTATCTGTGATATTGTGGAGACACCGGGCTTTAACCGGTGACTGTTGAGATATGAGATTGTGCCGCCATATTTGTGAATTTGTAACTTCGGTAATAGATGTCAGAATGACTTCACATTTCTAGTGTACAAAGCCGAAATTTGTGGTTTGAGGTGGGGGGTGTTAAGGATTGTGAGGATCGACATATTACAAGCCCCTTGGGTGTGTTGTCAGTGGAACATGGTGTAATTTGGCCTCTAGATTCCCCGACCACGTCAATGAAGGCGGGTGTGAATTCTGGGGATGCATGTCATGCTAATCAGCAATAGCCCGACTACCGCAGGGATTTACTACCCCCAAAATTCCTCAAGTAGTCTTCCTGTCAGCTGTGTACAGTATATCGGTTCATTGCTCCGTCCACCACGTTATCCCTGGCTGCCCTTTCACCTTGGCCCTCCATTGTTTTTTCCTCCCTATGGTGGGTGTAGCAAGCTGTCAGACGGGGGAATGTTATCTCTTAATTCTAGGTCACGCCGCTGAACGATTGTTGACGCAGCTCACACTTTGCTCCGGAGACAATGACCCGTTAAATAAAGGGTATATTTTTTATGAAAATGGCTATGTTGCGTTGGCAGGCAGTATGGGTGATAAAAGGGGGCGTGTCGAGCCAATGCAATGCCTGTGCATTCAGGAGAGAAATGGCAGGGCAAAGAAAAGGAGGGGGTATTATTTTCTATTATATTCTATTATTTTCTAACTCACTGGCACAAGTTCGAGTTGTTCTCCTCTCTCTCTGTCTCTCTCTCTCTCCTCCCCCCCCATTCCTGGGATGGCAGACATGGTGATCATAGCTGTGTCGAGCCCCGCAGGCAGGCGAACACCTAGGCGGGCGTCTCGAGGTGCGGTGTACGACGACATGTCGCGACACGTCCCAAGAGGTGCTCCGTGAAGCATCACCACGCAGCAGTGTGTGCAGTCACCTCTTGACTGTTCAGCCTTTTGATCCATCTTATCGTATTCATCTTATATTTTTCATCTTACTCGTAGGCGTTTGAACCTTATATGTCTATAGTCTCTCTGCCCTACAGTGGATGCCAGACAAATACAAATACAAAAGCAAAGGCAGATGGCGACACACTGATAATTGATGCGGAGGTGTACAAGTATGTCGTCTGGCTGTCGGAATGAGTTAAGATCTCCGGTCCTCGCTCGCACCTCTTGCCCTCTCTTTTGTTTTAGAGCAGTTTGCTGTTGGAGGTCTTTCCTCGGAGCAGTTTGTGGCTAGATGTCGTTTATCTGACCTCGATTCACCAACGAGCTCATTCAAATAAACATACTCATATTTTCTGTCTGTAAATATAGAGTGCAAGTACGTGCATGGTGTTTTCTCTGTGTCTACACCTCTCTTTGTGTATGTGCTTATTTGTGTGTGTGTTTCAAGTTCACAGCAGGTCCTTTGCCAGAGTGCTTAGCAGGGTGTTGTTTGTTGTTTGGCCTAATCATCAGCAGGATATTTGCCTAACCTCTTGGCTTGTGCTTCTCCCAGAGCAGCTGCTTTTCCACCCCCATTTTGTCGTTACAGTTGAAATTCTGGTTGCGTTGACTTGGACTAATAGCTGATGTAGAATATCAGTTATGTGTATAAAATTGTGTTTTCTAACCTTGAATAATGGGGGGGGGGAAGGAAAAAGTAATGAATCCAGTATGAATGGGATAAAGTTATATTGCCTTTTCATTGTATCATGCTTTACTTTCAAAACTATTTATAGTCTGCAATTATGAGTTTAATATCACCAGGTTGGACAACATTTTTTAACTTCTTCTGTCTTCTTTATGAAAGTACGTGACATCATGAATCAGTCCAGAATTTGGCGGTGTTATAAACCGATACTTGATGCCCATATTATTTAGTACGCCACAAGAAGATTTAGTTTAAGTCCCAATTTTATTTTATTTTTTGCAGTATACAAGCCAGCAGGCTTTTCTGGCTATTCTGACCCACAATCCTCTGTGCAGCAGATATATGAGCAAGTGGGTCAAAGTTCAAGGTGTAAGTGTGTGCCAAATCAATTAGTCATATTTCTATTATTACTATGCTTCTATTTCTGCCATATTATCATTATATTTGATCTAGAAATCATTTTCTACTATTTCTACCATTACTGTTACGACTGCTCTCATTACATAATTTATCATTTCTGTCCTATGATTGACTATGTTGAAAATACTTTTACGTTTATTCTCTACACACAACATCTATTACACATCTGTCGAGTTCAAATTTGTGGTTTGGGGCTATGTTAACCAAATTGAATTGAATGGAGCTGACAACTTAAAGGAGAACTCCACCAAGTTAGGGCTCGAGACTATTCCAACTTCAGGTTATGGCTGTGGGTTGTACCTGAGACACGATGCGTGAGGTGAGAGAGCCTACATGTGTGGTCATGGTGGATATGGAGTGTGTGTGTGTGCATCTGGGTGGGGGTAAGCTTCAGTGAAATGGAAAAAAACACACACAGGCAATGCTGGGTATACGGCAGAAATCAAACCCTGCTCCCCTGACCTACCACCACACCCCCCCCTAACCACGTCCCAGATTTTATAGAAAGCATATTGTGGAGAAGCTGCCTCCATCCCTCCTCTCTCTCCTTTCCTCTCGTCTCCTCCTCAAAAGGCCTCCTGCACCGCAAGCATTTGCAGATGAGGTATCCTGCATTTGACTGGCTTACATGTAAAGTTAATCCGGCAAAAAGTGGGCCAGCCTTTAACTCAGACAGCCCAAATCCTGCGTTATAGTTGTGTTTTGGACCGTGCTAAGTCAGGGGCAGGGAGGAAAAAAGTGAGCCCACTAAAGTGAGACTCCACCTCATTGTAACAGGAAAAGCAATGTCCCGACACACTAGGGAACATTAGAGATGTCCATCATGTAAGCCGAGGCTCTATAGAGAAAACCCTCATCTCTATTCACCTCCATGCCTCCAACATCTGCTGCTGGGGCACTCCAGAGATCATTAACCCCTTCGCTGCTCTGCACGGCCGCCTTTCTTTGTTGAAGAGAGGAATTTCGGGGTGCAAACAGAGCATGAAAGACAACTTCTTGGTGAATTAGATGTCTCTAAGGTCAAGTATTGAGAGCAGAAACGCAGGCGGTGGTTCACATAGGGATTTCTTCCAGACCCTCCCTAGAGGGACTACAAGACATCGTAACCACTATACACGTTTGGGTTCCAGTTCCAGTCCAGTTTGAAACGAGATACCTTTTTGTGGTTCGCAGCTGATCTCAATGTGTTGTGGGTTTTTATGAAACCAGAAGGTTTTGTGTGCTTTCCTTGGTGGCTTGTGTGTGTGTGTTTGTGTACCCGTGTGCTTGCGTGTTTTTACATTCTCACAATGAAAGGGAACGCCAGCCCCTGGCTGCCCAAACTGAAACCCAATTTCAAACTGACATCCTCTCCCTGCCGACAAACCCCTGTACTTTTATAGCCTCGTTGGAGTGACGTCAGTATGTGAACATGAGCTGAGGTACACAAACCAACATCTATTTTCCCTCTTTGTCTCCTCTCTCCAGAAACTTCAGACTTTTCAGAGCTTGAGCTGCCCCGGGTTCTCGGCCACCGACGGCCTGCCCCCTCCCACCTCCGACACCTCCAGCCAACCGGATTCAGACTTTGCGGCTGCGTCGGAGTTGGGACTGGAGTCGCGGCAGGAAATGGCAGGAGATGTAGAGGATTCCTCGTACGAGGAGCTGGACAGCGACTCGGCTTGCAGCGTGGACTCGCGGCCTGGCTCGCCTGTCGGCATCCTGGGTGGTAAACGCACCCTCTGGAAGGGTGGGACACAGAGGGACATTTTCCAGTTGGGGGGAGAGCTGGATCTTGACCAGATTGAGAGAAACTGAACATTTTTATAGGAGAATTTAAAAGAGTGTGTCTGGACTGTTGGAGAAAGTAATTGGACATTGATGGTGTACCAAGAGATGGCTATTAAGAAGGGCTGTGGGGAAAAGAGTGGAGGAGTCGACGGAAGGCGGATGAAAGACGAGGAAAGTGATATTGATGGTGAAGGATTAAGTATGTTAATGGATGCCTTTTTAATGACACATTTGCCTTGAACATTCTTACTGCTTGAATCAAAAAGCAGTGACCTTAGTTTTTTTTTTTTTATTGGGTATTCAGCTCAGGAGTAGGAAAGTGAGGGTTAGTCTTAAAGAAAAAAAAACTCCCAGACCCCACTATCTTTTCAACCTGATGACCTTTCCAAAGTCAGCTAACCTTAAGTTTGTAGTACTGTAGCAGTAGCTGGGCTCGCCTGTATTTAGCTTGAGTTTTTTGTTTTTCAGAGAGGGTGGGGTGTGTCAAGGATGGGGTAAAGCAGGGTGGGGCATATCTTCTCACAGACTTACACTTGCCCTTCCTCTTCGTCTTTTGTGCACACATGAAAATCAGATTTCTTTTGTTTTTTTGTTTTTTTGCTGAATGTAGGCTCTCTAAGCTTAACGAGGAGTTCGGAAAATGACTTTATCTTTTGGATTCTTGCTCTACCGGGTTCACTAGCCTCAATCGAAGCCACCTTTTTCTGACGTTTTTTATGTAGTTTCTTAATATGCAAATTGTATATTTGAAATTAAACACTGAATCTCAAATTTTCAGTCCTAATATCAATGTATATTTTTCTAAGTAACTGTTTTTTATGAGCTGTTTGTGAAGGAACAAGAATGCAAGGCCTTTTCTCTAACAGGATGGACATGAAATAAATTTACAACCTGCACTCGTATGTTTGGTTTGATTTCAGTTTATTACCCGAACGCTTTGTACTTGAGAGACAGATTTCACTTTGACAGATCAAAGGTCAAAATTTACAGATACTCTTTAGAAGTTGCACTCGCTCCCCTCCCCTGCTCACTTCCTGCATCACATTTCAGAACCATTTCACTGAAACTCCCTCCTTCATTGTTTTAAATAGATGGATTCATCGCTCAGTTATTTGCAGCTCTTGATGAAAACAACCAGTTAGGTAAACATCTGTGTAATGTTCTTATGTTGCCCACCGGCCCCAAACAAAATGGCAGGAAGTCTAGACATGGAATATCCCTGGCCTGTAACCCAGCAGTGACCACAGGAGGTGATGTCAGGAGAAAATGTCCCCAGGACCAGTGAGGCAGACGGACAGAAAAGTGTGTTCCTCCCTGGGATTTCCTATCGTGTCTCTCTCTCATGTCTGTCCAAGTCACTGACGCAAACTCCAAGCACCTGACACCTTTTCATAAGACCTGCTTATTCCCTCTGTAAAAGCCCGTGTCGTCATTATTAGCGGCCAACGGAGATGCAGCCGTTGACGTACAGTGATAGGACGGGCTGTTTTTTTCCAGCGCGGGGAGGAAAGCTGGCTGAACAACAATGTTTACCTCCAAAAACAGGATGTTCCAGCCAGTTGCAGCTTCTCCTTCTGTCGTGGCCTTGAAGGAAAGTGAACTCCAACATCTCAACCCCAAGGTGTTGGCTTACACACACACACACACACACACACACACACACTCAAAGGCCCTGAAACGGAGAGGCAGTGTGCTTGGCTTGTAAACGCAGAAAATCCTGTCACCTGGCCCAGAAATCTATATTTGCTGTCCCCCCCTATTTTCATTCCCAATAGGTGAGAGTTGGTCTCTCTGCCTCCAGATGTTGCAACAATAGGGACCAAAACAAGCTTGGATATCTGCTCGCTCCTTTAACTTGACACAAAAGGGCTGGAAACACAAAAATCCCATCGCTGTCAACAGCAGCCTTGTTGCTCGCTGCTCCCAAAAGGTCAGTGAACCACACACACACGCGCACACACACACACACACACACACACACACACACGCACACACACACACACGTTTCCTCTCTAACAGGAAGTGGCGGGCTGGCGGGGGAGAGAGTTAATATCTGAGGTAAGAGCTATAAATAGGGAGCATTGTAGTTGTGGCTGGCAAATGTGGACGTTGGAGAGAGGCAGACAGGAAAGGCAACGTTACGCGAATTTACAGCGCCCTGGACTGCACACAGCCTCGATTACATGCGAGAAAACATCGGCTGTGTTTTCAAAGCAAGCTGTGTTTCCGCTGTCAGCAAAATCTCTTGCGCTGTACTTTTGAGGACTTCAGAGGATAATGACATCGCTTTTTCTTAACCTTTTTTTAAACCGTAATCTAATGTTTGTGTCCAGCTGATTGGTAATTGTTTGTTTTTGTGTTTGGGTGAAAATGTATCTTTTTGTTGTTAAGGGAAAATTTATATAGTACAGATCGGGAGTCAGAAATGGAACAACAGGGTGGATGAAATATTGTTAATTCAGAGTCACAGGAAAATGGAAAAAAAAATATTACAATAGTCTGATATCATAATGTGTGTCTAGAATTTTGTTTTGAGTATCAATAAGACTATTTACCCAATAGTTCTCTCTCATTTTAGACCAGTTGGACACTTCTGCATGCACTAATTTGTCAATATTTGCACGGGTGCATGTGTGAAATGATCACTGGCTTGTGTTTTCAACTGACACATAGTTAAGCAATTATCTGATAATATTACAAAGAAATGTTTCATGTGAAATAATGGCAAACAATTTGTTGATAATACATTTATTCACAAGTGGTCTATTAATAATACATTCACCTCACAAGTCCTGACACCTGGCTTCCATGATACAACATTAGCAGTTATTAGGGAGTTTTGTGGAAGTTTTATGAGGAATCAGATGTAACTCTGTTAGTTAAAAAAATAGAGACAGATGAGAACAGAAAATCCAATCAATAAATTAACACTACTTTGAACAAATAAACACAAAACAAACACACAAAAAAAGACTCCAAAGGTATATTTTGTGCTTGAGGTCGGTCGAATGAATCTCCCAGTTCAGGACAGCTGCGTTTATGGTTCTGCATGCGTACTTGTTAGCAGACACCTTGGACAGGTGGCCGGTGGTGTCACATGTCACCGATTGACTAAGTCTCCACTCAAAGGTGACAGAGTGCAACCTAACACCACATCACCATGGTTCCCATGAATGCTTCACCCTCCCCTCAACCTCTGCATCCGAGTGTGATTTACATCTTGATGACTGGTTTTCTGATATGCCAGCCACCGAGGAGGGCCTGGAAATCCCTCCAGTAGAAGCCTGGCTTTATTTTTAATTTTTTCTAATTTTTCCTTTAGATGATTCTGAATTTACATAAGTCACATATGTTAAATGCACTACGCTCCCTGTTCAATGCTCACATCGCGTTTAAGTGTTATTCTTGCTGGAATCTTACACGGATTATTGGCTTCACAGGCTTTGAATATTAATCATCTATTTTGATAATATTTATTTAATGAATAATTAATTAATAGAGAGAGAGAGAGAGAGAGAGAGAGAGAGAGAGAGAGAGAGAGAGAGAGAGAGAGAGAGAGAGAGAGAGAGAGAGAGAGAGAGAGAGAGAGAGAGAGAGAGAGAGAGAGAGAGAGAGAGAGAGAGAGAGAGCTGTCAGTTAGGGGGACTGAGGGTGATAAAATGATTCACACGAAAACCCAGAATTCACAACTTAATGTCTTAATAATCATAAATGTTGCTCAGTTTATGGGGAGCAGATGGCAACATTGTTTGGTGTTGATGTGCTTTGCGGTATTCACAGCAACTCAAATCAAGTGTTTCTCAAAGGGCCGATGCTGCCAGCCCTGCTAAGTACTCTCCTATTACAAGGAAAAGGAGTGCCATACGGCCGCAGACTATTTGACAACGCGCATGCTGCCAGGCATTTATTCCATTTTGGAAATGTGTTGCCATGCCACCCAAACATTTCCCATTCGGTGAGTGCTGCAACTGTGTATTATAAAATATGAGAGAGAAAGTGGGAGAAGGGCAGTTTTACTAGGTAGAAGGACACATGCTGAAAGAGAGGAAACACATGTCCCCCCTCTTTTTTTCTTCTTCTGTGAATCCTTTTTCTTTTGTGAGCAAAAGGGGAGCACACACAGGAGACTGCCTCTTAACTCGCTACATACACAGCGATGACTGAGTGCCAAACAATGGGGGGACTGAAATAGACATGTTGTTGCAGCGGCTGGTCCACATCCATCCATCACACCGGTCACATCTGGGTCGACTGGTGCCGCCTTGCCTTCGTCCTGGTCCGAGTCCAGAGTGGCTGCTGCTCATGAATCAATGTGAAAAATCCACCGTGTAAGTCGGTGATTATCTGCGGAAAGTAATAAACCCTTCCAGAGTGAAAAAACATTAAAACACAATGAACAGCTAACTGCTCTGCGACAAATATGGTATTGGTCTGTTTGTTAACAAACAATTGCCCTTACGCAACGGCTTCATTTGTACGCAGCAACTCAAATAACCTTTTGCATAAGATGGTTATACACGTAGAGCATGCAGTTAATTCCCTGGATCACGCAAAGGCAGAGTAAACAGATCTGTATCGCTGTTCTGTATAAATAACACCTTCATTTCTAATCTGGCCTCAGGTCAGCTGCTCTGTCTGTTTAAATCGCTGAGGTTTTTTTTTCCAGTTCCATCTTAACGATGCGAGTGACCGAAGCAGACGAGGGTTGAGTCAGGACATTCGGGGTTGTAATCAAACTGAAATCAGCTGTAACTCATGGGCACAGCTATCGGGAAAACAGCCAGCACAGCTGCAGCTTGCCTGCTTACCTTTGACCTTGAGTATAAAGGTAGTGGTGGGGGGTTGTCATTGTAGGAGTCTTGCCTTGGTCATGGCTAATGGAGGCTGAATTGGTGCAACTACCACCTGGGGTGATAATGGATGTGAAGTGACGCCGGGTTTGACAATTGATCAGTCGGGTTTAACACAAATTATTTCCATGCATTTGTAAGATAATTCTATTTAAATAAAATGTATAATTATAAAGAGCATAGTTGTTTGTCATTATAAGATAAGATAATAATATATTTATAAGGTTTACTTATTTATCCCTTTGGGGTTTCATACCTTTCCTGCACAATCTGTTGTTATATACTTTTGCTTTTATCTCTTCTTTGTGTGCTAATAATAATAATGAACTAAAAACTAATCAACATGTTTTAATGGGTAAAAGGAAAATACCATTTGTAAAGTCTGTGTTTGTCATTAAAAGACTCCAGACAGGACAAACGTTTGCCTATTATCACATTTTAAGACACAGCTATACGAGAACATTTTGCCTATGAGCTTTACAACCTGTGCCTGCTCCTTGAGGAACTTTAAACTCTGAGTTGGAATGAAGAAAAACAACAAAATAAACCACATGGCGATGGGATAGCGATTATAAAGAGCTGATGGTGCAGAGCATAACTTTACACTTACAGCTGATTCTCAATACAAGAGCTGCCTGATGCTTTTCCCTCATGGTTTGTGTTGCCTTGTCTCTGAATCCCAGAATGAACTCGTACATTGTGTCTCTGCTCTTATCCTCAGATACCATTCATACAATGCATCTTCTTCAGAGAGACTTCAAAGAGAAGATGTCTATTGCTATTTCCTTGAGGCAGTGCATACCAGTGTAAACCCGGTATGAACAGAACTTGCATAAGAATCGCAACAAAAGAATCATTTGTTAATTTTTGGCCAGCACTATTTATAACCCTGCCTTCAAACCTCTGATGGTCAATTATTTCTCCAAACAGGGAAAACATCAGAAAACGGCAAATCTGATATGCGACTGATATGAATGAATGTTTTTCTGTTGCTCAGAGTAGCTTTCAGGCATCTGCTTTAGTCCTGTTCCTCGAAACAGGACAAACATAAATAAAAGACCTGTTTTCATTGCAAACATTATTGCAGTTTGCGTGTATACTTATACTGTAGATAAAAAAGAAAACGGGCAAACATAACAGCTCTATAAAAAAAATTGGGCTCATTATAGTGCTCACACGCCAACACACAATAGGCGGCCTCAAAGAACTGTAGGACTGTAAATAAACGTGTGGCAGGTAACCTATACGAGATGTGTTGTGTAGATTATGCAGTGTAAGAAGAATAATATGCTTCGATGTCCGTCAGATCTACTCTACCACCCACCCGCTTGGTCCTGTGGGTGTACACAGGAAAGGCGCCTGCCATTGGTCACACATCTGTAAACAAGGGCAGACAAGCAGGCAGCAGACGTTGATGTTATCACCACATACATTAGCCGCCGGGCGGACAGCAAATGGACATGAAAATAGTAATTAGGTTCAAATTAAGTCCCTGGATAAACTGGTTGGGTTTCTGGACAATCAACAAACACAGCTAGAGGACACTTCAAATACGTGTACACTCGTCAGTACTTTGTGCCGAGTTCTTGCATTGAGGAATCCTGGAATTGTCTCTCAGGAAGTTCATGAATGGTCCCCATGTCTTTTAAAAGTCCTTGAATTATTTCCGTTAAATGTTATTGTCTGTAGATTGCAAGCTCGAACGCCCTCTCAGCCCCTCGTTAAGAGATGGTCTTCACACTAATTATGGAATATAATCTTGTTTATTAGGAGGAGTGAGTAAGATGATGCCCGATAGTGAGTCTCACAAACTTGTGAAATGTATCTGCAAAAATTATTTGCACTTATTTTTTTACATTATTCTTCAGTTTGGGCCACATCTACATTTTGGAAGTCGCTCTGTGGCTGAATAAGTGATGAAAGCTCCACCATTGGTCAGGTGAGTGTACTACGTCACCAAGGAGCGTTGCTCATGAAGCTGCACGCACAGTCATCCGAAGTTGGCGCGAGCAGAAACAGTCGCAATCAAAACTAGACACGGACGCCACTCGCTGCAGTGTTTGTAACGTGCAATGCAAAACTGGAGAAGTCAACACGTCTAGAACTCACAGAATACGATGGACCTGAAAGTTTAAGACTTCACCTTTTATCAGAGCCTGACCGCTACATCCCCCACAGCAGCTGTAGCTAGCGTTAGCACCGCAGCTGTAGCTAGCGATAGCACAGCAGCTGTAGCTAGCGTTAGCACAGCAGCTGTAGCTAGCTTTAGCATGCCTGTAGCCACTTAACCCCTAATAGAAAGCAAAACTCCAAACTCTAAAACGGAGCACTCACAGAGTCAAACAAACCGTACCATACCCAGACTGAGCCCCTAAATTCGGATTGCCTGGTGTCAGTGTGCCCTAAGGGAAGCATCGCGAACTGCATCAACATCTTGAGGTGATTAATTGGCTCATTGAATAAGTTGTTGTTGGAGATAATTGGGCTGTTTACTGTGATAACGGTCTTGGTTGGCTGAACGTTTTTAATAGCATTAGCCAATACTAAACTTCGTTTATCAGTATGTCCTACAGCTTAGTATGACAGGTATTTGTGAATTGCAGACTATTAACTGTGAAATATCACAGTATAAAGTATAGTGGTGTTGCTAACAGATGTATTGTATTTTGTGTGGTGTTTAACATAATTATATGAATAAAAACAAAGGAAGTTGAAATATAGTATATAGTATAATAGGCAGTATGTAAGTACCAACAAAAGGCACCATTGGGTACCAGAAAAAAACAGGAAATGCTTTCATCTTTATGGGCTCATATCTTTCACATAAGAGATAAATGGACTTCGATATAATGAGTGTGATTTGCTTAATCATAAGAACTTTCAAATCGAACATCTTAAGATATGAGTTTGAAGTTTTAGTCTTGTTAGTGCATTTGTAACATTTAACTCAAACATAGCTTTACCATGTCATGTGATCTGCAATTAAGCGCATTGACCACACACGATCCAGCCATATACTAGGTTTCACCTAGTCTTGTTTCGTTGTAGGGCAACAACTCCTGTATTTCTTTCAGCAAAGGGCTCATTAAGCGAATGTAGCTGCATGATGAATGGATACAGTTTGATGAATGTTTTCATTTTGTTACCCAAAATCTGAGGGGAGGAAGAACAAACAGGATCTTGGAATGCCCTCAAATCCTGTGGGGGGGAGATATTCTTGATGCGGCTGGTTACAGTGCTGCAGGTTCCCACCGAGTACTGACAGATTACGGAGCTGTGTGAGCTGGTGTTGTTGCTTTGGTGTGGGTCTCCGTCAAGGATAGGCACAGATAGTCCTGTTTGATCTAGCTGGGAAGAGAGAAAATTAGGGTGCTTGGAAAATTCCTGGCACAGCGTCGGCGGCTTGCATTATCTCTGTTGTACATCATGTCTTGTGCTCATTTTACTTTTCTCATCCAAGCAAAGCCATCAAGGTTAAAATGAATACTTTCTTATACATATAAGAGAGAGAAAGGTTACACCTGCAACTAACAAAGAGAGGGAGATCTGGAGGCTTACAGCATGCATGCATTCATCCGTCTGCAGGCTTTAACCTTCTTTGTAAAGACTTGACTGTTGTGTCTGTCTCATATTTTCACTTCCCCTTACATCCACGGTCTCGGTGTCGCACACAAGCAAAGTTGGGTCATTGTGTGGAATCTCTACAGGGTGATCAAGTGCAAACTGCTGTGTACCTTCATAATGTACATCGTGCCATCGTAGAGATGTGAGTAAACGAGAAAGACTGGAGAGGACAATGGAGCTCTGTGGTTAAACAAAGACGGGGCTGGCGTCTGTTATTTCTGCCTCCCTGTAGGTTTGCATGGCTGTGACAAAAGAGAAAGGCCTCTTCCCATGTTTGCACAGTGTGTGCTTTCCAAGTGCCCTGCTCCTGCACTGTTTGCATACAGTACGTGCATGCCTTTCAGCGATCAAACAATTGCGTCTCGTCTGCGTAGGAGTCACTCAATGTTTGTGTATTGTACCGAGGGATTTGATGCGCCTCAAATCCGTCTGAGATTTGGACGTTTTCCTTAAATACTGGCTCTTTTTTTTTGTATCGCTCCTCCCTTCCTTTGACATAACACTCATAATCAGGGAGATTTAAGGACGGGAGGAGTGGCGGAGTGGTGGAGGTGGGAGCGGAGATGGGGTGTCTCTTCTTCTTTTCTTTTTTTTTTCTTTCTACTCTTTACTCCCTCACCGGGTTGTCTGATCCATCCTCTCTGAAGCATGTGGCATATCTTTCCCAAGGTTAGGGAGCAAAGTCCATCGGGAGGGGAGGAAGTCGAGCTGTCGCTGGTGTTCCAATTTATCAGCTTCCCTTTAAGATTTACAGCCTTGCTGTGGTCCACTCCTCTGCACGAGAATCCACAGGCACACACACTTACAAAGACATGTATATACATGCATGCATACATGCATGGGCAGTGACATGCGTACCACAGGCCCTCCATCATGTCGGTGTACGTGCGAATGTGCGCACTCTCAGCACACTTCTCTCCTCTCTGAAAAAAGAGGAAACACGGAGAGGATGAGTTGTGAAATATATAAGGGAGGGTTGAATCAAGAGTGCAGCAATATAACACGAGCAGCCAAGATTTAAACAACTTCTCCTCTTCAAATTTACAGTGTTTCAAGCCTGACCACGGTATTTTCCACCACGGTGTGAGAGAGGCACAAAACATTTTACAACCTTTGTCCTTCATGGCATGCTGGATGGTTTGTAAACTGGGGTAAATATGGGTAAATTCAGCATAATGTAGTCAGCCAAGGCCTTGTAAGGAGTTAGGGTTTTGGAAAGCCCCATAGTATGCTATTCATTTTCACTCCCCGCACTCTCCAGCCCACTCCACCCGGCTGTTATGGCAGGGTTGCTCTCCAGGGACCCCCCAACACAGACGCTAGGAAACCTCAAGCATGCCCAACCGCCTGCATTTCAGCAAAGGAAAAAAAAGGGGAAGGAAAGGACAAAGAGAGAGAACAAACGTGTTCCTGGCTGCATCATCCTGAAGTCTGTGATTTCCCTTCACTGTGGACGTAAACAAACAAAGACATGAAAGAGGAAAACATGGGCAGAGTGGAGGAAAAAAAATTGAGAGGAATGGAAGGAGGAGAGAAGAAACAGTCAGCAGGCAAAACATATCTTGGCACGAGGCGTGAGATACAAGTCACCAGCTCATTTACTGGCACCACTGCCAGACGTGGAGACAAAAAGCTGGCTTCCAGACACAGCAGCCCAGATAGGACTTTCTATTAAGCCTATGACACACATCAGTTTGAATGTGTTCAAAGGCTTCAGGACAAAGATTTCCCATCTAGGCTCACAAGATAAATCTGAAGGGGTCACAGGATGATTAACAGAAACCTTTCGTGGGCACTGACGCCCTCTATAATGCATTTTAACCATACCTTTAATGTGTTATAGTCTTCTTATAGCACTTTATAATTATAGTTATGAGCAGAAAATATTATATTTACTTATAAGTTCGAGTGTAATAATACACTGAAATTTTATAGCAAGGATCATAGTATATTCCCATAGTGGTACATTATAATTAATCATATATTGTATTATGTGATTATTCTGAGTGCTAAGTGTGTGTTTTAAAGATACAGTGTGTAAGATTTGGCGGCATCCAACAGTGAGGTTGCAGATTGCAACCAACTGAAACTTCTTCCATATCTAGAGCCAGTGATTGGTTTGTCCATTATAGGCTTCCGTAGAACATGGCAGCTGGCTCTTTGAATAGGGCCCGATCTGTATAATCCGTGTAAATATATATGGCACATTCTATGGTCACGAAAATGCAATTTATTTTCAGGTTATAAAGAAAGCATACTTAATATTAGATTCCATTAATACCAATATATACAGCGAAATGCTACACACGTTTCTTTAAATTAAGTAAGAAATTCCTTATAGGCTGATATAATACATTACATCATTTTTGGTTTAAGTGGAAAAAAGAACAGCACATTGTAAACCTATGTATTAGTTTAAAGGAACATAACATAAATTAGGTACTCAAATTTTCGATGATGAACAACTGAATGATGGACAGTTCACTAATGTAATATTTCCCTCAAAAAACTCACTGAACACTAATCTAAACAAAATCACAGATAATACTTGCAACACTTTTACAAGTAGCGGTATATTTTACTTTTATGTAAACATTAGATCAACAAATGTGACCGTACATATCTCAGTTTACATATGGCCATGTGAGTATTGTATAGACTTGACATGCCAATTAAAAGCATAATGGATAATTGGAAGCTATTTGCGAAGCGGTTGGCTCTTAAACATCTGACGCTACAGCTGGTGAAGATTCCCACAAGCACCAAGATGGAAGATATGTTACCATGGTCCCTCCTTGCTCCTGCACAGCTTGTAAGTCGTTTAACAGTGAATTTTTGAGGAGAACTGCTTTTCTAGGGACGACAGCTAAATTATAGTTAAGCATGGGCGTCTGATGAATACTTCTATGCTCGTTAATCACACTGACCTCACTTGCATGTGTACACTGTTAACAATTAAAGTTCTTGTCAGCGAATGACAGACACCCAGGCCCTGTGTTATAACAAACAGTTGCATAACCTGGACAAAATGGTACCATGTGAACAGGCCCGTGTTCGTGGGTGGACTTGTGCAGAGAACAGGACGTCAGGGACAGATTGATTGGGTGTCAGGAGAGCAGGAGGAAGGAGCTTTATGAGCTTTAGGCTCCAGTTTCTTTTTTTTTTCAGCATTAGTCACCATAACCTCTCTGTTTCCCACTAACTTCTCTCTTTTCTTTCATCGTACCTTTAGAAGAAAGTTCTCCGTGATGTGTAAAGTATCAGCACAAATCTGTATTTAGCATTAAAGGGAACATTGGTTCACTTTTCACATGAAATTAGCTATAATTGAGTTTTCATATTTTTCTCTACAACCCCCAGACGCTCGATCTTTGTGGAGATATGGAGGTTATCAGATTTAGCTTTCCTCTCCAATAACCTCCACTGGGGAAGAATGGCAAACATATATGCACCAATCTGAGCCCGTATGGAGGCAAGGCAACAACTCTGGGTAGACACAGAGACTCCCTGCAGAAAAACGTGAGGTTTCATTTAAAGCAATTTCCTTTTTTTTTTCTCCCTTTCATTTTCTTCATTCCATTTTATCTTCCCCTGGTGCATACCATGGAAGCTATAGTGGTGTTTCCAGCTGCCAAAACCAGCCACAAAGTGCTTTCAAATCTGTGTCATATGGCCCGACTGTGCTCTGCTCTCCCCGCGGCCTCACCATTTAAAAAACTGCAGCCACTGTGACATAAAGGAAGAACTCACTGGATGTTCAACAACAGGGAATACACTTTTTTGCTTAGATAGATATCAAATCTATGTCATATGGCCCTGTCTGTGCTCTGCTCTCCCCACGAACCCACCACTTTAAAAACTGCAGCCACTGTGACATAAAGAAAGAAAAACAACAGCGTATACACTTTTTTGTTTTGACAGATTCACATTTAAACACTGTTGATCTGCTTTCTGATCTGTATGTAGCTGTGTGTAAATATTTACTGACAACTTCCTCCTATTCAGAAGGTTTCATGTCAATGCCGTGAGGCAAAAAATGTCCCTCCCTTGCATCAAATATTGGAGAGCAGCCAATCATTGAAATGGTTGCTGTGGCAGGTGATCCTGTCAGGATGTGAGCTGTGAGAACTGCATATAGGTGGATGTACAGATACGCACAGCACAAATAACTACAGCACCGGGTGGAGATGTTGTGTTTCTCAAATCTCAGAGTAGATTTAATTTAAGGAAGGAATGCAAACAACTTTAAGTCCCAGTAAAACAGAAGTTAGAGCGATCAATGTCATGATATTATTGATTGAAATTGGTTTGTACTAGTTTATGTAAGCACACCATATTTTGGCATAAGACAGCATTGATAAATTTTCACATTTTAAAGTTGTTAGACTTGAAACATGTTTATAAACAGCTGCCTATTTACGTGAAGCAGCATTAGCATGCAGTTTGAGTTGTGTTTCTGGACACCTGACGTATCTAACTATTATATCTCCTTTTAGCTCTGTTTTTGGTCTCCACCAACTCCTGAACTATCTGGCTCTATAACTGTTAAATGCTCCACTATGTTAAGCAGCTAATCACTAACTGTGTCTGTTTTCTGCATGGGCAGGTAGTGTACAGTGATTTTATTGGTGAGAGCTGTGAGACTGAACCCAGCAGAGTTTAACCAAAACAATCGGCTGAAAGATGCCAAAACTTCTTGTTTGAGTTGAGGCGTTCCGCAGAGCCCAACCGCCACCTTTCATATTACAGATAGACATCTGAGTCATTGTTGATGTAAAAATATTGATTAGTGGCACCTTAAAGTTAACATGGATGACAGCGATGATGGATTGTTTTTTTATTTGAGTAAAACAAACATTGATGTCAGTTTCTCTCTATGACTCCCTGACTGCATGGACTCCATGTGACACTGCTTGTTTTTGCAGACGAGTGTTACTTTCTTTGTTGGCCTAACACTACATTGTCTGTGTTGCTTGGAATTACTTGAACGCCAACTTGTTACTGAGGTAAAGCCCCTTGGATTACTGAAGGTGTTTGTCCAATGGAGAGTGTCACACAGGGAAAAGCTCTCGGCACTGACATGGAAATTGTGGGTTTGTGAAAGAGGGAGTGAGCTGACATGCAAAACAAACAGTGCTCTTCCTTCTTTTGTGAAATCCAAAGGGAGGTTTCTCCGCAGACGGGTAACTCCAAACTGTCATTGCGCGGTCAAAGACGTTCTCGAGGAAATCCTAAGTTTACTTTTCTGATAAATGCAATGCTAAGCATGAGGAATTGGAAGTAAACATGTTGAATCACTATTGACGAGTACTATTTCAGGCAGGTCCTGCCCCCCTCATCCACACATTGGTGTACGGTTTCTGCCTTCCATCTGTCCGGGCTGCATGCCTCCCCTGCTCCCTGTCTGTTTTTCCACTGATGGTTTGTGTTCATTAGAAATGCACAGAAAAGTCTTTCTAAATCTAAAAGTAACCTGGTTTTACCATGCTAACTCTGTTACAGTAACCCAGTTACACTACTAACTGATCATGAGTAACACGATGTAGATGCCTGCCTTCTATGGTGGTTAAATAAGAGAATGTAATGACTATAATAAATATTTGGCCTTGTCACACTCTTAATTGAAGTCATGCAGTCTTTAAGTCTTTAATTCAAAGTACTCTCAGATCCCATTCAGCCTCTTTCGTGGGTTAGTTACAATGATGACATTAGCTGTGTTTCCATTGAATTGTCAAGTGAATTTTGAGCAAACTATTTATATGTTACAAAAAAAAAGAAAAATTGGAATTGTGGGGGAGGGTTTGCATGAGTGCTGTGAGCCAATGGTTCATTTCAGGTGCTGATTGAGGGCAGGTGTGTCTCCACTCTGGAGAAACAGCAAACACCTCACTCCTGTGACCTCCTGGTATGCTACACAAGTTGAGTCTGAATATTGAAAGTGCTCCTCTTCTGTTTCGGTCCAGGCATGGCAGCCTAAAGGCAAAGTTGGGCTTCCAGAAAGGGAAGTGTGTTGGCGACCTTGTCCACGCTGATGGCGCTGCAGACTGCCATCAAGGACATCACGTGTCTGGACTGAGAAGTAACCAACCTGCGGCGCTGCTGACCTTTGGCCTTGGATTCTCCTGCCCTATTATGAGTAGGACATTTACTGTTTCCCCTCCTCCACCCTCATAGGATACAATAAGCATAATTTCCTGAAATGTCAAACTATCCCTTTAAATGCATGCAGCATGCTGGTACTTCGAAGGGCTCATCCTGATGCATGTGCACAAACTCAAAGTGCAAGAGAGCGATGTTTACCACAATTCCAAGGGGTTATCTGTAATGCAGGAAGTGCGTGTGTAATGAAGGAAGCCTAATTAAAAGATAAACACACCACACCTCTTACTGTCTTGTCCTGTCAGATCCTGTCTCACTCTGCCTGACTGCTGCTCTTACTGCTGCCTCTGGTTCAACAGGAGTGGCAGCTGCATATACCTGACTTTATAAATGGCTACCAGGCTTTTATTGTCCCCAAAGCATCAAAGCTGTTGCAACACTCCTCTTTGAAGGGAACGCTATATCCATGTGCAAACTAAAAAAAAAAAAAACGCCCAATGAAACAAGGTGTGTTCAATATACACAGTGATCTCAGTTTCAGCTTGAGTCATGAGTGCATTATATCATGATTTCTTAAATGGCATTCCTTGATGAAACTATGCGTTAGATCAGCTTTACCTGTCACTCCCACACGGACCTTAACACAAATAGACAGAGGCATGTGAAGACACACAGAAAGAAAGTGAGAAAGCACGGTTTGTGTTTACTTTATCAGCTCGTCGTGGCACGGCCCCCGAAAGAAAAGGCCCCTGTTTTTTGTTTTTTTTACCGCACAATACTGCTTGCAGGTTATTTTCTGGTGTCCCGGCGGTGGAGAGGGATGAAAGACCGGCCACAAAGACAAGAATGCGGTTCCTGTTGTGGTCTTAGGGGGTCATGGGCGAGTAGATGTGGGGGTGGGTTGTCTGCCTTTTCACATTGGGTGGGCCCCTGGGGTGCACGAGTCAAGGTTTGCTGTGGGAGGAGGGGTGAAGGGGAGGGGATGAAATGAGTGTTGAGCTGGAGGGGTCAGAGGAATGAGTTACGGTACGGGAACGGAATGATTCTAAAGATGCCACCTCGGTATGACCCGGCCTGGATGAGATAAGAGCGTTTAAGGGACGAAGACAAGCTTTCACTGACATAATGTTTGAAAAGGACTCAAAACGGTGACGGAAGCGGAATTTGACGTATTTAAAAGCAGCAGTCACTGACAATAATGTCAAGCTCTGACAATTAACCTGAATGGACATCTTGGCCCCCTAAAGATCACCCTAAAGATCACCCTTACCCCATACAATGAAACTGCATTGTCAGTTATGTTTCGAGGGAAGCTTATTTTCTCTTTCTCTTTTTTTTTTCTTTCTCTCTCTCTTTTACCTCTTTTTTCCGAATCACAAATACGTCCGTGGAAGTCCACATAGGGAAGAGGTCACGAGGTCGGGTGGATCAAATGAACACCCAGCTTGGTTGTATGGCGTTTTAATGCCATGCAGGATTGGATTGGAGACATTATGTCCTTGCCTCTGTGGCGGTTCACTGTGTTGATATCATTCACACATCTAAGATCCTGTTATCATATCATTTGGCCTATGCGTGATAGCCTGACACGATGTGAGTGTTTTCTAGCCGTCTGTGTGTACATTTTGCACTTTGGCCGGCCGCCATAACTGCCACCGAATCTAGTTCAACCACTGTCTTTCTGGCTGTCTGTGTTCTCTACAGACACATGACTGTTATTATCGTAATTGATTTATTGATTCGGTTCTTCCAGAGGCAAAAGGTGTTGGATTGATGCCCAACACAACACAATTCAGACAGTAATACGGTTTTAAAGGCACAGAAAGCGACGGAGCGGGTGAATGATGATGCGTTCAAATACATAATGCAAATCAATTTCTGAATCTTTTTAAAATTGCTCTCCGTTTCCTGTGCTCCATGTGTGCAGGACCCTGTGGCCGCTTGCCTGGACGGCTGGCGCAACAATACAGGAAGCCAGCGCTTATTTGGAAGAGATGGGAAGGAGGACACAGCAGTCAAGTACTGTGCAGGAATCCTCATAAACTGTACTCACATTAAGATAAGTTTTGTTCAATTCTACATTTTTCTTGATCCCACTTTTCCCGCAACAAAATACATCATAGTGTAGTGAGCATTTGCTCAGGATCAGCATGGTTCATTCCCTACTGTTAATTCAAGTTAAAGTGACACTTCATTTGGTGTTCTCACAGAGCTGATATGCCTCTGGGGAAAGAAGGTATGAAATGAACTTTGTCATTATTAATGTTACTCCTCGGGTGATGTTGAAAGATGATTAAACAAGAATGAAGCAGTACTGGGAAATTATTTCTAAACCACACTGGTATAATTGTGTGTGCATGCATGTAATCCTATTTTACATGTTGGTGTGATAATGTCACAATTGTTCACTACCAGCGGAATGTGAATGACATTGTCTCAAGCTGGTCAACGTCTCAACTCTCCCTCCTCAGAAAAGCTTGGTTTCCCTGAAAAAAAAAAAAAAAAAACTGTTGTTTTTTGTCTTGTGCAACTTTTTTGTGAACGAGTCTGGGAAAGCCATGCACAAGAATGAAATATTGCAAGTGTTACATTCTCCTTCAATTGGGGGATTTTGGCTCTGTTTATGGCTAACCATCCCGACAGTATACAGTCAAGTACATTTGCAGCTCAACAAATGAGCCTTAATGAGCTTTACCTCCAAAAGAATCCTTTAATGGGGAAATGAAATTAGAAAAATGCAATAGATTGTAAACTTAACAGATAGATCTTGAGCCACATGACCTCCTCTTCACCATAGAGACCCGGGAAGAGGCCATACTACACAAACACACAAGGAAAAAAAAACACATTACATATTTCCTCCGTAGAAACACAATATGTACAGCGAGGGGTACTCCATCCCCTTCCTAAAATGCTTTTCTATTGCATTGCGCTCCAGTAAAAAAGCCATCTAGATGCCTATCTGGCAGAAGGACAGGACATTTGAGAAGCCATAACCAAACCAATAAGCCCAGCGATGATTATTCAGCACCCCGGCCCGAGAGGCAGCTGTCAGGGATACGTAGTCAAACACTCCCCACGGCTTTGAACCTGCGCAGAGCCTCCGTGGGAGAAGATGGATGGAGCTGAGTCGGGAGCTACATGGCAGTGACTTCATGGCAGCTGTGTGTGTGTGTGTCCCTGTGCACACATATTAGACAACAATGTGGCCGTTAACCTCTCTTCATCTACCACCTGAAATTAGCCCCCAAAACACTGTGAATGTTTAAGACAAGTGACATAAACATATCCTATACATCCTTTGTGTTTACGTCCTGTGATAACACCTTCCTGACCTTTCTATCAGGCTCTCATCTTTTAATAGTCCCTGTCAGGGTCACTCATCATTTCACAGACTGTTGCACAACACCTTTCACGGGCTTCAAGGAACAAACTGTGCTGCCAATAATGCACATACTTAATAAAGACATCCAGCAGCCTCGCTCCCACACACACACACACACACACACACACACACACACACACACACACACACACACATACACACACACTCACACACAGGATGAAAACCACAGCATGTTTTAGCAATATTTGAGTGCGGAGAGATTTATGGCTGTGAGTAACACTAAGCATGTAATCCAGTGGCCAATACAACAAAGCCCACCATAAAAATCATGCGATTTGTAAGGAAACACTTCCAGCCAGCACACTTGTATGTAATTACAGCATAGAGCCAGCAGATGGCACCATTTTTCTTTTCTGTGTGCAGATGTGATGAGTTAAATGTTCAGTTATCATTTCAACACACACACACACACACACACACACACACACACACACACACACACACACACACACACACACACACACACACACACACACCGACTGATTTCTAGTTATGTTAGTTATGTATGTTGTTGGAGTGACTCTCCCTCGCTTGTTTTTGTGAGTGACAGATTTTTCAGAGATATTTCATAAATAACAAAGGTTATTTTGTGGCATTTCGGCGTGTTGCGTTGCTGCACGGGATGTCACAATTATGAACATATAATAACACTGTTTATGGGTTAATTCAATCCCATTATTTATGAATCGCAAAGCGCATGCAGGCCTCCAGAGAAACTCCTGCATGTGTTCAGGGTCTGGTTCAGGGTGAGATCTCTGAGGGAACTGCTCCCTCTTCTGACAACAAAGCCTTTCTGCTGTTTGTGACAATAATCACCGATGAGGTATGTATGGCTTCTGGTGCTCAGAACGCCCAACACATGCATTTGAAAAACTTGACAGCAATGTCTCTTTCCAGAAATCTTGACCTGGTAACTCAAGATAATGCACAGACCTTCCTGGGTTTCATGTATGGTTTAAAGAAAATAGTTCCAATGAAACTGCTCATGTCTGTGCTTTGAGCACCGCAAGCTGAGCTCCATTGAGTGCCAGTGAGTCCCATTATAGAGCAGTCAAACATCTTTATGGCCAATCTCTCTAAAACTCACAACCAAAACAATCTAGATTGATAAATGTCACGAAAAGTAAAAATATGTATTCAAGGTTTTTTGGGTGAACTGTTCCTTTAATCAAAAATAAGCGCAAAAATGTACACATCACTCACAATATACAGCAAACCAGTGATCATCTTTTTTCTTTCTAAAATTATGTAAGTGACTGAATCGTCCTTTGCGGCGTTCATGCGTATATTTATAAATGGTTTGAATTCATGCTACATTGGTTTTAATGGCGTTTGTATGAAACCAGCAAAACACCTCACCATATGTGCTGAAAAGTATGATTCAGCATTCTGTAATGTTGCATTAAGTAGGACAAACTGGAGTAAGCACGGACAACATTTTTTTCTATACAAACCAAAATAAAATGATTCCCTCTAGACATTAAACAGACTACTGGTGGAAAGTGGATACAGACAATAACATAATAATAACAATAACATCCTTTGGATTACAGAAAGTCTACTGTTTTTAAGTCTACATCATGGAACTAAATAATAATTAAAATCACTCTCCTTTCATGTAAATGAAACTATGAGCACGATACAAATCTGTTGAATCGGTGTTAATGGCTTATGGTCTGGCGATAGCATGTGTCTTTTGTCTTGATCGCCAGGGTGATTTACATTTACTCTGTAATCTGTAGGCTTTAATAATCTTTATTTCTTTTTTTAACCTGTTTTTGCGTCCTGGATATTATCCTTCAAACACACATTGTGGACCCTTCAGTAGGATCCATGGATCTGACAGTTTGACGGAGGAGCAGTCGAAGGGTCAATTAAGGGCACGGCCTATAATTGATGAATAACTTAATGTTCGCAATAAACGTATTAATAGTGGAGTGAGCCCCCCCCCCCCCCCCCCCCCCCCCCCCCAGTGAGTGCTCTATGTGTCCCTGAGGTCTTATCAGTTGGCCCCCTTGTCCCTTATATGGCCCTATTTGCTGCTGACTGTCACCCAGCCAGATAGATAGAGGTCTAATAGAGAGGCCTGCGCTCTGTTAAGTGATTGAGCTGTAAATACAGATTGACCTGAAGTAAGACTCTCATCATCTGTAAACTCATTCAACACTCTGCGTCCTCTCTCCCTTGATGTCTGGTAGAGTCTGAATTTCCATCACTGAGCGGAAGGGGGGGGGTTGCATCTCTGATCATGAGATAGAGAATGGGCTCATAGTGGATATAGACAAATGTGTGTGTGTGTGTGTGTGTGTGTGTGTGTGTGAGGGTGCTGGACCGTCAAACGACAGGCCCCGAGATGATCTTTCCATCAGCTCCACAGAGAGCGGAGATTGTCCCAGGGAGAATTTATGGAAATAGTCATAAAACGTGAAGACTTCAGTAATGGGATATGTCGATAAAACCCACGGCGGGAAAATCTACGGCAGTTTACTGAGGAGATGAGCGGCCCGGCTGTTAGACAACTTAAATCTAATTTTCTCCATAAAGCCCCTGTAAGTCAACAACCCTAAAGCTTCCATAAATCATCATACAGGACATATTCATCAAGATCATATTTATTGCCATGGCAGAGTGCCACTGCGGCATCAATCCTATCACGATGTGCTGTGATGGTAAAATTAGCCATGTTCCTCCTGTAATGTGGATCTCGTGCAGACATTCTAGCTCTGCAGTTCTTCAGGTTTTAACTTTAAAACAATGTCACAGTTAATTATAATTCAGTTGAATTATTACAAGAAAAACTCAAGTGTGTGTGGTTTTCATTGTAATTATTGACCTTTTAAGAGAGAATACTGGAGCACTGCTGTTCTTTTTTATCTTTTATTGAGATAATGAATTCATTTTAGTGTTAGGGATACATTTTTAGACAACTGAGAATCATAATTATATTAACAGCTTAGCTCCTGTGCTTTTAATAAGGCAAGGCAAGGCAAGGCAACTTTATTTGTATAGCACATTTCATACACAAGGCAGACTCAAAGTGCTTCACATCATAAAACAAAGTGAGAAGAAAAAAAAAATAAGTATAATGTGGTGAAAACATGTGAAGCTGATGACGCAGTCATTCAGCTATTTAAAAAAAGTATATCCGCAGTGACTTTTTCTCTGTGCTTTATTCCCTATTCTGTACTGCAAGTGTGAAATCAATGAGGTTAAAGCGATGGCAGTTCGTTTTAATTTCAAGGAATGTCTAGTCATATCTTATTTAGAGCAGTTAATGACCCGCAGCCCCCCCTGGCAGATGATCCTGCTAGAATTATTGGGGATTTTATGGGAGGTAATTTTGAGTACTTAGTGAACGATTCTTAATGTGCATTGACTTCGGAAAACTGCAAACTTTTTAACCTTTTTTTGATAGCTAGACAGAATTCAATGATATATTTATCAGGACTACTACAGCGACTCATTACATATAAAAAGGTTTTAAATCTCTCCCATTCAAGCACTAACCAGGCCCTGTTTGGCTGAGTGGCATTGGCGTAAGACAGGTGTGAATTGAACCCAGTTTCTCCCTCTGCACCAGAGTTGCTCCTTTGACTGCTCGATGCTCCACATGAGCAGTGATGCCTGCAGAGCCAGACAGCCAGGATGGACGCCTTATGAAAGCAAGCGGCTCCTCCCTCTGGGGGGAAGGAGAGGACCCACACCGTTTTACTAGCACAGAAGGGCCATAAGTGCTGAGGGAAAAGGATTATATCCCCAATCATTTTGGATTCTTTGGCAGTCATGGGCCAACACAGTCTTGGGGATGAAGGTTACAGAGCAGCAGAGGACAACTATGAACGCTGACCCAATGCGTTCAAGAGGTTTGCTTAAAAACTCAACTCAACAGAAATATCAGGCATTGAGGAATTTCATGCTTAATATGAGTCGCTTTGTAGGGGAAAATAATGCGAAAAAATAATTTTCCATAAAGCGAGCGTGCTGACCCTTTAAGAATGCAGCTTCACTGCTGTCTACATTTGCCAGTGCATTAATAAAACAAACAAAAAAGGCTGCATTTCTGAAGCTTATTACAATAAAAGTAAAATAGCATTATGGATCCCAGAAGCTGCTGGCTGAACCTTCATTCCTGTTTATTGCGTCGGGTTAAAGTCCAACACAGCCGAGCTGTCGCCTCAACATATTTAGGTTTTTTTATTTGAGTCGGTGGTCGTGCTCAGTGTCAGAAGTGAAGCTGCTCTGGGGAAGCTTGAGCCGTGATCAACAGTAATCCTCCTCCCATGGAGGTCACAGCCTAGTTATAGGAGGCGAAGGTTCCCTCCGCTGTTTTCTGCCCAACTTCCATTAGCAATCTGTTAGCCGCAATCCACCGAGAGGGAGGACCGGAGCAAGGAGCTCCTGGGAGCGCACAAACATACAAAGACGCACACACATGCTCACGGCACAGGCCTTGTTTGATGAAAAAGAACAATTAAAGGAGAAATGAGGGAGAATCATCAGGGGAAATGGCTGATGAAGACTTTATTGATTAGAGCAGCTCCACTGATCCAGCTCTCACTGTAGCAATTACCACCAGCTGCCTGCCGCTAGTGGGGGCCTCACGGTGCAGGGCCCCATACGAAGACACCACGACGGGAAGAGAGGAAGCGTTTTTGGACTATGTTTGACAGAAAGCAAAAACAACACTGAAACTGAAACAGCAGTGCCTAACTTTTCCAGATCAAATGTTTTTTTAGCATAATTTCATTACTTTCTTATTGAATGATCTGCTATTTAAAAAAAAAGATCATACCTATCAGCTACAGAAGACAAATAAAAAGAGTAGAGGTGCACATTATATGGACAACATTTTAATGGGCTAATTCCCTGTGCCTTTGTTTCACCACATTACCAAAACCCTTGACTTGCACATTATACACATGCAGCAGAGCAGGCTGGGATCTGCATATGACGGTGCAGAATGAAGCGCTGTCTTCCCCCTTTTGTCTCTCTCAAACAGGTAGCCAATGATTCATTCAAATCCCTTGTGAATAAAGCAATAAAGTCTTACGGGGGCACATCTGAGTCTACATGGCCACGATCACTGCGGAGGCCATGTGGGTTTGATCATTTCCATTCGTTTGTTTGCTCAGCTAAGACAGCTTTGTATTGGTATTTAAATCAGACTCTTCTGAGACCAGAGACGCTGTCAGACAGTTGACGTGCATGTTGACTTATCAATGCAGTTTTTTTTTTTTAAGATTGCAGACAATCTCATGCATGGGAAGCTCCACACAGTTAGCGTGATGACAACGTGCGTGTAGTTCAAATCTAACACTTGCATACCAACCAGACAACAAGTTATTGTGTTACTTTGTCATTGTGAATGTGCTGGATCTTCATCCCTGTGGCTGAGATACCAAGTTCAAAGTTCAGACGAGGTGACCTTGGGAGAGGCATCATCTAATTAGAGGTGAAGGGCCTGGATTTATTCGGCAATGTGCATGTGCAGCAATTCCACAAACACATTCAACTCACCCGACAACAAGGAAAATAACTTAAATTATAAGATGATGGTGATGTTGGTGTTATAAACGGTAATAGATAAAAACAGAAGGAGTGTTGCTCAGTTGTAAAAGAAGCCCCCCTGTTGGGATGAAAAGAAACCAGTCCTCCCATTTCAGAGCCACTGTGCTCTCGTTCTGCAGCTCACTGACTACAGACTCACAGTTTCAAAAAGCTAGTGGACCATTTGGCAAGGGCACACAAACAAAAAAAGAGATAATGGTCAATGGAGAAATATAAAGGGACAAACACAATCTGTTTCTGCACTAGATGGAGATGAATGGGACATAATCCGTTGCCTTCCATCACACCTACCCAGCCCGCACCGGGGCTGCTCCCCCGCTTAACCACAATGATGATTAATCCTACACCCACTATTTATATTTCCTAATTGTAATTAGCACAAATTATCAATTACGGTTAGTGCCTAATTGCCCTTCATAAAGACAGCTCCCCAGGTTTAAACGGGTCCATTTAAATAATGTAACTAATAGCTCTTGCCTTTGCGTCGCGGATACATCTTCATTGTTCCACGCGTGAACTGCGATGGTTGCTCGTAATTTAATAGGGCAATCGAGGGAAGGAGTGCAGGTGGCACTGCGGGACTAATTATTGTTAATGAATTATGATGTGACCTTCTCAGAACAATGGCTAATCAATGCTCACGTTGAGTGACAGTGCGCTCTGTGCAGATGCCAGGGACCACGGAGCCATAACTAGCAGGCCTCAGCCCTGTGGAAAACAGGCAGCTGCACCTACTTCTGTCCGTTTCTTTTGTCTTCACAATATCTACTCCCGACTTTACCCTCATGTACCCGTGGTGGATATTGCATGGACTGGCCAGGTCAGTAAGACAAGATGGTTAAGCTGGGAATGCACAAATGCTGCTACGTCACTGATTGTTTTTCACAAACCAGCAAACTTAACTGTTCGTATTTAATGGTCCTTGTGTTTTCACATCGGTGCTCTCTGCTGATATACAAGCAAAAGTGAGGCAAGGCTGAAGGAATAGGAAATTAGATAAAATGCTGTGATCATTTTGTCCATCACCCACAGCTATGTCACAACGGAGGATCATGTTTTTCATCGATTTTTTGAATCCATGTATATCTGGCAAGGCCGCGTGAGTGCCTGAGGAAACAAATGCATATTGTGTGTGTCACTAATGAGACACGATTCAGGCACACATGGCTGATTTGAGTCTACATGACATGGAAACAGAAAAGGAGTACGGCTTCGCTCTCTGATTCTCTTCTCACGACTTCATTGATAACGGGAACAAGACGTAAGGAAAGGCAGTAAACTCTGAACCGGACATCTCCGGTGAGCACACGTTGGAAAGTTTGCACACTTTGCCTACATGACCACACTGTGCCGGCGGTTAGTTGACGACATCAATGTTTGAACTGACCTTTACCTTGTTGTGACAGGGGCGCAGTATGACTGACAGTGTCCCTCAGCATAATTTACCCCCGCCCCACATCGCCCTCCATCTCCTCTGTGATGCAGTTGACCCCTTTACAAATCACCCCCAACTTTACACATCTGCTGCCTGTCAGCATCTGCCAGGCGCACTCACCCGTCCCGCCCATAATGAAAAACTCTCATTACTCGCCTCCACCCAACAGGTATACAGGCCGTTAGGACAATTACCGGGCAATGCCACTGACCTTGTTGTTAGAGAGAGTCAAACAAACACAGAGGTCTGACTGAAAGGAGGCCCGGTGGCATGCAGGGCAGACAGGAGACCTGGCAAAAATGAGTGAAACCTCATGTCCACTAAGGAAGATTTAATCGTATTGACATTTCAATGCAAACTCAATGCAGAAACAGGTAGCTCAAAGCTAGTGCTACGTGTTTGACGCCTCATCAAACAGCCAAAACGTGTGGCAATTTTTGCAAATGATGGCATAAATGATGAGCTTTATTTCATGTCAGACTAAAGCTGTGTATGATTTTGTGATTCAACAATTAGCATTTAGTATTTTTTTGTAAAAAGAGACATTTATTAGTTGCCAGGACCGCATCCAAGATTTGCAACTTCCAAAAACAAGCTGTACATTGTATTTAACCCCAGATTACAGAAACCAAGACGGCTGTTGTTGGATGATGTTGATTTGGTAGATAAAAAACAAATCTCTGCAAGTTGATACTCATATCATACTGAAATGAATGGAGAGGACAGAGAGGAGGGTCGGAAATCTACCTAGTTTGGTACAACAGTAATGGTAATTGTACAATTATTGGCCAAAACCATGAGTACATTCTTCAACGTTTCTGTATCTTAGGAACCACAGCATCTACCACGTTAAGGAATCTGGCATGGAGTATCTAACGGCCTCGCTTAATGATTCACCAGACACTTGCTGACCTTTTGTTTGAGTCCCACTTACCGGGAGTCGGGAGACAGTGGCCAGAAAACAATAGACAATACAGTCTGTGAGCAGAAGCTCGACTCATCACGCTGCTCCTGCCATTAGACAAATTATCTGACGTTTAGCAGACTGGGGGCAGCCTCCCCGCCAAGCGATGACTTTATTGACCCTTGAGGGGGGTCTCGTATGGAAGTGTGTCTCTCGGGCTCCCTGTGGAGGAGCACTCCTCCTCTCTGAAGTCCTGCTCTGGTCTGTACACACTCGGGGCTGAGCCAGCATGCTGTTCCCGCTCTCTGAAGTCTACCTGAGGGCCTCTTTGTCCTCGGGGCTGGTCCCTTTGTCCCGCGGACCCACACAAACAGATGTCCAGCCACTGGGCCTTCTCGTAGGAAGTTGTAAACCTCCAGTGTGCAGCGGGCTCTATTCATATGGAGGAACTACAGTAATGGCCGTGCAAGTGCCATACACATGCAAATGCCGACACGCAGACACCCTGTAGGGGCGGCTTTAACAAATGTTTGACTATGTAACTCGTGCAGACCATGCCAGGGCACCAGACTATGACCGGGTAGCAATGAAACCTCCATGTAGCGGAGTAATCACCCTGATGTGTATAAATAACACAGGAAGTTGTGTCGGGGGGAATTTGAGGGACCTTTAACAGTGTGTAAACACGATCGGATCCCCCATACCACTAACACCAAACAGAGAAATGGCATCTGTCTCATCCATGCACAATGTAGACCTCACAGGCTTAGATGGTAAAATATGTAAATATGTCAAGAGTTACAAAACCACAGCTATCCTTGGGGGAAAAAAAGTACACATCCATTCTAATCCCACACAAAAAACTATTATTTAATTGATTAATTATTTACTTTATTCTAAGTAAAATGAAATGGAAGTTAGTGGAGTTAAATGAAGCTCCCGTGTTGTTGTTGCACTCGCTGGTTCGGCCTTCCAGTATCCAACATGACTGTCTGCAGCCATCAGGTTTTATCTGTATTGGACACCTGCTGAGAATATTGATCCTGTGCTGGTTTCACCATTTTAGCCATCACCAGGCATCAGGCTTTAAACGACCCCGTGTCACTTTATATTGAATACTAATAGCAAAAGACGAGGGAGCCGACTGATTGTGAATATAAATCTATCAGCTCAGGTGAGAAAACAATCAGCCATGTCCACTGAATGCCTGTGCTTTAACTTTGAAAGCTTAAAGAAGCACCTATGAATAGTGATGGATCGTGGATCTTTTAAAACACATATCCTTTTTAGTTTTTTTGAATAAGCAAAACAGAATGTCCCCACATGCAAGCAAGCAAATTAGCAATTTCTGTTATTTCCTGGCATGAAAGTTGCTTCAGTGTAATGTAGTGAATGTGATGCTAGAAATGCAATAACAAAGATATAAAATGAATAAAAGAAGACATGAAATTAAGTATCAGTGAATATTCTCAAGGTTAGATGGTATGACTATTATTTACCTTCAGTGTTTCTCTCAAACAAGCCAATATCAATAATCATCATCTGTGTTCCCCTGACATCAACACCTCTATATCAGCTGGATGCATTATAAGTAACCTTATTATCAGTGTTTGATTTTTCATCAGTGCGCCTCTGTGAATATAACTGATATAGACACAATATTTCTATGCGTTTTACATTTTAACATAAAAAGTTATTATCTTTAAGGTTTTTTTTTTACTCTGTCGTTAAAAACAACTTAAAACGGTGTGATTTCGATTAAGAGAGTATTTCTCCCAAGGGACACGGCAATCTCGCTGACACCAACATCCCTAAAAGAGTCCAATTTGGAGGGGCAGGGCGATCATATCAGGGATCGCAGGGATCAAGTGCCATCTGTGCCCAATTTACTTCCAGGTCGTGGATTATTGAATTTAATGATATGGGTGATTATCGACGAATGCTTTGAGCCTATTAGGTGGTCGTGTGAAAACACTAATAGTGTTTGTGTCACGTGAGCCTTGGGGGGGGGGGATGTAGACGCTTTAAAGAGCGCTCCGGTCATCTCATTCACGCTGCGAGTCTGACAGACAGAAGCAGAGGAGCGAAGTCCACACTCCGAGGGATCATCGCCAGCGCTCCGTTTAGATGAAGCTCGAGGACGAGGAGTAAAAAAAAGGCTCAACTATGAGAAGTTGCTCTCCACGCGCGTAATTACGCACGTCGATCCTTTCTCCCTTCCGCAAAGGTGTTTCCTCCGTAAAGGATGCTGGACCCCAAGGACTGTGGAGTGACGATGGCGTCCAATCATAAGATTTCATTTTCTATTATTGACATCTTGGATCCGAACAAATTCAACAGCAAGAGGGGAAGCGAACTTCAGGGAGTCAAGGAGAAGTTCCCCGTGGCACTCGAGGAGGGAACAAGTTTAGAGTCGGACAGCAGCAGTGCGGGCGGAGACGTCGGAGTTGAGCGCACGAGAGCAGGTAGAGAAAAGACCATTTTACTGTTATAGATGTACATCAAAGGGTTACGCGTCATATTCTGTTTTTTTTTTTAATTACATATAGTTATCTCAAAAATGTCTAGACTTATCAACAAAAACGTGCTCTGTCACATCAAAATACAAATCTTTATGATGAAATCTTACAATTCAAACTTTGTTTGAGGGGAGACGCTGGGTCTAGACTCAACACCAACAAGTCACACGCTATTTTCTATCAGATTTATTGTCATCTGAGTGTGACCTTCCCTTAATTTTCAAGGCTGCGTCTCCTTTCAAGGAAGCCACAAAGGCTTGCTCCCAGAGCCCCGGCGTGTGATTGGCACTGGGACAGGCAGGCTAGATAATTGTTTAAATCGTCCCATTGAGGATGCCTCCGCGCGCTTTGATCGATATCCCATTACTGCATCCTGCATATCTCCCTCCAGCACCTTGCAGGTACAAACTTCACACCCCATCCATGTCTGATCCTAAATATCGTTCGATTAAAACTTCCCTTTAAATAGATGACACTTATCGACCCACCTGCAAATATGAAACTCCATTAGCACGTCGCGGCTGAGGTGGCGGAGCTGGATTTAGACGGGATTTCTTTCCGCAACATGACATTTGAGGCGCCGAGTGGTTTATATATTATTTAAGGATTAGCGGCCGAGTCTTCCCCCTCTCTCCTCTGAGTCTGTGCTGCGTTTCGGTACAGCGACCCCCGTGATCCGAATCAAACGCTCGGATGTAAAACTCCGGGCCTTCTGTGTTTGGTGTTGAAGCGGCGGCGCAGGGCAAAGAAGAACATCTTTGCACAATAAAGAGACACGTCCAAAGCAGGTGTGGGCTTTCCGTTTGGAGAGTTGAACACGTGACTTCATGTCTCGTCAGGAGCTGTCCTTTCAGCACCAGTTAAACCCGTTTAACCTGCTTTTAGGGTTAGAATTCGAAACACAAACAATGTCAAAACA
Organism: Eutrigla gurnardus; assembly: GCF_963514095.1. Classification (NCBI taxonomy): domain Eukaryota; kingdom Metazoa; phylum Chordata; class Actinopteri; order Perciformes; family Triglidae; genus Eutrigla; species Eutrigla gurnardus. The sequence continues at coordinate 13,134,837 of NC_139925.1, forward strand.
TTTTTTTAATTATAACTACTATAAATAACTACTAATGTTGCATTTAGTTTTTTCTAGATCACATCTTCTAGTAAATCCCCTTGAAAATACAGAACCACCAGGGTCCACAGGTCTCCTGAGCTGATAAGAAGCTATAAAATGAATCAATATTATTACTGTATGATTCAAATATTGTAACGTTAGATGCTATCTTCTGCAGATCTTTACTAACTCCTTTTTTTATTTCAAGGGGAAGAAAGAGGAGATGAACACATGGCCTCCTCCGAGCATCATGCGGTGGTCGCCGACCCCCTCCTCCTCCTCTCCCCACCGACCGACACAGAGCCCTGTCTCACCGGGGAACAGGACGACGGGGAGTCGGCGGCCACGCAGCAGGACCCCTCACCGCACAAGCGGCGGCGCCTGGACCAGGTCTGCGCCAAACCAAGGCGCGCCAGAACGGCGTTCACGTACGAGCAACTGGTGGCTCTGGAAAACAAGTTCCGCGCGACCCGCTACCTGTCCGTGTGCGAGAGACTAAACCTGGCCCTGTCCTTGAGTCTCACCGAAACCCAGGTGAAAATCTGGTTCCAGAACAGGCGCACCAAATGGAAAAAGCAGAACCCCGGGGCGGACAGCACCTTGCAGCCCGGTTCCAACTCCCTGCTCCACGTCAGTCCAAACCCGCCCACGTGCGGTGCGAGCCCCTCCAGCTTCCACCAAACTTCTTTCCCCAACTTCAGCTCTGGGAACGTGATCTTCCACGCAGCCGGTGGTGTTCCGCTTTCGTCCACTGGGGGGCTCTTGCATCCCTTCATGTCCAGTGGTTTCGTCCAGCCGACTTATTTTAACCCACATCTATGAGAGAGGGAGAGACTGACTGGTGATGCTGTCACATCTTTAAGGGGACAGAATAACCGTTCACAGCTGAACTTCTACTGCCCAGAATCATTGTAACTGTTGCATTAACGCCATACTGTTCTACTAACCGAGGAGACAGGGAGGCAGCCGTTACACCTATTTTATTATGTCCTTTACCATTTTCCTTACATTGACTTATTCCTGACTGTCTTTAATCTTTTGTCACGGACCTTCTAAACATGTGAACCTCCTACCAAAAGGCCAAATCTGTAAAGGATCCCAACAATCATTCAAACATCCACACTCCTTTATAGCTGGAAAAAGACTGCGCTGATGGACTGTCTTCATGTTTTGCTGAAACACCTGCTCACAGTGTAAATTTGACAGCTCATACAGTATCATCTTCTTCTCAAATGGTGGCGTACTGCAACCATCCAACACCCAGCCGTGTGTCTTCCTCTCACAGGTTCACACAGCTCACTTCTGTTGTCATTTATACAACAATATCAGTGTAACTTAATTAAAAAAACATAAAACACCTGTGTGTGGCTCGTGCATTACAAACATCAAACACTTGAATTGCAGGACATTTTGCACCCCTCTAAACATTAATTTGTCGAAATGTGACATCAGTAGGTTTGTAATAGAGGCAGATCATGTCCTTGTTAAAGGGCCCGGTGCAGATGTCTCATATGCTGCCATCTAGTGGCCAACCAGGTGCATGAAGAGGGATCTTAATCACTTCATAACCAGACACTGAAGCGTCTATGAGAGCAAATCTAATACTTATAAGCCATTTCAGAACACATTAACTTACAACATGAACACTTTATTTTCTCCGGTGGAAAGTATTTGAGTGCATTTCCTCTAGTAAATAAAAACCGCTGCTTGACATTTGCACTAATTTCAGAAGTAAATATTGTACTTTTGCAGATAAAGCACACAAAACACGAGTTTATTTAATATGCATTGCCATCAGTTGATTGATGTAAATGTCAATTCTAATAATATGATAATATAAAATATGTCTTCTAATAAGGTGTAATTTAAAGGGGATATAAGATGTTATAGTTTTATTAATGGATAATAATTCAATTGCTGATGCTTTATAGTCCAGTTATACACCATTAATCAGAATAAAATAAATCCAGAAACCCAACTGACTTCAAAGAGCTTTGAAAATAGAGAAATCAAAGAGCTAAGTGTAAGACTATAGGAGGGATTTCCACAACCTGAAAGCCAAAAGTTATTCTTATTCAGGGACTATAACAGATCTATAAAGCATTAGTAAATCATGTATTAACCATTCATACAGCCATTAATTATATTTTACAAACCCTTTAGAAATAGTGCTTAAATAGAAAGTAGTATGAATATAAGTACATTTTGATGCCAATTCTTGAGTACTTGAATGTTACTCTGAGTACTTCTTCCACCACTGGTCATACAACCTTCACTTCCATAGTACAACCACACGGTGTCACCATTTCCTTTCTTTCTCTCTACATAATCTCAGTTTAAATGCAGACACCAGTGATTTAAGGATATATTAGGATCACCAGTATCATATTTTATAGGATTATTCATCCATTTTATCTACATACCTTTTTGTTGTTGCTGTTGCAATCTTATTTCATTATAAGGATCTTTTTTGTGAACCTTGATTATGCTCTTCATAGTATAATGTATTGTAAACCATGTGAGGCCCGTTCACCCATCCTGTTTTGGTAACAATATGTGATTGAAACACAGTATATGAAAAAGACGTGGCAGCATTTTCCGTATATGTATACACTATATGTGTATTGGCGGACGCTCTCCTGGTTTGCAAGTGCTGCTAAAACCCAAGTGTGGTGAGCTGCTGCTGCTGAATGCAGCCTGAGGCCTGACTCCACCTCAGTTAATCAAGCAGTGCACAGGTTATTAAAGGCACCTGGGTGGGTGGCGTAAGCTCCGCTAACATACTTACTGTCTGTTACCCTCAGTGTTCCCCACAGACCCAATGAGTCAGACAGAGGTGGTGAGTGGAGTCAAATGGTGTAATTCAGTGGCAGTAGTACTAAAGCATCGCTGTGCTGCACTTTGGAGGTGAGTATGCGGTAGCACCCCTGAGCGCTCCTCGACATAGACCAACTCTCCACCGTGGCCTCAGTTCCTCCAAACTTTTTTTGTATTTACTTTGGACTGGCATTTAGATTTTAGAGTGCAGATTAACTTTTAGATGCGTAAGGACCTTCTTTTAGATTTTCATGTAATAAAGTACAACTTTTAATGCCCCCGGTGGTTTTGTGGTTTGCCCTTGGTTAACATTCTTTTTCTTTACAGCATCTGGCGTCCCTATTTATTGTTTATAAATGAAAATATTTTGTTTTATTTTTAGAAACGCGTCTCTGTCCTTCCTCAGTAGTGAGCCTGTGTGCCTCAGAACCAATCCGTGTGGACCATTTTCCATATATTTGTTAAAATGGTATTTCCTGGTGTGTAATTCCCCAGGTGGCATTGTTGGTCACTACCTGTGGTGCCTTCATATGCACATATCTTATTTACATAGAAATGGATTAGAAAAATGGAGCCATCCAGCCACAGTTAATTGCAGACCCCCCGTTAATTCGGTGCCATATTGGTGAAATTGGTGCAGGATTCTAGGGGACACACTCTTCTGTTTCACTTCACCTACCTCTGTTTCCAGCTGTGGCAGGTGTCTGATGTAATGTATCATTCACTGAGCTGAGAGAAGCCAGCTAGCAGAACAGTGCAGACAAAAAAGAAAAAAGAGGATCTGGTACAACAGCTATAGGTAGCCAGGAGGATCTGTGCACTCCTACACCAGAGGACCGGGATGGAAGAGCTTCCGTCATGCCGGTGTCATTAGATGACACCTTTCAAGGTGTGTTGTGCTTCCACTTTGATCTACAATACAGGTTGAATAAGAGGCGTCTGTCTATATCGGTAGACAGAGAAGGGTGCTGCTGGCAGGAGGAGAGCAGACTGAGAATGGCTGGTAGGCAATTTTCCTCCTGACATCAGTTTGTGGGTGAGAGGGCTGACAAGCATCCTGCAATTACATGGGATTTTCTCCCCGCTGTCAAAAACCTGGCCAATGTTGACCTGTCGTTGAGGTGCTGGAGCTAACTGTTATTGGTTGCCTGACCCCCTTCACATACCTCCTGCAAATACTTACAAACATGCACACATTAATAAAAAGAAATGTGGCATCCCTCCATGTAGATTTGTTGGTTCTGACTGGAGCATATGGATGACCCCCCCGCTTTGGTTCAGTGATATTTTTCAAGGAACTCCTGGCATGCAGCCGAAGAATTTGACAGTTTTGATCAATGCTCTGGGAAACCCGGCATTAGGAAGCCATCCCGTATTTTGGCTTAAGGCCACTGTATGACACTGTGATGAATAATCATGAAGTTATCTGAGGGGGGGGGGGGGCATTTAGGTCTGGTCTGTGCATGTTTAAAATTCATGTTGGAGAATGCTACGGGACAAGGTCAGATGTTAACGGGGGCTTTCATGCCTGTGCAGCGGTATGAGGACAAAATTCCATCTACAGCCTCTGTTGCTGTACTTATCTTTGCAGAGAAATGAGTAGGAGGCTTGAATAAATAAAATGGGGCTAAGGATTTCCTGGCATGTGTGTGTGTGTGTGTGTGTGTGTGTGTGTGTGTGTGTGTGTGTGTGTGTGTGTGTGTGTGCGCGCGCGCGCGCTATCTTCAGCCATGGTGGTCCACAGGGACCGGCCTCATTCCCACCAAGGTTCAAAGGTCAGATAGGAAGAGGGGTGTGTGTGTGTGTGTGTGTGTGTGTGTGTGTGTGTGTGTGTGTGTGTGTGTGTGTGTGTGTGTGTGTGTGTGTGTGTGTGTGTGTGTGTGTGTGTGTGTGTGTGTGTGTGTGTGTTTTTTGCTTTTCCGTTGAAGAACACTGTGGGAGTGTTTTAAAAGGATTCAGTTGTAGACACTGACAATTTTTGATTCCCTCTAATCATTTTGGAACATGTTTAGTTATCTGAAGTTATCATTCACTCATATTAATTAGCACATAGCTCTTGACTGTACCAGGTACTATCCACAACTTTATCTAATGGAAAACCAAAGAATGGAAATGATGCTGATGAGAGAAGTGAACTTTAATAACAAAAAATATTAAAGTTGAGGGCCATAAAACCAAAACTATATGTAATCACAGCTGCTTTAACTGTAATGGCATAGCATTTTAATCAGTGAACAGCAGGTACCACTACATTTAAATTCATCATTGATCTCAGATCAGGTTTCAGGGGGTCTGAAGTCTCACTCTAAATCATAGTGATTAAAAAAAAATCTATGTCCATTTACTAGCTTTATCCGGAGCTTTCAACTGCGAGTCAGTCTTACTGAGCAAATGGATTCCTCTCAGTTGTCAAGGAAACGGCTCATTTGTCATTACGACCTTGACAAGGGCAAAGTCCATCCAGTGAGAGAGACCACAAGATGATATTAAGGCCCTGGAAAGAGCTAGCTGTTGGGCAACTTGAAGGTTGAATAGGTCATTTGGAAAAAAACACAGATTTTCACTTTGAACGCATCGCCAAACCGGAAAAGTCCCTTCGTTCAGAGCTCTGTTCAAAGTCCCTCCCCCAGAACGCCAAACGAGTACTCAATCGGCAGAGTGTGCAATCAGGAAGTAAGCATTGACAGACAGGCAGGCTGTCCAATTATTTTCTCTCGTCTGACTTTTTAGATTGGACGGGGTTTTTACAGTCCTGTCACGGCCACAGATTTGAATTTTTTTTATTTTTTTTATGTCAGAGCATTTAATGTATTCATTGGTATTCATAGGTATGTTATGAGGATTTCAAGTATATGACAAAGTGTTTCTGAATAGAATGACCTACTCAACCTTTAATCTTTTACATCCAAAGTCAACTATCTATATCCAGATTCACTTTTAAAGTCCTAGTGAGGATTCTCTAAATTGTTTTTTTTAATAAGCTACAATAATTGATTTCTAGAAAGCACTGATTTGATTCTTCTTCGTTATACTTTCAAGAATAAAACATCACTTGTAGCTCATTATCTATAATATCTGAATAGTGTTTTATTGGTGAATGACTGTGCACTCCTGAATAGGTTTTTAGTATTAATGTTTAACTGCAGCCAATTCTCTATGAGCTCTAGCTCTTGTAAATATCATTACATCTACATTACATCACCACCTCTACCAGCTTTATGAATCACGGTGTGTCATATAACAGAATGAAGTGTTTTTTATGGGCCGACTGAAGGTATATCTGTTCATCTGCTGGGAACGATGCTGCCTTTGTGCAGGCCAAGAAAAATAGAAGGAAAAGAAAGCAAGAAGCTGCTCCTGGAGAGTTTGCAGACATCCAGGCTTTTGCTCGACTCTTTGGAGTTTTGCGTAACATCTCTCTTAGATGCTTTGTATTTCGACTGCATCCTTCAGCGCAGCAGGGACCCCAGTCAAAGCGAGAGGAGATAAAACTGATTTCTTCAGTACCGAGTGGCAGTCGCTGGCGAAAGGAGCCAACTTGTAATGGTGTTTTTAATCAGTTGTAGAAAGTGAAAGTCAGGTTGAGGTTTAAAGGGGGGGAGGGGGGGCTGCTCGGAGGTTTAGAGAGTTGCTGTTTGGAATTCAGAAGTGAGCTGTGTCTTCCATCCTCATCTCTGGGTCCGCGAAGACATAAAAGCTTAAACAGCTTCGTAGCCAGGAACAAGACTGGTTGAACACCTTTGCACAATTGTTGTATACTCCATGCAGAGTCTTAACATCATGACTGTAACGCTAGCTGTTTCTTTCAGTTAAATTCTGATTAAATCCTTGAGGCTACAACACAAATTACCCAGACGTCAGACCGCCACTGTGCCTGGGAAAGAAGAGACTTGCCAAATGCTTTACAATCAAAACGCTCCCTTCTGTTTGCCTGCAGTCTGCCATCATTTCAGCTGTTTTCTCCAGCTGTAACCAGCCATTAGGAAACAACAGAATGTGTTAAAAGTAAGTATACTTTGTCATTTCAATATTCATAATTAAATCTGTGTTTCCTTTTGGCGTAACCAAATGAGATTTGCCTGATGGGAGTACAGTGTGCGGTCCAATTTTCCGGAGAAAGTCAATATTTTTCCGTCCTTCATGGATTTGTTCATTCTATGATGATCGATGTGGTTTCGATAAAGCAGTTTCTACGTAGACGTGGCCTGCCAGGGAGAAAAAGCTCCCTTGGAAAAGCAGAAAATTAAAAGTGACAAAACAATTAAAACAGCTCACTTGAGCTACAGCAAGAGCAATTAAGATTTAGACGAAGACTTCAGACCTAATCCGACTCATGGGGAACTATTTGGATAACTTCCCAGTTAGGGTTTTTTGCTAAAGACTGTCCATAAATTGGCATAGCGGCATGTGAGTGGTGTCTTATGGGTAAATCTCTGGCAGGAAACCTCGATTAAGCTTGCCTGGGCCATCTTTTCTCCTCCCTCGCAAATTGTTTGAGTGTGTTTTAATCCGTGCACACAGGCCAGCGTAGACACGCTGATGTGATTACAAGACTATTGGCACGGGAGTCAATGCAGGGGATAAAAACAGATTTTCCAAGGAAACGGTTTGAGGAGTGAGTGTGATGTGATTTCATCGTGAGCGGAATGAGGGGAGATTCCAGATCCTTGAATCAACTTGAAACTCTTGGCTGAACTCGAGCGGGTCTGACGGGAGTGTGTTTCCTATCGTCAAATCATTCCACCGTCTGATCAGATGCCGCCTAAAAGCTACGTTTACCGACAATAACAAGGCCTTTACCTTCGGAGGAAAACCTGTTGTCTCTTGGATTGTGTTTGTTTTCCATGTATCACAAATGTGGATATTCCAGCTAAACTCTTGGTATTGATGTACCATCTAAACAATGCATCAATAGTTAAGTCCTGGAATCATCCGTGAAGCGAATACCTCTTTTTAATATTCCCCTTCTCTCTCTCTCCCCCCAAACACTGCAGCTTTACCAGATGTGCTGCTTCACTCGTCTGATGCATTCAAAGGTCAGCTGTGCTAATAACCCAGACGAGGACAGAGCACTGTTAATTACAGTCTGTCTCAAAGTCAAAGACCGCGGTGCTGGAAGAGAGCTCCTCCTCCCTTTGCACACACCGAACACACGCTCATTAGAGGACATTATCTCGCAATGGCTGCTGACTGAACTAATGGCAGTGTAATGAGCTTAGTTACTGCTGTATTATTTGGGGAAAAAAGGGATGCAACAGTCTCCCTTTCACCTCTCACACACAGATTGCGCAAAGCAACAATTTCTCAATCAGGAGTTAAGAGAGGTGAGGCCGCCGTTACACGCTGAAAATCCCGATGTGCCGGAAAGTAAACACTCCAAGGTGATCATCCGTATATTGGACTCATTTGGAAAGGTAGAGATGGAGGCAGCGTGCAGAGTAGAACGTTTTTAATGAGCCTCGCTTTCCTTCAAGGATGGCCAATAACGGTATAAAAAGAGACTTCTTACCTTTCGGAATGCTTAAGCGCGTCTTTGAAGAAGCCGTCAACTTTCCGGAGATGCCAGGGGAAGAACGTAGGCCTGCGTTGAGTATTGGTGGTGTAATTTGGTGGATTCCATAATGTATGCGGACGCATGTCTTCATATTGGGAAGGAAAATGGGAATACTTTTGCAGGCAGGGGAAACAACATTGACACGTCATAAACTTTTTATCTAATATACCTGTTGAAGCAACATTAGCATTTATTTGGAGCCATGCATCACAATGATGATTGTTATATAGTAACATTTAGCACATGTATCATCTACCATATTCTTAAATTAACAGTATTTGTCAAATTGCACATTTGACCTGCTGATGATGCAGAATGAAAAGTTAAAGGTTCTAATTCATAATAACTGCCTGATAAAATCCTCCTCTCCTCTATCCTAAAGTCCATAGATTGACGTTAGCGGTGTATTTGAATACGAGCACATCTATTAACACAAACCACAACATTCAAACTGATCCAAACCAATCGAGGCGGCTGTTGGGAAATCAATCTCCTCGACTTCATCCACACAGCTTTGTGTGTCTTTCCGTGAGTATGTGAATAAATCCCAATCAATTTAATAGCAATTAACAGCAATTAGACTCGGCGTCTCATGCATATGGATGCGCTCTGAAGGGGATGCAATTTATTCAAATGAGACTTTATCTTCGTAGAGCAGTGTCAGTTTCCCAGGGCGGCCTCTTTCACTTGTCAGAAATGAACCATCTCACCTCTTTAAAGTAGCAACCGATTTGGAGCACCAAAGATTAACATTGTGGCAGCCCTCAACATGTCATTTTGTTTCTCTCTTTTTTTCCCCCTCTCCTTCTGTTTATTCCCTTCGAGAAACAGATGTCATGACGGATGGCAAGGGTGTCGGCACTTGACAACAGAATTAATTTTCTTCCTGTAAAGAGGGGGAAACGTGTCGGTGGCACGGCTTATAGAGAAATCTTGTGCTGTAGAGGGAACTGAAAGGGTTTCACGTAACATTTGAACTCCACTGTGCTGATGTAATGGAGTTTAATAATATAAACAGATTTTCAAAGATGCATGTTGATGAGACCCATTCCTCCAGCGACAGTTTTCAGTTAAGGGACACATACACACCATATCTCAAATTGTGGTTGGTTGACTTCCTGCAGTATCTTTTCATGACATGTGTTCAACTTTCACTGATAACAAAGTAGATAAGAGGAAAATAATGAATTGCAAATGCTGTAACTCCTGGGTTGTTGTGAGACTTTGTGATATGATTATTTTCTTTCCTTAAGAGAAATGGTAAACAGCAAAACAGGGATAAAGTGAGTAAACAAAGTGATGAGTATAGCCTCACATTCCTGTGAATCTGCCGTTTGTTCATTTTGGCACAGTGTGGTTTTATCATTGACCAAATGACATTGCGAAACATCTTCACTGACTATGGCTGACTTATGTAAGCAATGAAAGTCCCTGATTGCACAATATGGCTTGCTGGTTCTCCCTAAAAAGGTGCTAAATTCAGATCTATGATCTCCTCACTTGTCTATTTATTTGTTCTTGTGTGTGTGTGTGTGTGTGTGTGTGTGTGTGTGTGTGTGTGTGTGTGTGTGTGTGTGTGTGTGTGTGTGTGTGTGTGTGTGTGTGTGTGTGTGTGTGTGTGTGTGTCCATCCATCAGTATGCCCTGCCAAGAAATCTTCATCGGATCTCTTGGTTTGTAATAAATATTATGCCTGTAAGTCATAATACAACCCACAATAAATGGGTTTTTGAAGAAACAAATAGTTGTTTGCTGCTGTGTCAATGTGCTTTTTCGAATAGAGGAGCTTCAGGGATAAAACAAATAAATAATAATTCAGAAATTGTTAAGCGAGTTCTAAAAACATGCAAGAAAGCTGGTTAATGATGAGCTTCAAAGACACCTCTTCTCCAAAGGGCTCAAGGCCATGCAGTGTTTTACTTCAATACCTTCTCATTTTTCTGTTTCATGCTGGACATGAACATCCAAACACCATTAAATAATTATATGGGGAGCTTTGAGTGCTGCTTTTTCAAAGAGTCTCGTTTATCCACAGAAAATAAAACGTATGCAGCCAAATTAAATACAATGGACTATTCGCAGTAAATGGTGTGGACGTTATGGCGCGTTACTGATTTTATTCTAACAATAACTCACGTTGAATAACACGCACTTGCGTATTTTATCACACGTTTTAATCCGGGGGTTGTTGCTTTTTTCATCAAGTGCATTTCATCCAATTAGGATACGTTTGAAGTAAGTAAGTTAAGCAGCAGCCTTCAATCCATCGATGTGCTTTTAAAGCGGTTCATCATAACGACACGTCGGCTCTGATCGGTAAACCGTTTGGTTGAAAAACGTGAGATTTGGTTGTCTGCTGATCCTGGAGCTGCTCTGTGACGCGCGCCTCCTCCCTCTCTCCTCTCTTCACTCCGCGTCGCGCGCGCAGCGGAGCTCGCTCGGACGGAGTCTCCGGAAAGTCTCGCATTTTCTAACAACCGGAGCCGGCGTTTTGTCAACATGAGCACCGTTCATGCCGAGGAAAGGTTCACGTTACTCACCGATCCGCACAAACGCCCGCCGGTTGGTTTTCATCGCCTAGACTGGGTTCACGAGCGGCTGCACAAGAGGCGCGTGCATTAAACCGAGTCAACTCCGGTGTGAGTATCTTTGTTGTCTTTGTTCAACAATTTGATCGATTGAAAAAAAAAAAAAAGGTTTTGGAAAAGGGGTTAAGTTGGGATGGACGTTTTTTTTATTACTAAAAATGTTGCATATTGTTCCACCTTCTCAAAAGTTTTTAATCATAAATCTTCAAGGAAGCGTTTTGGTCATCTGTTATCAGAGTAGCTGCGTTTATTTACGGCATGTATATGCAGCAACTCAACTTAGCTGAAAATTAGGAATATATAATCAAAACACTTTTAAATAAGTGTCCAGAAATTAATTGTTTAAGGCTTTATGCTGGAATCAAATGTTCTCCCTCACTGAACAGCTGCAGATCCTCTCAGTGTCAAGTCCCTTTAGAGGGACTCTTGGTCTACGAGACTGAAAACAGGCTCACGATGCAAAGATAAACTGCTGTGAACCTTTTCCACACTCCCAACATCTTGCACTTGTCTTGTTATTATGACTCTGTTTATTGTAACGCAACAGTCAAACTGTAAAATCTGACTATTTGACAGATTTCCCCTGGATGATTCCTCCCATTATGCCTAATGGTGTCCCAGCATACATGCCAAAATGAGTGTGTATTGGTTTTCCAGCTCATTGCCGGGGTTCGGTTTGAAGTCTAGGGGTGAGCTATCTCGGATGTGTGAGTTTGTGTGCAATTTCCGTTTGACATTTAGTTCATCCCCCCCCCTTTTTAGTCTGTTAAAGCTGGAGCACGACAGTCCTGACAGGTAGGCTGATGACCTTTGGACAAACTGGCATTTGTGGACTCTCTGTGCAGCTTCTAAATCACCAACGTTGTGTTTTTAATGTTAATTGGAAGGGAGAGATAGCTGCGGTGACAGTTTGTAGCACCTCTCTGCCCTCCATAATTCTGCACACACACAAGCCAAACCTCACTCCCGCTGCTGTGCCCAGGCCTGCAGTCTGTCAGGTCCGCTGGGCAGGAAGGTTTCAGGTTGCCTCCCGATTTTGCGGAACGAATGCCTGGCTGGAGTTGCCGAGATGTCAACGCCATGCTTCTTTTGGCGGGGGGCCGACGCTCAGAGGCTTAGGTAATGCTACAAGTATGAGGGGAGAGGGAGAGCGAGAGGCTTGAACCGTATCAGATTGTTTAGATTGGACTCTGGGGGTCCACCTCAAATGGAAGAAAAGGATTCTGTAACAGAGCGCATTAGGAATGTGGGAGGTTTGCATGATGCTAAATTGTTCTGGCAACAGCTCTGAGTTTCTATTTCAAGAGTTGGACGTTGTTTTTTTACTTCAGAGGACAGCCATCCTCAGTAATGCCCGATCGACTCGCCATTATTTCTGTTTTAGGGAGGATGAGTCAATGTAATCAAATCTTTATTGTTCTGCTATAATGTCATCACCCTAAAAAAATGTGCAGGCAAATATATCATATATATATATATATATATATATATACATCAGTGTGGGTGCAGCCTCAGAACACCCGCACAGGTGTTCAGTGAATTTAATCAACCGGATTAATTGAAGACACCACTGTGTGAGTGTGAATGACATTTTCCTGAGTTTCCTGTTAGCTTTGCTGCACCTGTTAGGGCGGATCACACCTATCACTCGTAGACTTGAAGATTAGCAGCCTTCAACCTGAGTGAGGATTTAATTAACTAGAATAAGTGACACCACTTCATCTAGCTATACTTGTCTTCATGTTCAGTGAGGGAATATTACCAACAAGATTCGTCTGTCAGAAACCGGTTTGACCCTTTAAGTGACCTCCACCTCCGGCCTTCAGACCTGCCTCTCCCGTCTCCCTCACACTCGTTAAACAGTCGGACACACGTTTCCGTGCGTACCCCGCTTGTTATTTATGCCACACACAAACAGCTCGGAGTTTCTATTTCAAGAGTTGGACGTTGTTGTTTTTTACTTCAGATGACAGCAATCCTCAGTAATGCCAGATCGACTCTGCATTATTTCTGTTTTAGGAAGGATGAGTCAATGCAGTCAAACGTTCTGCTCGAGCTGAGTGATTTCCCTGATGGATAATTATTAGTTATTCTCTGGGAGTTTTCTCCATTATTTCTACTCATGATGTCTCAACAGAATCTTTTAGTCGCTCCAGAATGTCTTCCTTCTTTTTGTGGTTGAATTAGCACACGTCACAACAAAAGAAGCCTCATAACGTGTGTTAAACTTACTCAAGTAATCAACGTGGTCACAGTTTGTCGATTTACATTTGCAACACTGAGTGCTCTGTGCATTATGAATCAAGTTCAAGTTTATTATCACACACATAAAAAAAGATTGTACATTCAAATGTAATGAAATGTGTCTGCCCTGGCTATATCCTTACAGAATAATAATAAGCTACAACAGTAATAGGAAATTCTGCAATATTGCTCACATTGCTGTAGAAACCAAGGTCATTCTAAAGTGGTGACAGTTTTGTGACACTCAACACACTCGGCATCTTAACTTTAGCATTTGAAACAACATTGAAACACTTTCTTTTTTTTTTAAGTAGCTTCAAACCAACGGCTCACAAAATTCAACAAATAAAAAAACGTCTTTAATTAGCTGCATAATGTCACCCCGACTGAGTCACCAGCCAGGACAGTGATTGTATTGTGGGATCAGGCGGTACTCAAAGAGAAACAGAAGTCAGTGTGATGCATAGGATATATTTATTATATCAATGTCGCATAATAAGTGGAGTCAGATGATAAATAGAAAATGAAAAAGACTTGTTAGTTTTACCTCTCACACCATTTTGAGTGTGTGAACAGATTTTTGCTCAAAAGGCCGTGACAAAAATGGTGTGACACACAGTTTTCATCTTATAAATCAAATAATTCTATCAAACAAATAGAGTAAACCAGATCAAAACCTAAATGGGACAGCATATGAAGTGTTAAGTCAGTAAAAGCAGAAGTGGAATCAAGTATCAAGCAGGCTTATGAAGCTATGAAGAATGCGTAAAGAAATCAGGCAAGTGCCATCAAGTTGCCACATGTCACATTGTGCGTGCGTTGTGTGTGCGAATAGGGTTTATACTACGAGGTGGTCACGCACAATCAAAAACCAGTTGAACAGCGCTGACAAGTTCTGTCTTCAAGCTTTTTAATCAGAGCAATCTGCAGCCAACCGCTCTCCTTGTTCTCAGGTTTGAGGAGAGCAACGAGCTTCGTTCACAGCTGAACCTTTACCTCTGATCATCTTTGAGCCACAATACAGAGTGAGTACATGCTCTTATGTTGCCATTTAATATGGGAAAGCTTGTGATCATCCATATTCTTGTGTTATGGTCATGTGGCAGAGGCAAGTCCACTGTGGTTAGATGTGTTTGACAAGAATTAATATAGTTATCATTGGTATGTAATCAGAAGAAAAACGCAAAATGAAATCATTATATTATAATGATGTAATCTAAAGGGCTTGTGACACATTAAAGGATCAGTCTGATTTATTACAACTTTGATGTGGGGGCGACGTCTGGGGACGCTGATATAGCAAGACACATGACCGATCAGATGATCTGTGAGATTTGAACAAACCCAAGTTTGGCCTAAACTTTCTTTTACAACATTTTTTTTTCTGGTAAAGTTAGAATTAGGTCTTTGTTGCGCTGCAATTACTCCCAGGATAAAAAACAAATCTTATTTTTGACTGTCTGTTTAAGATTTTACCATTCAGCACGGTAGGCAACCTGGGCCTGGGGCCAACTCACACAGATTTACGATGATGTTTAGATGTGACATATATTGAATTTGGTCACTAATGTAACTAATTGGACCCCAAAATAAACTATCCAGTATTGTATTAGAACTAACATCTCCCCCTTGAACAGGTTGTGCTAATGCCTCTTTCTCTTGTCACTTGAAGTAAACATTTGAAGGCAGGACTTTTACTATATGTTATGAATAGTTTTACTATTAAAGCTTTACTTCAGACGGTTTTGAGTACTTCTTCTATGCTGCCAGTACCAACGTTCCCAGTTAGAGAATGAAAAGTAAAACATGGTCCCCCAAATCAATTCCCGGAAATCACACCCAGCTGCTGAAATACACTGAACACAGGTTATTTCCTCAAGGCATATTAGTCACTTGTTTTGACATGACCGTTGTGATGAAAAAGCAGTGGTTAATTAGAGGTATTTTGCTGGCGGTGATGTTATTAGTGTTACAGAATAATCGAAATAACAGGGTAAAAAATCTTTTACTTCCAGTTGGCTATTCACACTGATTATTACGTTTATTTAAGTGTATTAATATTGAATATGTGATGTTTCAATCCTCTTCTTGTTGTTTCTATGTACCTCGTGTGAAACTCGGTGGATCCTGAAACGTGGAAGCCTCTGTACTCTGTACCATGTAGTAAATGCAGAACTGACTTGAAATGCCCCTACGGTGCCATATTTGGAGAATACTGTGCTATTGTTAAGGGAGTCTGGGCACATTGTCATTTTGGTTGGTGTTTACAGGATTATTTGTTAAATTTGACATGTTTACTGTCAATAAAATCGTCTTATGCGATCTAGTAGATTTCTATCAAAGCTCCCCCTTCAACCTGAGCACAGGTTTAATCTGTGTGGGTGGAGCTTCGGAACACTGTAGGACACACGTTTCAAGCGTTCTCCGCTTCTTATTTATGCCACATCGGTTTTAAAGCGCCGCTGAAGCAAAACAACCCATTACAAGTAGATAAACATCTGAATGCAAATATATATACACTTACATGCTTGCATACATACACAGTTTAGCTTTAGGGGACCACATGTGCGCTCCAGATGTCGCCGTGAATTGTGACGACCTGGCCGATCGAGACAAACGCCGCTGTTAAACAAGAGGTTTAACATTTCTTTGCATTTCCTGTTTTGTTTAAACTGTATTTTTGCTTCAAAGGCCTGCTTATTTAACAGATTAAGGATCTCACAAACAGATTCCTGTGAAGGCAAACTTCATTCTGCGGGGATAGAAAATCAATCCACTCGTCCCTTATCTTCGCGGAGAAGTGGAAAGAAAAGGGAGGACTACCGCGAATGAGATGGATGAAGCCTACTTCCTGAGATAGTTGTGCTCTTAGGGAGCTGTTAGATTTGCCAACATATCCATAAGAGATCCAGAGAAAGATCACCTCCCAGCAGGGAGTAATGGTTATGTTTCTGTCCTTCAAATTACTTTGACTTTTGATTACTTTTTCAATCCACCTGGAGAAATTTGATAGCCACAGTTTCATCGGGATCCCAATCCGTCTTTGTTTGACTCCTTCATCAACAGGGAGGCCGTCTCATTTCCTTTTGTGGCATTAGATTCTCTTGCGCGTCCCATTTTCCAGTGCTGGGCTGCAGCCAAGTCCTCGTCCCAGAGTGTACTGTACAAGGTCAGGATGTGTTTACGCAGTTATAAACACGGAGACATGATTGAAGCATGTTTCAGGAGAAGCTGAGAACGTGCGCCTGCAATGAGCGCCGTGATTGTGGTTCCTTTGTCACGTGGCATTCCTCACATTCATGCTGAGATTTCAACATGTTTGACTGAGCTGAACATCTGCATACATGCAGCGCATACATGCAAGACACTCCCACGTAATGGCACAACCTGCACCCAATATCATAGTAAATGCAGTCCTGTTTTAACATACTGTCACCTTGTCTTGTCTGTAAAGGAGGGAAGACTGGAAGGAAGCGACTGCACTCTCTAAATAATTATCAGCAGCACAAAAGGTTGTATTCCGTATTTGACACACAGCTGTGGAATCTGTACAGCCGGGGCTAATTAAAAATAATGAGATCCGTGATTTTTCCGTGTAACAGCCACAAGCCACAAGACCGATGTGATGGTCCTTTATCACAGCTGGACACATTATCAGGAATCAGTAAAAAAAAGAAAGAAAAGGTCACCTCATTTGTGAGGTTCGGTAGCCTCGAGAGAGAAGAAAAAGCATCTCAAAAGTAAAAAAAACTAATTTAATCATTAACAGTTCTCAAAATTACATGTACACGTGCAAAAGACATGATAATTAAAGCCATTGTGTCATATTTTTAAATCTTGGGGGCAGGGGGCATTAAATAAAAAGCCATGGGTTAATAAAAATAACAGCTGTACCCAATCAGCCTGAAGATTTACCAAATGTCAGTCTGCACATTATTTGATGTAATGTTTAGCGCTGTCGGGTTCACATCCGGGTTCGGGCAGCCTTTCCATGTGGAGTTCACATGGCTTCCTCCCACAGTCCGAAGAGAGGATAGTTTAATCTTGTCTGTCTCTATGTGTCTCTAAGACTGGCGACCTCTCCACTGTGCACCCTGCCTTCGTCCAATGTCAGCTGGGATCGGCACCAGCTCCCACAACACCCCGAATAGGATAATGGATGGATGGATATCTTGTGCAAAGTTGACATTTTGACCTGAGGATGGGGAGGAGGGATAGCAGTGGGTGCATAGTGTTCTCTAAATTCCCTGGCAAGCTGCACCTTTAATAAATAACACATTTGACTGGAAGGTCAGGGTTTAACAAACAGATTAGGATTAATTGTCATACCATAAATAAATTGTGATAACATTGTTGTTGGACTCATGAACATCACTAACTCCATGTTATGGACTATAAGATAATTGAAGCCATGAAACTTTGTACAGGCATTCAAGTTGTCCAGAGGATGAATCTGTCTGTCCTTTTTCTATTGCGCCACAACAAGATGAACAATTACTGCTTGGATTTCCAAGGAAATGTGGTCCACATGCTCTTGTCCCGCCCAGGAAGAATTGTAACAAAGGCATCTAATGCCATGATGTACGCAGGCTTTTATTTTGAGTCAGCAGGACTTTGATGAAATCAATCCCACTTGCTGTTTTCTTCCGGCCACAGATTGAATTTAAGACTAAAGAGGTCTAAAGGCTGTCTCTTCCTCACACTGTTTTTCCCCTCTTGCTGCTGCTCTGTTTCTCCATGTCATGCGGTACACTTGACTCTCACTGTGCTCTTCAATCTCCGTCACATCCCTCTCTTCTCTCTCAAATTCAACAAAAAACAAAGGTCCAAATGGAAGTAGCCGAAAATGAGATATGACTTTAAGTTCTGAGAAAGCTCCGAGGTACAAAACACTGGATCCTACACTTCCCATAATGCAAGTTGATAGTGTCTTTTCTCCATTGGACTCAGTGATGTCGCCTGATGATTGAGGTGCATTGGCATTTCGTTACACTCTGAAATTGCACCTAAAATGATGTAAGTGTGAACATGTTGAGTCACATCTTGCAGGCTGCACTTTAACAAGCCCCTATTGTGCAGCAAGAAAAAGAAACGAAAGTCTTCATGTAGTTCACTGGAACTGGAGGGTTTCATTCTTACAAACTCTGAAACAAAAGAAAAAGTAAAACGTAACCGGCGGAGGAAGTGTTTTAAAAACATTTTAGATTTCCACGTCTGGAATTCATTAGCACTGGACCCTAGAATAATAATGCCTACTTTCTTATTATTCATGAAAACAAAATGCATGCACTTGCCACACTGCGTGTCCACCTGTATCAATAGCCAACCTGGTGTTCTCTGTGAAAAAAGCTTGATCTTGAAAATGATAATTCCAGGTTAAAAAAATAAATCCCTCAGCAAGCTTTGAGCTCGCGGGGAATAATCGTGTGTTTTTAGTTTTGAATTACAGAGCAACTATTATTCTGACCTTGAAAGTCTCTAAGAGAGGCTCGTCTTTGCACGTGCTCTACAGCCCTCGTCATAAAGCGTGGGGTCGCCATGCAGCAGACCACACACCCTCTGCAGCTGACCTCCAACACTTTTAGATGTGATTTATGCTATAGAAGGGAGTATAGTTTGAAATTCAAACTGTGAAGGGGAAAAATCTCCCTGAAATACCACAATATTAAGAGTGTTCATACCACATCTCTTGGAATTACGGGGAGAAAGACTTTCAAAGTACACTGCTGCTTTTTTTGGGTCAAAAATCAAACAGAAGTCATGTATATAAAAAGCTGTGTTTTAACACGTGTTTCTGATCTACAGGAGCCCCTGCTGGAGATGGAGGAGCGTGTAAGAAATGAAGGCAAATAATGACCTGCAGATTTACTACAATGAATAGATTCTTCAGGACACACAGCCTCCTGTGAAGTTTTTTTTTCTACATGCCTGCTTCTATGTCAGTATGTCACTCTCAGACTGCAAAAACGGGAGCAAAGCCCAAGCGGGCCTCGACAGCATGTCCATGACTGAGAACTGTGGGAAAAGGCCCATCTGGACATTGTTGGACTTCAGGCACACGAACATGACTGAAAACCCGGATGTCAAGTGGGTTCCGCTGTTGCTGCTGACGAACCTGCGGAGTGTCTCAAAAGTCAAAGTGGTTAGCTTCCTGATGGGCTTGACTCTGATGTTCCTCATCATGGCCTCCTACATCCTGATGTGGGACAGGAAAGGGCTCCTGCTCACCCCCCCGCCCTATCAACTCCGGCCCGTGGTCGTCCCCACCAGCACAGCCGTGGCCCAAGTCGCTTGTGAAAAGAAATCAAAAGACATGACACTGCTGGTGAAATGCATCGCCTCCAAACTGGAATACACACCCAGGAAGGTGCCTGAGGTAAAGGACATCGTTGGAATGGACTCCCGTGTAAGTCTGACTCACTTATTTCGCTGCACTGAGAGGGACGATTCAAATAAAGGATATCATTTATCGTTGCAGGCTGCAACATGCAGTGTTTTCCCAGGACAATACACTGGAATGTATTTATAAGTGACCGCTTTGACTGCTTTTTGTTGTGGGAGACTGACTGAATAGCAAACAACTTACAATCAACTCTGCAGTAAACGCCTGTGATGCCGGGCGAAGCTCATAATGACCGGTGTTTGTTGAAACCGACAGAGGTGTTGATTCAAACGTCCAGCCAAATATCTGGCTGTGAAGTAAATATCAGGTTCCCCGTGTCAGTAACTGCCTGTAATCCTCCCGTGTTTGATGCGTGTTCTCATCGTTCGTCTTCACGTTACCCTTCGTCATTTTGCTGTGTTTCTGGCTGAGGCATCATTATGTCTGATATACTGTACATCACAGTGACGTAAATCTCAATTACGGAGGTGGCGACGCAAGTGAGTCAGTTAGTTGAATACCTGCGTCGGTTTGTTTTTGGAGTTTTAATACTTGTGTCAGGAGAACTTGTAATGACTGGTGTAAAGTGTTCTTTAGAGTTCTTTCCCTGATCTCATTTTGTTCCTCTCTGCAGCTGTTCTCCGTAATGCCTCGTCATTTCCTGCCCGGCGTCAAGAGCCCTTGCTGGTACGAGGAGTTCTCCAGTGGACTCAAAGCTGATCCGTACAGGAGGAACCTCTTCGCCATGCGCTCAAAGAGCTTCAAGGCCGTGTGCGACCACCTGAGGACTAACTTCCACAAGCACTTGTACCACCGAGGAGGCAAACTGTTTCGCCTCCGCTGCCTGCCGTTCTTCTACATCATCGGCCAACCGAAGTGCGGCACGACCGACCTGTACAACCGGCTGCTGCTGCTCCCAGAGCTCAAGTTCAACAGGATGAAGGAGCCACACTGGTGGACCAGGAAGCGCTTTGGTGAGCCGTTAGTTAGTAGATGGATGGTGTTCCTGTATGTTTGGGTGATGATGGTGAAAGCTGGCTGATCGATTGAAAGATAGTGGGATTGAATTCATCCAAAAGAAAGAATATGGCAGAAAATATACTGATTTAAAATAGTCAATTGAAACAACTATTTTTCAGTTGCTTTCCCTGGCCTTACAATAAAATAGTTATTTAATATTTTTGGCTATATTTTTTCAATGTTTTCTGAAGATTTATGAACAAAGAATATAAGGCATTGATAAGGCTTTGTAAATGTGAAATGAGGAAACCCAGTGGAACACTGGATTCCACTATTGCACCCATATTCCTTTATATTCGGTTGATCAGCAGGTTGGAGCATTAAATTCTAATTCAGAATTCACAAAGAAAATAAGATCAAAGAGGTCATTATTTATTTTATTCAAGCTGCAAAGCTTGAAAAATAACTTCATGACTATAACTGAAGACCCTCAGCAGCTGCTTACTCTGAGCAGACAGCCTGTGTCTATTCTAACATTCCCATGTATGCAATATCTTTTGTTTGAGCATGTACTTTGCAAAATGGAGTAAATGTGTTGTATGTGCAGGTAGACTTCTGATTATTCCCCAGTAACGGAGGCTTTTAAATCCTCCTCAACCTCATTCAAAGCTTATACAATCCATTGAATGAATTTGATGGTGAAGAAGTCCATAAAAGAGCACATAATGAGTGTTATTTTGCTGTACCTCGGGCTGCAGGTTATATCCGTTTCAAAAATGGCTTCCAGGAAACTTTTCCTGTGAAGGATTACCTGGATCTGTTTGACTTGGCAGCCCACAACATCCAAGAAGGAATCAGTGGAAATTCATCTGGAGACCACCGCACACTCATAACAGGTGAACACATGTGACGGTTTGGTATTTTTCATCAGATGGAATAATGTGTCGCCTTTTCTACGTTTCATTTGGGGTTGTCTGAGGACATTTGAACAGCAAAAACAATTGGCTGCTGACCATGACGCCTTTTTTTTTTATTATTGGCAGGCTCAGTTTTGTTTTTTGTTTTGTCAGTGGATTTCCCACAAGTGGCTCCGACCTCAGTGGCGCTCACATAGTCTAGATATTCTGTGGTGAAGAGAACAATATGGTGTTTTTGGAAGTGTAATCTCAAACACCCCTAGGCTCTGTCACATCCACTCTCCATGCATCTCTGGTTATAAATGAGACCGACTCCAACTTTAGGCCTGGCCCTGAGAGAAAGCAGACAGTACCCTCTAATAAACAACGACTTCAAGAAATGACATTTTCAGAGTGAAGTATTGATCTTATTATTAACTTGGCTTTGTAGATTCTCTTGGAAGAAAATGTGCTATTTGACGTTGGTTGCTGAAGTAAAACAAAACAACACATTTTGAATTTTTGCTTGGTTACTTTTCTTTTTTTTTTTTAAATCTAAAAAGTCAGAAATAACTTCAACTATAGATTTGGAGGACAAAATGTCCCCAGATAAGGAAAGCTTGTGTAACACGTCTTGCATATTTTGGTTAAGTTCCAGTTCAGCTCAACTTCGATACATTATGCTTCTGCACCGCTCGCTGCATTTTAAAAAAGCTGCTGTTACCCAAAGGCGACGCTCAGACTGTCAATGTCTTGACAGGTGAAGCGAGTGCATCCACTATGTGGGACAACCAAGCCTGGAGCTATCTTCACCGAGACAGGGAGGAGACGTCGCCTCCGTTCCTGGCGCAGGACTTCATTCACACGGTCCAGCCCGGTGCCAAAATCATCGTCATGTTTAGAGATCCAGTCGAGAGGTACTGTGGAAAGCATATTTGTTTGAAATCATAACTCCTATTTGTTGGCTCGAATCTTCCTTTTCATCGTTCCAACTGGCTTTCAACTCCTGTCTCTTTCCGGTCCTAGACTTTATTCTGACTACCTGTACTTTAAGATGGCCAACAAATCCAGAGAAGACTTCCACCAGAAGGTCGTAGAGTCTGTCCAGTTGTTTCAGTCCTGCCTGTCGGAGACGTCACTTCGTTCCTGCGTCTACAACACCAGCCTCTCCAACGCCATGCCGGTGAGCTGAAAGCCTGAATATCAGTTCACATGACAATAATTACAGCTATTTTTAACTAAACCTCACAACAAACCCCTATTTTCTTCCACGAGACTGCACTCTCGTTATGTGCAGGGAAAAATACAACCAACTCGCTGACCAGAGTCACTTTTAGAGTCACCCTTACATCCCATCAGGCAACGCTCCCTCAGGAGGGAGCAGAGTTACGAGCTCTGTCGGTTGTCACCCCTAATGACAACATGTCGGTGACAGCACTGTTAACAAGGAAGATTGACTGCAGTAAACGCAACAATCAGCTGGACCTGAAACCATTGGAACAGCAGCAGAATCAAAACACTCTGAGAAACACCATTAGGTTCTTTTTGTGTACTCGACTGTCGGGTGAGACTAGGATGAAGCCTTTCAAAATCTGCTTGTGCATCATGGCACAGTATCTTAATGTAGTGTTGCACCGTGGTGCCCTCTTGAGGACTCTGTATGTCAGTGCAGCTCTCTCTTCATTTTACGGTTCAACACAGGAATTAAACTGGCTTTTTGAGTCAGACTTTGAAAAGGCACAAAATGAGCAATACAATCATTACATTATTAATTTAATGAATATAGGTGCTTTATCCTTTAAAGTGGGTTTCCATCTAGCATCTACATGATTTGGTCTCCCACCTGTATGAGTGCTGTTGACTTTTTCTCACCACAGGCACTTTGAGGACTTCTTGTTCATGTTTAATCAACAGTTGACGTTTTGTAGTTCTAGTTGACGAAACAATCTCACCATAAGAAAGTTATGATGTTGACTAATTTGGTTTTTTTCCCCCCAGGTGCGGCTAAATCTGGGGATGTACATCGTCTTCTTGCTGGACTGGCTGACGGTTTTCCATAAGGACCAGATTCTAGTCCTTCGACTCGAGGACTACGCAGCCAACCTCAATGTGACAATCAAGAACGTTTTTGATTTCCTGAGTGTGGGTATGTGTTCTCCCTGGCTGTATGTTTATGTGGTTGTTTCCGTCTCAAGTGTCCACCTCTGTATTGTAAAGGACTCTGACATCCTTCCTGCAGGTCCTCTGTCGGAGCAGGTGGAGGCAGCACTGTGCAAACGGCCCATGTCTAACACCCGGCGGAAGGCAGACAGGAACCTGGGTCATATGCTTCCAGCCACCAGTGACCTCCTCAAGGAATTTCACCAGCCGTTCAACAACAAACTTGCCAGGGTGTTGGACAACAAGGCCTTCCGCTGGAGTAACACCTGAAGGGGCATGAGCATGCACGGAAATGTGGACGTAAATGAACTAGAGCTAAAGCAGTAATGCCTACCGATGGAAATACAGTGGGAGAACTTGTGGGTTATATGAAGGTCTGAATAAGTGTACGGGTTTTGTTTGTGATATTTATTTGCTCTTGAAAGAATGTGAATGAATCAAGATGATAATAAAAATAAGCTGAATTTGTGTTTTAATTTGATGCTTTCACTGTGTTGAATATCATGTGGTCATGGTACTTTGCTTTTAACTTGGCTTTTATGCAAAGAAAAACTTTCTACTGTCCATTTCACATGAATATTAGCTAGAAAGGTGCACAGAAACTAATATAAACTTTGCATTTCAGAGCATCCAGTAAGTCAACAGACCTCAAATTAAAAGGATACATTTTATAGTGGTTTTATAGCACTGGTTTGCACACAAAGTGACTCATCAAGGGACATTTCGCAAGCCAAGATACTTCAATACCAGCAGCTGAAGAGTTCAAACGTCTAACACCAACTGACCCGATAATGTAGTCATCGAGTTCATGTTTTATCATTGACCACATGAGGGCGCTGACACACAAAACTCCAGTAGCTCCACATCCTAACAATCTTCCACAGACCTGCTGTGAAACAATACAGGTCAATGCAGCCATAATAGATTCAGCCTCCTCATACAGTATTTTATATGATCTTTCTTTTCTCTCTTATGAAATGAGCTTTGCGTACGTTACATAAACACTTCTCTGCTGTGATAATGTGCATTGACAACATGATTTTTCTCATAGATGCGACAGACTTCAGGGAGCTGCAGGGCTGAAGACAAACCAAGGAGGGTGACGTTCATTCATTTTGTCGAGGACGTTCGATGTTGGATTGTACGTGTGCGTATTTCAGGATCCCAGTTAACACAGTCACACTTGAGAACTGATGTGAAAAAAACTGCTTTAACATCATCATGCAGCTTCACTACAGCAGCTGGCGTCCAGTGCCTTGCTCAAAGGCACATTAAAGTCAGTCACTTAGAGTGAGGTGTGGTTTTCGATTCACTCCTAAACTGTTGCACAGCGATAAACCATGTTTTCAGCAGCACAATCTACTTATATATCATCCTTCTCCGACCCATCAGGCCTGTTGTGTCTTTGCAAACATATTTTCCCAACAGTGATAATGGTTTAATAGATGAATATGTTTCTGTTTATTCACACATCTGATCCTTTCGTTGAAACGTCTACTTGGTTATGTTTGGTTCTCTGTTGCTCCTTTGTGATTACCTGAGCTAAATTAGGCATGTTGGATAGGGAAATGGGCAATTGAAGCTTTGGTGCTCATTGATTAGTGAATCAATGGAGAACACAATGAATAGAAATCATTCCCCAGACCTAGCAGCAGAAGCTCCAACCTACTGAAAGAGACAGAGGTACAATGGAATACTGATTTATATATATATATATATACTGGTGAGTGGTCAGGGCTAACTTCATACTTCATCTGTGCTGAGTGAAAAACAACCCACTTATCTGCAGACTTGTCCGTTCCAACCACAAAAGTCTGCACTTGACCAGAAAACATGTTTTGTACTGGACAGATAGTGGAACAAATCATGCTATTGTCCAATTTACTTTTGTACCAAACGTTCTGTTATTTATTGGTTTTCTTCACTGTCCTCTGCTAAAATGTTTGTTCTTCAATGAAAGCTGCATAACCTTTAAAAAGTCCACTGTAATTGCTGTTGGCTGTCAGATGTGGAATTAAAACTTGTCTTTGGTCAACAGGAAGTGAAGGAAAAATGATGTTACTGCAGACGACGACATAAAAATAGTAAGTAATAGTGCATTAACATCCAGCATCAAGCACCTTTCAGTTGCCAGCTGAGAACAGCAAACTGCAGACATCTGGCGCTATGATTCAGATAGTACTCAGCCCAATTAATCCAATTATATGCCGCCTCATCCCTGCTCTAATCAGACAGAATCAGACCTGATTCTGAGTCATTCTCTGAATTGTCACGCCACAAACATTTTACGATTCATATGGTAACTTTTAATTGGTCTGTGAATCGTGATGATGATTTATTGTTAATATTTTTCAGCAGAAGGCTCTTAACCACTTCAGCCGTAGCCCTACAAAACATGCTTAAAATAAAAAAAATCAGCATTAGATCCTCAGCCATCAGGCTTATGCATCTGGTCTCCTTTGAAAGGTGAGATCCTGTGAAATTTGAATCCTTGGTAAGTTAAACATTTACCATTCCAGAGTAGATGGAGATGCAATAAAGGAAAACATATGCTTTTTATCCTCACCTAGTGTATATCTTAAATTCAAAGGTAAAAGCATCATTGTAACCAAGAAGAATGTATACTAATTTCTCATAACTATGTATTTTTTATTACGGGACTGTAAATGTGATGAAAATACACCAGAACAGACCACTAATGATACATTTTAGGTTTAAGGTATACTCAGTGTTCACACACATTGATTAATCCTTGGTACAAATAGCATTAACCCCCAGAATCATGGAAATATTAATAAAGACAATGAATGCTGATCAATGAAGAGCTCCACGCAATACAGGTAGATAAAAGGATGATGCCAGGGCCCGAAGTGCTCTCTGAGATATCCACAGATTCGTCTCAGCAAGCTGAATATATGTTAGGAGGCTTTTTGGTGTTACTGCTTTGATACGGCCACCAGGTGGCCACGAACAGCCAGAGCGTCCATTGGTCAGTCAGACTTGAAGATGGCTGCTGACTGCAACTTCCTGTTTGCCCAAGCTTTAGGTCTACTCTAGAACGTAAGTAACTAAAATCTGCTCTTTGGCAAGAAGGTGGATTTGTATCAGTGAGACTGTAATATGTGGAGTTTGACTGCTTTGTTTTCCCCGTTTATAGCAGATGCTGCTTTTTTCAAATGTAGGCAATTTAGAAAGTTTCTAGTTTGTAGACTGATGAGGACTTCCTGCACCTTTTGAACTCAACTTGCTTATATTCATGAATATGTTTACACCTTTATTGATAAAATAAACACATTTGGTTTATGGATATAACGTGCATATCTTCTATAAATAGACCATCTTCCATCGCAACATTTTGTGCCACAAGGGTGGACCTGGTTCTGAACCATGTTCATAGGGACCAGTTTGCTACTGCTAACTGAAATGCTAACAGTGCAGGACTTCCACACACTGAGGGAAACCTTTATATTAAACTTGAATCGGTTTAGCTGAAAAAACATTGCATTTTAAAAAACCCAAACAAAATACAAGGAATGTCAGCACAGAATGAGCCAACACAAGACCCCAGAACCCTCACTAGACAAGCCTAAGCCTTAAAGGAAAAATCCACCGTGAAGCCACACGACTCTTAAACAATAAAGTCAGTATATATGAAAATATAAAACTCTCCCTTAGGTAGAAATCAGAGCATCAAGACATGAATTGATGACATTCTCAGCCAGCTAGTTGTAAAAGTTGGCTCCAGAGGCTCAGTTCAATCAATAGAACTTTAGTTGAATTTAACAAGCAGCAGCATGCCAGTGGTCAGTCAAAGAAATGCACTTTTTCTTCTTCTATCTGCAAATAAGGGGAAAATTGTATGTTTAACGGGCAAAATATTGCACCCAAACATAAATACCAAAGCAATTTCATTTGAATGCAGGAAATCAGTGAATCGGAAAAATGTGAAAATCCCTATGGGCTCCGTCATCGTGTCCCAGGAGCTGTTCTATATGTGGAACAGCTCCAGGATGATCACCACAGTCTCGCTCTCTGTTTCCACAGAAAGTCGGGCCTGATAAAGTTAAAACTCTGAAATATTACGTGAGTCACATTATCAAGGGGATTTTCATTGTTGATTATAATACAAACATCTCACTGTGTGTATTTGTTGTGTCTGGCCACCCATCAGCAGCGACAGTCACTCAGCTACATCTGAAGCTTGATTCACTTTTTTGGGCTTGCGGAGACAAACCGCGTGAAAGAATGATCAGGATCAATCAATGTGTACTACTGGGCCCGAGCAGAGGCAATCAGTCATGGTTGAACTGTGCTATGACTTCAATTTCAGCGAGAGGAAACTCATCCTGCTATCTCATTTGATTGCACAACAGAGACGGCCACTGCTGGGACTGTTTATTTAGTCCTGTAAACGGAGAAAGGGAACATTTCCATGATAATTTTTTTCTCACAAAGAAATACATATATGAAATACACAATGTGCAAAAAGCCAGATGTCAACGCATGCAGGTGTTTTTACTTTGATTGTTGCCTTTCTACACAATAAAGCAGAAAAGCAATCACACAATGCAGAGATAGGAACTTATTTATCTTAATTTATGTATTATTTATTTTCATTCACTTAATTTATGTTCAGTTAAACTCTTGCGGTCAGATCGTAAATATCCCCCAAAGTAATTTTAAAGTTATAAATAACACTGTGTGACAGCCTCACATTAATATTCTGTATCTACTTGATGCCATTTAGAAGCTCATCTCTAACATGTGGTGTTCCATGAACCAGACATGCACCAGTTGAAAAGTGCATGAATATAATCCCTTAAGGACATAACCAGTCGTATTAGCATATATCAAAAATAGTTCCAGTTAACAGTTAGTCTTCTGTTCTAAATCCTCAATCAATGTGCTAGATATATTTAAAAAAAACATTAGGTTACCTGGTAACCAAGTGAGAAAACAAAACAAATGTCTGCATGAAGGTCAAGCCCTGAATCGTTGAAATCCTCTGACACACAAATCCCAGAGAACACTTAAAAGCATTATGAAAGCATTTATTTTCAAGATAGAAAAGCAAAAACAAAATATGTGAAACATACAAATCGATGCAGACAAACGTATGTTATGTTATGTGTTTCATCAACATAATGTATAATTGTTATTATTATTATTAATTTTATTTTTATAATAATAATAGTAGTAGTAGTAGCTCTTTCTTATCTTGACTCTAACCAGAAGACAGTTTAGACCTGGTGCTTTTATCCTGACCCCCCTTTTACAGGGGCTCCAGAAAGGGGCTCCATTGTCTCCAGGTCTTTTCACTGCTGAGGTATCTCCTAATGATATGACTTGATGACTTGATGGATTTCCTCTAAGCCGTGGGCTCTTAGCTGGCTGAAATAATTATTGTGTGGCTCTCTGTTGTTCGCTGTCCTTTTTGATAGATTCCCAATCCCTTCCCATTGGGTTTCCTCTGTCCCTTTATAATGGCTCTCCCTTACTTTTCTCTTTCAGATTCCCTCTGTGGTTGAGGGTATCGACTGAATGGAACGGGCTTTAGATAGGGCCATATATGGTGACTAGAGTCACATCCTGTTGCATTTGCACATTCTGACACTCAGTATAAGCGGATATTCTGGGGTGTTTTTCCCCTTCTTACTGGCAGGGCATGAAACTGTGACTCCTATCTGTTGAAATATAACACAACCCTGAGTGGTTTCTTCACTTCTGCTATAGCTTGAACCGTCTCTCAGCTCTAATGCACCTTAAAAAAGGAGATGTCCTCTCCGTGTCAGTTAAGATGTGCCCTTCTTTGGTCTCAATTATTGTCTGATGGGATTTCTAATGGTACCTCATGTCAGAGTGGGTCTTTTTGACACATTTTCTTTATCACACACAGCCTTCACTTGAGCTGACAGCAGAGTAATGAAAAAGGTGGAATCGCCTGTCAAATGCATTTCATAACACCAGCTTAGCCGGAGGGTTATCAAAGGGTTTTTATAGCAAAATGGCACAAGGTAAAGGTCCAACAGTGTGTTTGTTTGATGTAAAGTGGCTGTAAATGGAAAGATGAGAATGATTACATTGACACAACTAATAAAGCCATGGACTTTAAAATGCCTCGTGTCATAAACGCATGGATGGATTTTGTGTTGTACGAGTGGATTTAATTTCGATTGAAACACCGTCGAGACAGATTCATAGATTTGAGTCGGGAGACTGCGTGCAGCACTCCGTCAATGAAGTGGGATGCAGCTGTCTGAATATGTGCCTTGTGTACTGGGCGGCACTGGTAAACATGGGCAGCATGTTAACTGGAGACATGTCTGAAAAGACCAGGCAGCATTTGTGGCACTTAGCTCGGTATCAGTTTGTTTTAACAAGTTGTTCAGATGCAGCCAATTGTATTGTTCTTCCTCAGCCCATAATAACATGTAGCTGTGGCTGAGATCACAGGTTAATATTTTAATGAACAAAAAAAATGTGTTTTACAAAGGGGGTGTATATATATGTTACATCTTACCATACAACATTCTAATCAAAAGTGTGTTTATTCACCCCTCTGTGTGTGGCATACTGGAGAATATTTATCTTTATGCCACCCACACAATCGACTGAGATAAATGAAACGGTGAGCTTTTTTCTTTTTCCCACATGAGACCTGTATTTCACAGAGGAAAGTCAAACCACGTGAAAAGATAAAATAAAAGTCACACAGTCTCTCCGTATTCATCATCAGTTTGTATCATGATTCGTTCGAGCTGATCTGCGCTGTCAAAAAGTAAATCGCTTAAATAAATCAAATGTTATCATTTAGCTCATTATTTTTACATCACTCAAAAGTGGACCTGCTGTATAGCCGAATCACTTAATGACCAAAACTTTCTCCAGTTAGTGTCTTCTGATCATTTAACAGATGGTTGGGGAGTGACTCACCCGGAACACTGAAGCCACTAATGGACTGTGGCACTGACAGTTAAAGTGTGATCATTACTGCATGCCATGCAGTAGTACTTTTGAGCAATCTTTAAGAAACCCTCATGATACCCATAGCAAGTATCTGACTGCACGTCGATTCACTTGATATTCACATGCAAATAAAACGGCTCGCGGTTACACCTTCTCTGCTGTCTTGAATTTTGATGAAATAACAAAAAAATATGGAGCATTTTTTTTTTGAAGCCTCTGATCTATTTTAAGCACAAAGTGTTGCAGAATTCACTCCGCTGGAGTTTTGCTTTTGTTTGATGCAGAGCATTACTCAGCTGTGGATGTGACTCAAGATAGAAGGAGCAGCCAGTGTCTCTGCACCAGCTGAGAAAAATAGAATTTCACAAACAAAACAGTGACTTAATTTGAAGAAGACATGCAGATCGTGTTCATATAAACATGCTGGAATGAGGTTATTGCGATAGAACACACATATGTGTTGGAACAGTGGAGGTGATAGAACTTATAGCTGGACACTGGTCTAATCTATTCATGTAAAGGTCAGATTGGATTAAGTTCTTAAGTGCCTTTATTTGCTCTTATCATATGCAGAGTGCTGCCAGGCAATTATCTTTTATTGCAGAAGAGAAAATGCTATTCATTTTTACCCACATCCTTTAAACTCATTGCAATGTCGGATGGAAATATCTTGACTATTTGATGGACCGCTGTGAAATTTTCCACAGATGTTCGTGTTCGCCCCTGACATTTCCTGCAGCATCACCACCACAAGGTTGACATTTTTTCTTTTATCTCAATAACTATTGAGTTGATTGTCAATAAATCTGCTCCAGTTATCCATGGTCTCCAGGGACGAATGACGTCGGTGATCCACTGATCCCTCCTATCGTGTCGTCAGCTGGTTGACATTTGTGACTCAGAGTGAGATGTCTGCCAACTATTGGATTATAATTTAATTTAATACTGACAATTTCTGCTGTAGACGTGGACCCTTGGAGGGGAACTCGCCCTTATGGTGGATTTTGAACTGCGTTATCTCTTAGTCGAATTGACACAATTGTCCTTATGAAACCTTTCCGAAATGTATTGGATGAAATCAAAAGAATAAGCTGTGTTTGAATGGACCGAAGGGTCTTCAGAACGGTTTATTAGAGCTTTGAGAGTTTCACTTGAAGGCAATGTTTGTTTTTTTGTTTGTTTTTACAACCGCACGGCAATAACTAATAAAGCATTCCGAGGCAGAAATAGATGGTCTTTTTTTAATTTGTCCTGTGAGCCGGGTAGGCAGTTTGCTCGAGGGACGGGGAAATACCGTGACATCTGGGTCCAACATTCCCATGATTCGCTCTATGTGCCCGGAGTCAGTCCGACAGTTCAAGAGTTATGGGCGAGCCTTCCAGAGGTTGAGGGGTTGAAAAAACACAAGACTGAGAGAAATGAGACAATGAGGCATAATGGATAAGCATATAAGCTGTCGCTTCGGGTTTCGGTTGCCGTGATCGAGTGATATGTGATGTTTGAACCCCCAACTGATGTGCAACACCTGCTGTCGTATGATTAATGAGCTTACCTGAGGGAGCATATACAGCGATACGCCTTGTTTGGAAAAAGATCAGTCAGTTAAGTTTTCTCAGAGAGTTGTGGATGATTCATCGCTGGTGCAGCTCAGTATGTTGCTGCCACTGATTATAAGAAGTTGCTGTTCGTGGGTGACTTGACAGCCGCTTGCTCTTGCTAGTGAGTTAAAAAAAAATCATAAATTCTCATGAATTGAGGAAGTTATTAGGCACATGTCTTTTCCAAATGCATTCCACTTATTCAATGTTCCAGCCAGGGTATTTTGTGTGATCAAAGGTTGTTGTTGCTTTACCCCGCTGGTTCCTTCATACCACATTTGGACATGCTGTATGTCACTTTGTAGCTTTACATAAGGAGTTGTAATAGCAGAGAGGCTGCACTGTGGCTGTGTGGCAGTGAATGTGACGCCGTGTTGTAGGGACAACCTTTATTTTATGATGCTGGGAGAACCACTCTTGCTCTCTCGTTGGTTTTCTGTAAAGTCAGCTATTGCACTCATCCTCCACTTTTCCTCCACTTTTTTTGTACTTCCTACGTGCTGCGGCTTAATCACAAGGTCTGTTTGGCAGGTTTGTGTCTGCCTCGCACTCACTCTGAGTATTCTGAGGAGATTATAAGATGTACGCACACCTCCAGACTGGGGAAACTTCCAAAGTGTGGGGCTTCTGTCCACTTTAATTGCCCTTGATCAATGGGCACTACTGGATAAAATAAAGATATATGCAGCTTCTGCCCCTCTTAGTGAATAATTGATTGTAATGTCATGATTGTCTCATGTTTGTGCCCAAGACAGAGGATAGAGTTGCTTGTTATCAAAGTGGGTTAATGGAAGAGAGTTTGCAAAGGAAATTTGGTTTATGATGAAGATAAGGGGGATAGAGGATGCAGAGACCCTGAATATTTTAGTGCTAGCAGCTGCATGGACGTGGTGAGGTAATGCCTACTGTCCTCTCTTTTTTCTTGGCTTCTTTTCTTCTTTGCCCACTCCCTATAGCAGCTCTACAATTAAAAAACAGTCTTCCTTTAACTCACAGCCCTGACGCTTTTGTAAAAAAAAAAAACTGTCTTTGTTCTGCTGCCACATCAACAGCAGCCGTGGTGGGTGGAACACATCTTAAATTATTTTTCAAATTAATTATTCCTTCTCCTTGACTTAATCAGCGTGGGAGAATAAAGGTGTTAAGATTTGGCAGACTGGTCTTTTGGTAAAGCATTGTTCGAGTAAAATTAGCTCAGGCCTCTTTTCAGGTTGTACAGCAATGAATACAGACGGTGATAAATGTGTAAGAAGAAACTGAGCTGAGGGGTTAAAATGTCAAAATGCACAGCATTTATTGCAATATACTCACAAATGAATTTAGCAAAAATCAGACACATTTTTGACCAAAAAAATAAATAGATTTGAATCCTTTTAAAGTCTTCATATGTCACAGTAAAGTAAAAACACAACATCCTGATTTACCAGTGTTGTCAAAATGAATCATTTTTACAACCCAGACAACACATTGCCACTCACGCAGTGCTGGAATGCTAATTTCACATCACTGAATAGCTGCTATCACATTCGAGTAATATTTCACCCTGTTTTTCCATGACGCAACAATACAATGTGGTGGCGTTACAAAATTAACATCACTTAAAACTTTCTTACAATGTGAGCAAACTGCATCACGGACTCTGGCGTCACACTCAACCACGGCACAGAATACCAAGAAAAATGACAGAATGTTTCCTCCATTGGGTTGTGATTAAATCAGAGAGCTCAAAGTCTAAAAGGCACTTTAGAACTCAGGCCCCACACCTGACACATACAGTCATTTCAATGAAACCACTGCTGTGTGTTCAATATGACTGTATTGTCAAACCGAACACCGGTTTTATATTATATTTTCGACACATACTGCTTTATCCAGACAGAGAGTTACCATTGAGGTCAGAGGTTATGCTTGAATTTAGAAATTCAGCCATTCAGTTCAGGTGGGATGTAAAACGTCTTATATTTAAATCAGCGATTTCATTTTTTATACACCATATAATGTACAACTACACTGTTTTGAGGTAATGAAGGTGAACACATCACTGATTTGTCCAAATCTTAACCCATCAGAGAATGTTAATACTAACTAATAAATACATACACAACCTGTATCCTGAGGTTTGGAGGTGGGGGCAACACTCCTCTTCCTATTTGGATTGTAGTCTGCGCCTTTAAGGGTACAATTAACAAATTAGTCGCCATTGTTTGCTTTCCGTGTTATACAGGCTATTTGATGCAGACAAGTATCCTAAAAATGAGCTCATAAGAAACAATCCAGATTTGCAGAAAAAGACAGCATTACACTTGAAATACTTAAATCCTACACACACAACCTACAAAAGTGGTCAGTCTGTTCTTCTTTAAAGAATATTCTTTATTTGTTTTGATCCTACTGACAATTATTTCCGATGTAGCCAAAGTCTTCTATAGATTATTCCTCTGTGCCTTTGGCCTCCATTATTGTCCAAAAACTATCAAAAATACATCTATGAGCACACGTCTGCACTGGCTGTCATCTTCCTTCATTACCAAGGACACTGTACTTTATTTTTACTTGATCTCGTGCTGCTGCTGTAGATATTCACTAGGGAACCAAATCTGCTGCTGAAAGTAGTCCCCTACAAACACACCTTTTAGGAAAAGTTGCAAAAAAAACAAAAGCAACTGAGCTTGGGGTGCCACGGACAGGCTGGGTTAGTCATGTTGTTGGGTTTGGTCTTTTCATGGAATTTGTTGACAATAAGAAAAATATTTCATACAGATGTCAATCTATTGTCACACCTCCGTCCTCATGAATGTTCACCTCAAATCCAAGACACCTCCAGTATAGTGACGTACCCTAATCGACTCTGAAAGTGATGACCTTCACTGGGGCTTTTCAGGTGTTGATTGGATGTTGTTGGTGTTGTTGGTGTTGGTGGTGTTGTTGGTGTTGGTGTTGTTGGTGTTGGTGGTGTTTGTGGTGATGGTGGTGTTGGCGTTGCTGACGCTTATCCCTGCGCCGTTCTCCATCCTGAGGGAGGAGGAGTTGAGCGGACTCCTCTTGAGGACTTTGTTCACCAGGAGGCTGAAGGTCTTCCTGTACTGGTGACGCAGCAGCGAGTAGACGAACGGGTCACTGGCTGCCTTGCTGTAGGCCAAACATTTGGACAGCACACCCCAGTGGGGGCTTATGGGCCCTGGGGAGACCAGCTCTACAATTCTTCCTCAAATAAAGACAAAAGAGAAAAAAAACACACCATCCATGAGCGAAATGCAATTCTTAGATCAGTGTAAGTGGAGTGGAAGACATCTGAAGCAAATGACCCTCCCCCAGTGCTGTAATATCTGGAAAATGTCACCATTTCCCTTCACTGAAATGTCACCACTATGTTGGGGAATGTCAACTGATGGGTGTCAGTTTTCCAAACATTTTGCTGGTTAAAACATAATTTTTTTTTTACAACAAATCCAGTGCCTGGCACATCTCACGTCCTAGTATATTATTTAAACGCAAAGTGAAAACTGACGGAGCGTTTGTTCTTCAAACTATCTTTTTAATTAGCGCAATCTCCTTAAATCTAACGTGTCTCCCCACCACGCAGCTCCTAATGTGCTTCCTCTCTCTTTCCACATTGTGGCACAATTCTAACAGCTTCTGACAGGTTGCCACCACTAATACTGGGGCTAATACTAATGAGAGCCAGTGATACCATCACTGACTCATTTGCTATCTCCCTGTCTCTCTCCCTCTCATCACCCCGTCTGTGGAAATCCAGGGACAAGGATCAGAAATGTGTGTCGAACCAATAGGCTATGGCGGTAAAAATGTTTTTACCAGATAACAAGACATCATTGAAAATAAGTATCGCCATCTGTATTTAGACGATAAGGCAAGTGTAAGCACATTAGTAGCAACAAGGTAAATGGGGGAGGGGGGTCCTTGGAGAGTTGTACTTATGAAGCTGCACGAGAAAGATAATTTGAATTTCAGTCTGTAGTTCAGTCTCCTTGACGATATATTTGAATCATTCCTTTTCAATCTTGTGATTCAAAAGACAGGAAAAATAGAGGAAACCTTCACATTTTGTGCATATACTGTATATGGTGTTAAATATCCCACAGGCATGCATCCCCCCTCCTCCCACACAGACAACAACCTACATACAACATTATAGATCTTGGCTCACCTTGTAATGACATAAGGGGCAAAGCACACCAAAAATGTGCCGATGAAAGTACTGATCTTCTTGGTGGCCCTCTGTCGCCTCCGCTTCTGCTCATCCAAGCATTTCTGTCGCACACTGCCAAAGCACACAAGGCACCATTATCTACCCAGGGGGCATGATCAGAAACATGCAGCCATAATGAAGCGGTCCACGGAGAAAACATGTGGGATGGACATGAAGGGAGCAGTGAACCGTGCCCTGTTATCTCCAGGGCTTACAGTGAAAACTGTTCAGATGTAATGGAGAGCAACCCAGAGTTGACTAAATCAGGGATGAAGAGCAAATGATAAAGGCCAAATTATGAAGAAGCCATTGTTGCCGTTAATGAGACGTGATCATGTCAACACTGACAGCAGACTTTACAGCGTTCAGTCGCCATGGAGCCCTTTATATTCAAGGGGCAGCCACATACCCCAGACAGTTTGTGCATATACTGAGGGTTTTTAAATGTCAATCCAACTGTCAAGGTGCAAAATAATAATAATTCATAGAAATTCAATAAATTAAAGAAAATCAGCAAAACCTCAATCTTGATCAACACCAATAAATAACATACATTGCTTATCAAAATTATTATTTTTCAGTCCATCAATTCAGCACAAGCCTCATCTCCTGCAGGTTGGTCACTATTTGCGTTTTGAACACCCCTTCTTTGGAGAACAGCGTCAAAATGCTTCACAAGGACAGAATGAAAGGGAACACATGGGGAAACATTCCGATGAAATGCATTAAAAGCACACATGGATGAGCCTGAATGCATCTCTGTGATTGTTTACCTGGGGTGGATGTCCACAAGCAGCACCAGCGTCTGCATTGTGATCACGTCGATGCGTCTACAGTGAAACCTCGCAACTTTCAGCACTTTCAGATACGTCACACACAACACGATCAGTGTGAGGAGGAAAGTGAGAGAGTGCAAAGCCACGGTGAAAACGATGAATTGCGTCCCGGCTCCCTTCGCCCTGCCGCCGCAGAGAGTGCACGACGCGTAAAGGTGATGGTAGCCGACCCAGGAGCGGCAGGTGGCCACCGTGGAGAAGCACAGCGAGTGTATCCACGTGTATGTGAGCGCGATCACCGCGTCCCGGTGCCGTATTCTCGAGTGGTAGCTCAGAGGGAACACCACCGCCACCCATCTATCGATGCTGAGCGCTGCCATGCTGAGCATGGAGTTCGTGGTGAGAAAAGTGTCGAGGAAACCCACTATTTGGCAGAAGGCGCCGCCTCCGGAATAGCCCGAGGTGATGAGCCCGACCAGAGTTAGTGGCATGTTGGACACGCTTAGCAACAGGTTGCAAAACGTCAAGTTGAGAATAAAAAGACCGGGTACCTGTTTGCGGATCTCCGGGTTGTATAGAAAGCAGATCAGCACCACGACGTTGGACAGCAGCGACACGAGGATAATCCCCAAAACCAAAACGGAAGCGACTATGTCCGCTGCGTCCATGGTGCTTCCTCTAGAATATCCAGACTTTTGATGAGTGCATCCACAGTCCTGACGCGAACTGTCATCGTCAGTTGCGGTCACAGCACATGCAAGTCCCATACATTGTCATGCTTACCGTCCCGATGTCTCCAAATGTCAATAAACAAAGCGATTCCTCCAACGATGAAGTCGTAGGGGAATCATTGCGAGAGTGTGTTCACCTGATTATAATGAGGAAATGTGTCTTTTTGGTCATGGGAATGGGGTCACAGCAGGAGTCTTTTTCTCGGGAGGCGCTGCGGTACTTTTTCAAGCTCCCTTGTTGCCTCTGCTCTCACAGCTCGGGGTTTCCTGGCTGCGCAATTGCGCATTGACGCGATGGCAGCTCTGAAAGCGGAGATGGAAGTACTTCTGGCTTTCGATCCCTGTCGCTACTTATATCGTCTTCTCTGCCAGAGTGTAGCGCGTTGGTGCACCCCTGTTCAAAAATAGCTTTTTGGTGCAAAAAATAGATACACGACGCACGGTTGCGTGCTGGCTGATGTCACGAGCATCACGTTGAACACAGCAGTTTTTGGAAACGAGATAATTTGTGCAAGTAATAGATACATATGTAAAGTTAAAATTGTGCTGTGTAGTTAAAGATTATTATTATTTTTTACTATTATTTTATTAGTTTTATTGCAAATCAGTGTCTGATAAAATCACCATTGTCATTTTATATGGAGCCTCATTAGTGCTGTGTTTTATATGGACGGCTACCCCATACAGATTATTAGTCCACAGTACAGTGGTACCACCGCCTCTGGGTTACAGCATATG
Source organism: Eutrigla gurnardus (assembly GCF_963514095.1). Classification (NCBI taxonomy): domain Eukaryota; kingdom Metazoa; phylum Chordata; class Actinopteri; order Perciformes; family Triglidae; genus Eutrigla; species Eutrigla gurnardus. The sequence continues at coordinate 13,173,477 of NC_139925.1, forward strand.
TAGCCTCCTGCCTTCCTCGGGAGGTCCCATTGGTGCCAGTGGGTGTGTGTTTTGTCAGGAGTATGAAAGTGCCAGTGGAATTGACCACCATTGCTAACTTTTTTGTCCTCCCTGCAGTGTGAATACATGTGTAAAATAATTCTCAAACTAAAGCTATTAATTGGAATCATGATATGCATAACAGTAGGTAGGCTATAATGAGCAATAAATAAATAAATCAGAAAAAATGGCCCCTGCAACGGACAAAGCCCCCCCTGCTGGCAGCAGAATAAAATGTGGTTTTAGCAATAGATCAACTGAGTGGCTAACGTATTCATAAATGTATATACTTCTGGATTAATGCATGTCATAAATCATGGTGTTGTTTATCATTATTATAAAATCTAAGGTCAATGACTGGATGTAATCATTTTAAAACGGCGTTTTAAATGCACTATTGATACTAGAGGACGCCGTGTGGTAAAACCAAAGCTGCAACGTCAAGTGCCCTGAGCGTGGGAAAACTCCAATGCGCATGTCCAAAGCCTTTGACCGTGAAAGCGGATGGTAACAAGCGGGGGCTTTGTCCGAAACGGAAGTCACCATGAAGAATACTATTCCCGGGTTATCTTTTTTGAAAGTCTGTTTGAGGAAAAGGTCGAGATAAAGTATCTCGGTTCCAACCCGCCGCGGGGTTTTGTAACCAACCTGCTGGCAAAAATACTCAGATGTAAGGTGGAGTGGTTCTCCAGGAAGTGCTAACTGCTAGCTTGTCGGAGAAGAGGGCTAACTCCCGTGTTACTCAGCGGGGATGGTACCAGGACAAACTACGGACTTTAAAGATCTCAGACATCTTCCTGAGATGGTTTACCAAACATGAAAGGAGCAAGACGACGCGGTGAACATCAAAAGTAGCTAACGGCTAACGTTACCCAAAGGGCCAGAGAACAGGTATGTGGCTTGTTTGTGTATTACCTGTCGGTGTTAAACTGTGAAAAATGTGAAATGTTGCATCACGTCAACATATTCTGAAGTCGTTATGTTGCTTAAATGCCTGAACGCCATTTTTAATATTATTTATTGACTTACACGATCCCCACTTTTGAATCGCTATGCGCATGCGCAACTCACTGCGCATAATGGCAAGCACAGCTTCGGTGGTGTTCTATTGGATTTATTCAACGTCTAGTCAGGCAGTGGTACAGTGATCACTGTGCTGAGTAGTGGACACCTTGAGAAAAGGCTTTTCCCAATTTACTAAAACAGTTTTTTTTATGGATGACAGGATTCATATTGACATTTATCATTTTCATCTGAAAGTTCATACATTGTCAAGCAGCACTAGTGAGTTTATTCTGTGAGTCGCTGCAATCTAGATCTTGTCAATGCAGTAAACTCCACTGATCTGGTACTCCAGTAGATTAGAACAAATGGGTCTGGTGTCATGTCTGAGGCAGAGCTGATCCTGGTCCTGCTGATGGTGACAGACATATTGATTCAATCTGAGGTGTTGGGTAGTGGGTGGGGTCTACAGTGTAAATAAACAGAGTAAGGAATTAACTTTTTATGTGAAGACTTTGATACATGACCGTATTATATTTTATAATATAGTTTCTACTTTTACCTTTATTTAATACAGAATAGTCTAATTTACCACTGTCGCAGACGACCATGCATTTCAGCTCTTTGAACATTTCAATTAACACGCTCAATGAGACCCCCCAGTAAGGTTGAAAGTTAAAATTACTCATTTGCTAAAAATGATTTGCCTCAGATTAGTTCCAGGGCCAAAGTCATGGATGTGATCTATTGGGTTTAATTGAATGAGCTTTCTTCTGTGTCTGGCTCCAAGGATAAGAGAAACCAGTCTATTTGTTATAACAGTGGTCACATGGTCAGCTGTCTACCCATCCTATAAATTATCAGTAATGACAAATTGCCAATAATGACTGGTGCAGACTTTCTAATTAATTCCACAGGGAGAGAGAAGCTTTTCTCTTCTGCCCTTTCCACGTAGTGTAGTAACAGCCGTTGAAACTACATTGGATTTTTTTCTCTGCAGTGCCACCCTAAATAGGATGAAGTTCAACTTAATTTGCTGCCAGACTTTTAGTTAATGCGGAGAAAGGTTACAGTTACACCCGTACATTTAATCCTCCAAAAGTCTCTGCAGAGCCCCGCTTTGTCATAATTCACATTTACAGCAGATGTATTTTTATCTCAATAATCCCAGAATTGATTGTTAATCATGCATTCCTTTTATATACATTTGAACTATGTTTCATTACTACATGATGGGTCGAAAATACATAATTGCCACTTGCAGCTCAGCTTATGTTGGCTCTCAACGGGTTGTTTGCTTGGCAATGCCAGTAAGCCAGCTATGGCTGCATTGTTGGTTCGTTTTGGTTTGGTTTGCTGTTCAGATTCTGTTTATGGAGTGCATGAATTTTCAGTGTTATGTTATGCTTCCGCATGCAGATGATGATGATGCTGCTGGCTCTTCTGTTTGCTCTGCTAAATAATCTCTATATCATTTGTAATCACTGTGTATCAATCAAATAGCATCGTTAGTAATACTACAAATATTGTATATTTAACTTGTGCTTACTTTGTTGCTCATATCCAAAGTGATTAATTTGATGAATACTGTGCTGGCTGCTTAGTTTTGGGCATTTTTCCCCCTGGCGGTTTGGAGTTGTTGTGGTGGGCTTTCTATTGGCTCATTGGCTTCTTTGGAGCAGCAGAACAAGCTGTAAACACAAGGATCATATATAATATAATGGTGAACATGTAAGCAAAAAAAGAAATTGCCTATTTATCTACCCATCTAGCTAGCAGACATGCAGCAACATTATCATTCATTTTGAGTCGTATTTCAGGTAACCTGATGAATGTAAGCTTAATATTTGCTCTCCTTTGAGCTCTGTTTTGGGCTCCACCAGCTACATTCCGCTACGTTCATCATTTTGCCAACTTTGCATGTCTGCTGTTCTGGTGCTAAGTGTACATCCTGGAGCTGGTGCAGTATGGTTTTGTCTTATAAAGCCATTTTTCAAAACCCTTAGAATAACTTGAAAATGCATCGTTAAGGGAAAAGCAAGGCTGAGTTTCTTTGTTCCTGAGGCTTCCGTGGGCCAGCGACAACAAGTGTAATGCCAACCAGTTGAACGGTCTTCAGTCCACACGATTTGAGCCCGTTTGCAAGATCAAGTTGCAGTCAGTCAAAACAATATAATCAATCGTCAGCATTGTCTGTTTTGTGTAGCTGTATGAATTGGCTTATTAAAACTGAATGCAATATGGCTTTGTCTGCTTAGCCGGACATCTCCTGTGTCTACTTGCACAGTTGCTGCTTCATCAAGCAAATAGCTTCACTCCCTCTGCCACGCTGCGATTAGAGAAGACGTTCATACCATGAATGTTAACGTGAAATGAAGCTTATGCTTATTTCTCTGCTAGCAATGTCAGTGTGGTCTTGTTATTTACTCACAAGATAAATGTAACTCCAAATTGGCCATAACAACTGAATTTCAAAACCCGGTTTTTGTCTTTGTTTGCTTTTTTCTTCGTCTGACAGTGTCAATCGTCTACACCTGTGAAACAGAGCTTACTGTGCACTCCTCTCTTGTTAGACGCAGAACCACTTTCTCCCCGAATTTACTGTAGATCTGCCCGCTTTGGGTTATTTCTTTTGGCTAAACCTCAAATGGCTGGTTGTATCTTGGCTGTTCATAAATTCTCCCAGCGATTCCAGGCACAGTTAATCACGCTCACCCATCTGCTTTGATGTCCTTTCTCTGGTAATGAGTGTGACATCGCTGTACACATGCATGACAGTAGCTCCCAGTAGTTTCTTTTTTTAATGAAGCAAGGAGTCTTAATGAGAGATCATGTCAGCACCTTCATACACTGGGTATGTGCGGTTGGTATGTGATACATGTTCCTGATGTTGGCTGGTTGTATTCCATTATTATGCAGCATGCACATGCTAGTAGCTTCTCATTGTTAAGAATTTGAAAATATCTTAACAAATTGCTAGCTTCAAGCTACATGGAATAATAGTGATATTTTTTTTAATGCACGCTTTGATCAAATATAAATAATGTATTTATGTTACTAATTTCACCTGTCAAATAAGATTAAACTGTTCAGCTAGATGGCAGGAGGCTGAAAGCTCATTATGATCGATAACTGATTTCGACTTGAAATTCCCTAGTCCTTAACTCGCAAATCTTGTGAGAATGAATTTCTACAAGGGCAGAAATCTTTGAAATCCTTAAATATCTGTCGACTCTTGATTTTAAGAAAAGAAAAGAAGAAAGGAACAAGTTAGCTAAACATCCTCATGAGCATAGTAAATTAATCATACCATACAAACCATGCAAGATGCAGACAGCAGTGCTAGCAATAGATGACTCGTGCCTGTGGCTGAATAAGCACACGCCTGGCTGCTGCCCCAACTGGCTCATGCACATTTCAGAGGCTGTCTTTTCGTATTATTCTTTGTTTGTTTAGTGCCTCGACAGCCGTCTCAATTCTGTAGAGTAGGCTTCACGTCCACATCCAGGGCCGAGCTCCTTGTCCCGTGCCATGATTATTACTTTAAGCTGTCTGTTTGGTGACTCAGGGGTGCATCAAATACTAGAAGCACAGTTAAATTCATTTTATCTGACTACATATTTCTAAAAATATATCAAGGGCTCTCTATGGGGCCTTTAAAAATAAATAAGAATATACAACTATGTCATATAGATACTTACTTACTCATACATATTATGTCATTCTTGCTAATCTGAGGAAAATACATGATGCTTCACCGATTTGCAGAGAAATTGTTCTGCAAAATATAATTTTAAACTAAGGTATAATCTTAGCTTGTCCAATTTCACTTGTCTAATTTGAGCATGTCATCTTTTCACCCTTTTATGCTCCTTATATGTTGTTCATGTTATGGGTGACATTGTTCATTCCACACATTGTCAAAACAAATGTTCCCTTCATCTAAGCTAAGGCACAAAATGTCTTGTGAGAGGCATTTTGTACTCCAGCTCTTTGCATTTTGGCTTGGTTGTACAATTTTAGGGAAAGAATCATTTCTCTCTCCACTTGTGAGTGTGGGATGATGGTTTCAAGCGTACGCAGCACTAGAAGTAATGGGTTCAATAAGGAAAGAGGAGTCCTTTTTCCAGAAACCTAATGCATCATGTCTATTCAGAGAGGTGCAGCTGCTACTTTGGCATAAAAGCATATAGAAGGGAATGGAAACTTTTGATAATGTTTCAGTGCAGGCTGCCAGTCCACACAATACATAGTACCTAGTGTCTTCCTTAGCTCTGGCCATTCAAGCTTTACCAACGAAAACATGGGGGAAGCGTGACACTAAATGTGATTCATTGTTGCCAGTTCACTGACTCATCTCACCTCTGTGAAAAGCTGTGTTTAAGGCCTCAGCGTGGCACAGGGAGGAAGTTACTGCGCCCCTTCGCGGGGGAATGATGGAAGTGGGATCTGTCCTGTTTCTTTGTATACTCGCTGTGATAAAAAGCCGCCGCTGTCACACAGCAGTGGCACCAATCATTACACCCACACTGTCTGGGGTGTGGGTGGATGGTTGCGCTGATTTGTCTGTTCCCTTCTCCTCCCTGACAGTCGGGACTGTGCTGCTACAATTAATTACACTCACATACGGCTGTTTGAGCACACGGGGATGTTAGGGAGGGGGGACTTTAAAGGATTTCGACGTCTTTCCAAAATGTATTCGGTTCACAGTTCCTAATTCTGTGAAAGAAATACAAACCGATCATTTATATTTATAGAATATTTACTATGTGACAAATGAGTTGGTCATGTCTTTTGAACCTTTATGAAGTATTGTAGTTAAGCACTTTTGATACAGTGCTTCCCTCTAGTGGATGGGAAATGAAATGAAATGAATAACTGATTTCATTTGTCATAGTAATTGTATGCCATCATATATAATTTTTACAAATGAAATTATGTTTATTTCATTTTTTTAATTAGTAGGTACATATTTGTATTAAAATCTCAGAATGTGCCAAGTATATGTGCACAACACAAGGAACTTACACAGAAATGTAAATAACAGGACAAAAAAGATAAAAATAAAGGTTAAGAATAGGCAGCACTTTATTTTTTCTAGTAGTGTACTGTACCTACCAACCTTCTTATTCTTGACATCACCCAATTGTCTTTTTATAACATTATTGTGCACTAGTACAAAAAAAGACAACAAAGGTGTTAAAATAAAGGAAACCCTTTGAGATAGATATGTATTGTCCATCGAATTGCCAGCCTGCAGGAAGAAACTGTTCTTGTGTTTGGTTGTTTTGGCGTGTCACAGTGTTCCGTAATCACTACCAGAGGGGAGATAATACTAATAAGGTAATCTATTGAGGTGTTAAACATACTTAATTAGTTGTTGATTCAGCTGATTGATTTTCAAGTGAGATTCATCTGTTCGTAACAGTTGGCAGAGACAGGAAATGAGGGGGGGGTTGTTGTATTTGCTGCACCTCTGATCTCCATGGTGGTTCTTTCCTGTTTCGTCCAGAGGAGGGCACTCTCTGCTCTCTGTTCATTCTGCCAGCCAAAGCTGGTGGAGGTGAGCGGAGGTTGCTGTCTGAGCTGTCGGCACTCATTAGTGCCGTTTCATTAAAGCGATGTCGGCGGCATCAGCAGTGAGATGAACAGCTGCTCTGCTCCGGGGCCAAGTCAGCGACTGTACTTTCTCGGTCATGGAGGTCTGCAGGTTAACTGGCTGCAACCAGGGACAGAGAACAAAATCTTTTTTGTTTTTCTGAAATGCTCTGCAAAACTGTTTCATATGAAGATTGTAGCTACTGTCTGTCACGACAATATATAGGTAACATTTCCCAGTAATGTAAATGTATATTATCAGCCTGAATCATAATGTAATGCTATAAAAGAAAATATCATCCCTCCATTCTTTTTACGATGCTATAGATTTGATATATTTGCTGAAATATTACAGGTGTGTAAAAAATCCAGGGTGTGAGATTTTTGGGGAAATTATATATTTTCTTCTTTATGACAACATAACAACTTGAGAGATGGCATCACCAATGTTTTTCAACCACTTTGTACCTTTTTTATTTGTACAGATAAATCGCAGATGAACCACGAGAGCCGTATGCAGCTTACTCACATTAGCTTACATGAATTCTGGATATTGAAGTTAAGATTTGTACGGTTATATCACTCTCTGCCATGTGGGGGCACCAGTGTGTGAAGTTTTGCTTTGACATCTAGGATGTTAGTCTAAGTAAAAAAAAAAAAAAGTAATGTAAAATGGTTTTCCTGATTTGAAACCTGGTGTTGTACTGTATCACAAACCTGCTCTCACACAGAAAGCATTTGATCTTGTGAAACGTCTTAAAAACTGAAGGTCAACCGGACTTCTACCATCATGGCCTCCCTCTCCCTCAGCTCCTTGTGGCCTGACACATGCTCCACCAGCCACTCAGCTAGAGCAGGATTTGAATGGTATTTGGGGTCAAAACCACGATATCCCCCTTTTGCCTTCTTCCATTAATGGCCTATTTAGCGTACCGCCGATGGCAGTAAAGAGATAGCTGGCCTTTTATACCTTCTGACTGGATATATTAGCAGGTAATGTCCTTAAAGAGGATTAACGGATGAAAAGAGAGGAAAGAGAAGGAGAGTGGCTGAAAGCGCCGCGGGGATGGCATGGCAGTAAATAGGGAGGTGATAGCAGGGAGGACAGGAGAGCTTATGCTGCTTGTGCTGCCTCTGGCTATGGTTGGGGATTAGCCGCCCCTGTGGATTCTCTGGTATCCTGAAGCATGTTGAGTCATAGCTGTTTAATTGTTTGCATATCAATATGTACAACAATAAACGTTCTACGTGAGCAGTCAAGAAGTTGTTTGTCAAATGATATTAGGCGGTCTTCTTTTTGAAAATAAGAAAAATTAGTTGTCAAGGTCCATTAGTGGTTTAATGTTTAATGGTCTTCGCGTGGTGAACTTTTCCCCCTGATCCCATGTAGTCAGTCAGTCAAGAATGTCCTGTGGGTCGAGGTCAAGAGTCCCAACAAACCAAACAAATAATCATGTTTACTGCGTTCAGCAATTAACCCTCTTTTGACTTACAGGCATTCTTAAACAGGCATGGGAACCTTTAAGTGTGACCTTTCAAGAAAGTGAATGTGCATATGGAATATTGTGTAAATTATGATGTGGGGTGACAAGAGACGGCCCTATTTTCACTTCTCTACCATAAAAGTGAGCTAGATGGCTTTTTCAAGTCACTTGACGATGACGATATTTACTATTATCCCGTTAATGGAAATCCCCCACGATTGATTATTGTGAGTGTTATTAAATCCTGATGCGTGATAAAATCCTATATCGTCCCATCCCTAATCGATATTGTTTTTATTGTGTCCAACCGGTGGACTTCATTCCTCAGTGTCATTAGATCAATTTTGGATAATTTTTACAACTTGTTACATCTATTGCCGAAATTCAGTGCCAACACAGGAAATAGCCCTTCATGTAGCGAGGTGGAAAGTAAGGATGTGGAGGTCGGAGTGGTGGGATGGGTGTGCAAAAAAGATTTTGTGGAAAAGAGAATTTCAACAAACAGAATCAACCAATATTGATGTTCTTGTTTGATGATGAGTGACTCGTAGCTGATAGAAGATTACCATACAGTGTTTTTGGATAAAGTGAGTTTGATCATTTCTGCTTTAGACCTTACAGATGATGGTTTTGAATGAGCCTCTCAATCTAATCTGCTCCTCCCCGCCTCCACTGTTCTAACTGCCTTATGACTAATGCCCTGGACCCGAGGCCTCGGCTTGGTCCAGCTAAGCTGTTTTGGGGGGATTTGATCATGCATAGATGACATTGACTTAGAATGGGTCACTGCAGATTCTGCTTTAGCCACAGTCTGCTGGAAAGGAGTCAAGTGGAGGGCAAGCACCTGGGCTAGATGACCTTTACCTGCAGGGAGGAAATAGAGGGATCAGGAGGGGAGGCTGCAGAGATCTCGTTTGTGAAGAGTCGGTTTCAAAAATTTCAGGGATGAGTAAGTGAAGCATTTAGCATCGTGTGAAATCCCTTCATCAAACCCGCAATGGTACCATCCTTAATAACTCTCCGTCCATTTCCTCATCCACTTAAACCCCTGTGTGTGTGTGTGTGTGTGTGTGTGTGTTTTGTGTGTGTGTGTGTGTGTGTGCGTGTGTGAGTCACACGTTAATACTTCCTCATGCTCACTTGGGTTTCCAAATCTTGAAAAAGTGTGAGACTGTACTCTCCCCTGGGGAGGAGGTATGTACAAAATCTAGTCTGTGCCAAGACATCCCTGTGGCCTTCTCTGCTCTCAGCAGCACTGGGGATATGAAAGGAGCATTGTGTACCGCTTCACGCTCCATGGCCAATTGACTTCTTTTCCCATTAATCAAATGCGCTGTTTACCTAATCTTTCATAGCATTTCAAAACCATTAAATCCAAGGGGATTATCCTAGTATATCTGACGGTGTTTCTTTACCTCAGCTACAGGTTTTCCTGATAACACTCCCCTGTCTTTTGCTCCCTTTCCTCCTTCCTCCTTTCCTCTCTTCAGTCTTTATCACTTTCTTTTTCCTATTTCCACTTCTTTCCCTTTCTCAACTTTCCTTTCTCTCCAAGGATTACTCTCTGCATGATCTAAATGCTTTAGAGTGCAACCACACCATCTCACCAATGGCAGGTGTACCCCCCCTGCATACGTAAAGTATTCTTGTCCGATAAAAGCAGATTAAGCAGAAGGAAATGGGGTCAATCTGAAATTGGGTTTAATTCTGCACTTATCTGAATTCTTGACTGCTTTCATAGTGTGTACTTTTGTGTCTTTGAGCAGGAAGTTGGTGTGGGTTAGAGGGGCTACGTTTCGGAGAGTGTATCTCGCTGTACAGCTAAAAGAGGAAATTGTGAATTGAATTGCACTTAAAACCCCTCTTTGTAAAACTAGACGGAGAGCAAAGCAAATGCGCATGCCAGAGCTGTTGGCCAAGATCTGCAGGTAGGTTTATAGGTTAAAGCCCAGCTGCACTGCAGCTCGCTTTGCCCTGAAGCTGTGGGAGCATGCTTTTAGTTGCTCCAATCGGCAGATGACCAGTGTTGGGTCAGATCTTGTGAGATTCAGTTAAAATAGTATTTATGGAAATCTACATTTTTGCATGAATGAGTATGATGAATATGCGTTTGCAGGACATAATACATTTACTGCCATTTTATTGTCCTATCAATTTATGTTCATATTGAACAAATTTGCACCTCACAAATTTCGTCAAATGTTCAGAGCCAATGCGGGAACTAACATGTTGCAAGGCGGAAAGTAATGGAGAGATGTATGTTTAGCACATCTGACCTTTAAGCAGGTAGACATGAAGGTTAACCTTCATGTTTTCATCAACCATAACCACCCTTTGCCCAACTGTAATCATACCGTAGTTGCTGTAAACTGATTTTGTAGCAAGCAAACATTCATAAAAAGTTAGTATTGCATGTAATGAGTTTCACAGAATCATCAAATATTGACGTTCTTGTCTTGCTGATATCTTTGAACATTAACTCTTCAAATGAAGAATAATCTGGCCTCAAAATGATAATGTGCCTCAGATAACTTCCCAGTGGCGTTGTTTGTAAAGTAAGACGTCATATGGAAAAATTAAGTGCATGTGATTTTGTCTACTAATAGTATTTATCACTAGTGATGACCATATAGTCTTCTGTGCAAGTTGGCTTTACAAGTTTGCGCACACACACACACACACACACACACACACACACACACACACACACACACACATGCACGAGTGAGTCAGTCATGTTGATTGAGTGGCTGCTGATGATGCTGAGGGTTAATCTGTATTTAGTTGGTCCATCCGGATGCCTTAGAGGCCATCTTATTAAAGGAAATGAGACGTTGTGAGGCCTTTTTTCAACAGACAGTTACTGAGCTCCGTACGCATTCCTTCATGTCTCCTGCATAGTGGATAGGAGCAGTGCTGTCCACAGTGGGTCCTGACAGAACAAGCTAGACAAAAAGACCCTTGTGCTGGGACACATGTTAGAAAGGACATGCCAGCGTGTCAATCTGGTGCAATTTTGAAAGTTCATCTTTAAACCGAACGTGACCACCGCAGATGGCTGAAGTTCTGAGCTATTTGGATCAAGATAGCTGAAGAATCTAGAACCGTAATGCTTTAAAAGATTGCCCAACCCCTTCAGTTGCAGGGTGGAGGTTGGGAAAAAAAATGGAAACCTGTTGAAATAGGCTAATAACGTCTTATTCGGGTCATTTTTTGGCTTGCCAAAGAGTTGACTGTACGTTTAGATGAAAGGGTTTAATTGGAAATGATAACCTGCTGACAGAGGGGATCTGTCAGCCCACAAGCCCTGGCTGTCTGTCTGCCAGTACTGCAACAATATCCACAGGGAGATTGGCAGATAGAAGCTGCTGTCAACGCCCTCAAGCTCAGGGTTGTTCCAGTATAAGCCCTGCACTTGTGTTTGCTTCAGCCCGGGTATGTAGCACTATTGCCGGCTGTGTGCGAGTTGCCCTAAATCTTTTCACACACAAGTAAGCAGCACAGGTACACACACAAACAATTTCTGACCATTTTCATGCTGAGGATAAAAGGATAAAGACACAAGGGAGATGAGCATCGAGGAGCCTCAAATGCTTTCAGACCATCAGAGCAGTTCAACAACATCCAGGACATCAAAGTCACTTAAATATTTTTCATTCTTGGGGCCACAAAATACAGGGTGATATGACAGACACACAATAGGCCCACAGTTTCCTCTTGGCCCCTGCAGCAGTGTTGACATGAGTAGAAATTAAGTTATCACCCCTTTTTAAAGTCCAGACGGCTGTCAGACAAGGCCCAGTGGCACAGGGAAGATTCAACGGATCCAGCAGTGGGGCTGCTTTACAGCTCAGTCTCACGTCTCCTCTTCCACTAGTACAACACTGCCTGTCCCACAAGAATATTACTCCTATAATAATATGATACACATGGGACCGCCTTTTATTTATTTATTGTTTTCAGATCAATTTCATTCAACAATTATTTGTAGCTGACTTTGATGTCATAAACATTTTCCTTTAAAACATCATCTTGTCACCCTCAATAGGTTTTTCCAGGGTGTTTCAATCCAGTAACCTTTTTGTCAATCAGAGTGGATCGGACCGAGCCACTAGAGCCTGGCAATTTTTTTTTCATTACAAGTTTCCTTTGAGTTTTTTGAATGAAGCTTCCACCCTGCACTCTGCTGCCAAACTGCAGACTGTACCAGACTCTCTGAATGTGGTTTTTACCGACCCTGAATTTCTTGCAGCCAAGATTCCCACTAACACTCCCCCGGAGCAGCTGAGGGGTTCACCTCCTGGCTGTCTCCAGCACCTGAGCCACTCTTCCACCACTCGCCCTCGCCATGTCTAATTCTAAAGTGGTTCCCCCTGGTTTTCCAGTCCTTTGACAGTCCTCCTGAAGCATTTCATGTTGCATCTTCAGTGTATGGGACATTCACCACAACCTCAGACTCACCATACCTCCTTGGCCTATGGGTTTGGTCCAGGAACACTGGTCTGACCCTGCAGGTACTGGATTTCTGGGTCTGTCCGGATTGTCTATGGGGTTTCTACCCTGTGGTTAATTTTAAAAAGTTTGTTTACAGAAAACTCACCAGCTTAAAGTAATTTTGAAGAGCTGTACTCTTTGGGAGGCAGAGTGCTTCTTCAAAAGCAGCCACCTTAGTGTAATTTCCTTCTTCTTCTTCTACCAACTGACTGAAACAAATCAACAGTCACTAAGATCACCAAGGACTCTTTGTCAACCATGTTCGAGGGGATTGGTCACACGCATTATACTTTCATCATGTTGACCCCATCAAGGGTGTGCCCCACCCTAACTCATCCCTACAGGAACAAGCGTTCAGAGGTTCCTGCTTTAAAAGCTCACCATCAGAGAGCCACCATTTAATTACGACACACAGGAAATTATCCCTAGAACGGTCTCAGTGCTGATAAGAAGTCCAAGCCCACTGGATGACAGCTCCAGAAACCTGAGAGAACTTATCACCAAAGTGGAGGGTAGGGGCCCTCGACTGGGCGCCTGACAATCTGATTGGACTGTCATCCCCAGGTCATAATTAATATATTTATCAAATTAATAACTGAAAAGAAAATCTCAGCATCATTGGCGCTATTGTAAAAAGAGGCTTGCCCTGGCCCCAGAGGTGAACAGTGGCCAAATTCATGTGGCGGCTGGTTTCCCTTGTGGCTAATAAGACTGCTGTCAGTATAATGGGGGCTGAGGGGGGCAAAGTGAGCTGCCTCTTTTAGAAGCCATGACAGATTAATTGCCTCCCCCCCCCCCCACAGAATGAAACAGAATTTAGAGGAAGAAAAGAAATATGTTGCTGTCTGCTGACAACCACAACCACAGTCTTTGCACATGAATACTTGTTATTGTGTAGAGAGTAACACAAAACATGTACTGTACATCGCAAACAAAATTATTAGTTTTTTGGTTTGTTTCTAGCTTTGCGCTGAAAATTTGTTGCCGATATAATAGCACTTGTGTTTATTTTATCCACTTACTTCAAAATTACATTTTATTGGAAAGTCTACGTTATTTCATTGAAATAAACTTGTATTTGAGCAGAATTAATTTAATCAGCTGACCAGGCCACTGTGGATTCTCCCAATACTCCTGATAGCCAATTCCAGGTACAGTTTATAGTTATTTTAATACCAGTATAGCATAATTTGATGTTAAAACATACTATAAAAACCACAGGGCCTACTGTTACTCTGTGTGGACTGTTTTCTACTGAAAAAAGCTGTGAACACAACATGATATACAATCACATTAGGTGTATCTAGTCTACGTATTAGCAAGCATTTGCCTGTTAACAAAAATCTAGCTGATATTGCACAACACTAGCCTTCATTTGGAGATGTGTATCTGCCACCAGGCAGACATAGTTCAACATTCATTTGCCCTTTTGCTCTGATTTTGGTCTCCACCAGCTGAAGGAGATATCTGGTTCTTTAGGTGCTAAATGCTCCACTATGTTCACCAGGTAGTCACTGAAAAGTAGTTAAGTAGTTGCCAATTGCAGCTGAAAACAACGCAAGAGCGGTGAGTGTGAACCAAAACGGTTGTTTGTATAAAAAATATTGATTGTAGCAGCTGCAAAGGGGTTGAACAGTGATGTGTTAATCGTATTTTAACCGTTTGATTTTCCATATTTGCATATTTGACATACGTTTTAAGTTATGTTGATGCTTTCTCAAATAATCTGTTAGGAGGGTAATATTGTTCACCTCCCCATGGGGCTGCATATTAATTCTGACCCCAGACCCATTGCCATATCCTCTGCCGTGCAGGTGGAAAGCCACAGTGGGGATACTTTTATCGGGCATTCCAAGGGTACAAAAACAGGAAGGAGGGGAAGCCGAATTGTAAAGGTAACACTATCAGCCGCTAAAGTAGTCACAGGAGTATCGGTTTCTTTAAGCTGTGCTGAGCGCGGCACAAGATTAAGACGTGGATTACTGAACATTTACTTCATGTCACACAGACAGAGGGATGAGGTTTGTTCTATAAAGTGATACGGCACCCTGACCTTCTTGCAATCATGTCACATGATATAATTATCCAAAAAGGATGCGCTCGTAATTGCCGCGCGTTTCGGCAACCGTTACAGTTTGGATGGTGCAGCTTCAATTGAGGCTCAGCTAACCTATAGCTTGGGATGATCATTAAATTACTACTCCTGTGCAAAGCTTCTTTTCAGTATTCCCCACAGACTGGAATCTAAACCTGTGGGGCAGAGTTCACCTTTGACTCTTGTACTTGACCCTGTACCTTTGGAATGAGTTTGTGGAAGTCAGACATGCTCAGACGGTGTTGTGCATTTCTGCTTGACCAAGCTCTGGTTGATCCGGGAGACCCAGCCGGAGACAGACACTAACAGAAGTGCGAGTGTGACATATATTTTAATAACTGACTGATGACACATCCTTACAGTACACGTGCTTTGATACACCCAAACCTCAACAATAGATTTGAGTCTGCTCTTGAATGTCAAACATTTACCTCCAATAGGCTGTCCCAAAACACAGCTGTGGAATTGAAAGGAATCAAAAGCACAACTGCCAATCAAAAACTGGTGTGTAAGTTAAACCTGCTGTGTGTCAGATGTCAATCACCTTTTGTTTTATGTCCTTAAGGGATCACCCCACTCTTCTCCAGACCCTGCATGCACTGCAGCTCTGTGTAAGTGAATGGGTAGCCCAGGTGCACATTGGCGCACAGTTACACAGACCCCCTCCCTCACGTCCTGTGTGCATTGTGTCCGTTTTCTTTAGGTCCATGTTCTATAGGGGCAACAGTATGTTTCTAGCTTTCAAAAGGGCTTTTGAGACCCTATACCCACTACCCACCTGTGCTACTCCTTGTTGCAAATAAATGTACTGCTTTCCTGTAACCAGGGGGAAATGTGGGTGAAGACATACAGCGAGCAAAGGAGTGAGTGAGTAGGGTTGAACCCCCCACCACCATCACCACACACACTACCACCACACACACCTCCCTACTCACCAACCCTTTCAGGTTCTTGGTGTAGAGCGAGGCCGGCCGGCTGTCCCAAATCGTCTCGCCTCCGTGAACGCACACAAGATGTCCATTCATGCCCCATGGTCCTACAACTTCGCCACTCCCCCCCCCCCCAAAATCCACCCCCTCTCCACTCTCTTCAACTACAGCAATTCAACTCGGGCCAGAAGCAGGGACCTTTAATCTAACAGAATGTAGCAGGCACCTGAACTACTTAACCGCTGTGCTTGTTCAAGGGGGTGGGCACGGAGGCTAAGGTAACTGGTGTGTAACAAAAAGCCCCGAACTTTATCCCTGGCCAGGATGAGTACATTTCCTTTCTGTTGTTTCCAACAAAGGCCAGGAGGCACAAATGGTCCGCTATCTGTGTCACCGGGAAGTGGAGAGCAATTTGTTTCTATTAAACAGGACGGTCCTCATCTTCCCCAATCAACTCCCCAACCACCCACCCACCCGTATTGATTCGGCTGGCTTTTGTGCTGCAGGTAAAACCCTGCCAGTCAGTGGGTTTAATTTGAGCTCACCGTCACCAGGTGGATACCTTGTAGTCTATGCTAGGGGCCCCCATGAAAGAGCAAAAAGAGGACCCCTCATTTTGTTGTTCAGGTCAATGTGAGTATTTATGGGGGGGCACACGGGGCTTCAGGTAAAGTGAACACTAAAGGTTGTCAGAGAACGGAAACTTGACTGCAGCATTCAGGTAAATGTCGTACTTCGGTTGATCTGTCCTTTCCGGTTCATGGCTGCAGGTCCCAGTGACGCACAGCCACTCAACCCTTGTGCACACACACACAGAGCACACACACTCCATAGCATAACCCGTCTCTCTATGGTTCCTTACTACATCATATCAGTGGCACCATGACCTCTTTGATTTATGTGGATTCCTGTAGAGGGCAGAAATATAACAGTGAGGCACTGTAATTCACCTGCATTGGCCCCTATACCACACAGACCCATTCCCCCTCTTTGACAGAGGCAAGATAGCTGCTTTCATAAGAGGGTGTTTCTCTTCTTTATTTAAGCCCCAGTCTCAGCCCATTCGTTTAGTCCTTGCTACAGATATGAAACATTTTGAGTACAATTGTATATCACAGGGCTCCAGACTAACTTTCCCTCTGGTAGCATCGGTGTGAGCAACTTTCCCAGTTCGTACGCACCAGCTCATGATTTGGTTACGATTTTTTGGTACGCATGGAATTAATCAGCGATGCAAAATAACAAGGTAAATTTACTTGAATAATGTACTTACGTAAACTTTTGGTTTATGTTCCACTCTGTTTGTAATGTTTCCTTCATTACATTTATATGAATGTATGAGTATATGAAATAGAATGCATTGTTCTACAGAAAATGATGCCACTCAACAGTATGAAAACTTGCTATACTGCAGGCTGGTATAACATTGGGGCGACTGTGGCTCAGTTGGTAGAGCGGGTTGGCCAATGTTCGGAGGGTCGGCGGTTTGATCCCCGCCCTCGTCATTGTCGTTGTGTCCTTGGGCAAGACACTTGACCCAGCTTGCCTCGTGTGAATGTGTGTGATTGCTGTATGTTTGAGGTGGTGGTCGGAGGCGCAGAATGGCTGCCACCCTTCTGTCAGTTTACCACCACCGGTATGACTGTGTGTGAATGAATGGAACCTGGAACCCTGTCAGATCGCTTTGAGTGTCTAGAAAAGCGCCATACAAATCCAATTATAGAACATTAAAATGCATCTTACACGTCACTGCATCAATAATAATAACCTAATATTATAATATAAGATTATATAACAACTAATTAGCCCATTTTGCTGCACAATGAGTTTTTACTTTGAGTAGATTTTTTGATGATATACATACTTTAACCTAAGTAAGATTTTGAATGCAGGTATTGTGGTATTAGTACTTCTACATCAGTAAAAGCTCTTAGTACTACTTCCACCATTGGTATTAATAAGCAACACTGGCTCAGCTGGTATCTCCGTGCCTCATCACCTCTCGTTGTCTCTCTCTCCGCACCTCTTTCCTCCTCTTTACCCTCAAATTGCTTTTTTTTAAAATAATCAGCTTTAGACCGCTTTGCTTTTGGAATAAAACAGCTAAATGGATAATTTTTGTAAAGTTTTTTAACACTGAGTATACATGCTGTGCACCGCTATGTTCACACATATGGTGTTTAATAAGTCTAAATCCACGCACATAAAAATCCAGGCATGTGCAAGTAGAGCATGCAGAGCGAGTGGAGAACCATCCTCGCGAGGCATTATTTATCCACGAATCAAGAAACAGGAAATATTGTTTTGTGCAGCGTGGATTTGTGTACTGATTATGAAACCACAGAACATGGTCATAGGTGGATGCCTACGGAAAATGGCATATCAAACCCCGTTGTTTCCTCCATTATTGTTGCAGAGTTTTCTGTTGATTGGATTTGTATATCTACAGTTTGCACAATCATTACTATATGTTGTCAGAAATAAAATTGGTAAGAAATATGGTTGTGTCATATTGTTGTGTAAAACAATCATAGATTGACTATGTATGTTTCCTTTCCTTCTTTCCTCTTAAACAGTTAATTAGGAATTGGACACATATGGTTCAATTCATTTAGCTAATGAGCACTTCTAAATGGTTAAGGCGAGACACTATCCCTCCTCACTTTCTCTTCATCTATCTTTCCATTTCTTCACATTTTCCACCCTGATCTCTCCCCCGTCCCCCCCTCCTTTCCTTTGTATTGACGCCCTGGGACCCCATCTGGGCCCTTTGGAGGCGTGAAATGCACAGTAATTATTAGTAATCATCACACACCATCAGAAACGGATCCTAGTGCTGTAATTACATGATAAATGTCTGCCTAACACATGCCCTCTATTTAGCAGCCCCCTGGAGACCGAGGATAATAGACAGCTAACAGGGATCCGCAGAATGGGCCTTTCAGCGCTGGCTGGGGCTCATTGTCTACGCGCCAATACACCCTCACCCCCCGTTTGGCAACAACGCAGACCCCGATCAATCCCCTGCACTGCCCCACCACCAGCCTACTGACCCCTCCCCATACACGCACACATCGCTTGTCAATGCTAAGTAGACGGCAGCGTCAATCATTGGCATTACACCGCATTGCTAATGGCTGCCAAACAATTTCACAGGAGAGAAAAGAGTTTTGTTCAACCATTCATCACGTAATGGTGACTTGGTTTAATGCTGTTGCCTCTGACCCCTTGAGCAAAATGTGATAATTGGCATTATTATTGTCAGCATATCTTTTGTTGCTTTTTTTTTTCATATCGTTCTGATCAGAATGCGGTGTCTGAACGTGTTCAGCTGTCACCTAACTTTACACTGAACACTGGGTCAAAGGATGCTTACTTTGTTGGTATGCAAAGGACTGCAGAACCATCTATAATGTTCAAACTGTTTTAGTTATTTTAATGTATGCTTGCATGACTTTAAATCGTCTTTTACCAGTAAATTGATCAACTGCTTCGCACGGATGATGGAACTCGCTTTTATATGGACTTAAATTTGCCTTTGCAAAGTAAAGGCAGGTGTCACTTTTTTAGTAACAGGTGTGTATTGTACACTTCTATAATCCGAATTGTGAATGCACATGCTTTTGCGTCATCATCATAACAAGATCAAAATGAGGAACAGCTTTAAAAAAATGAGCTACAATGCAGAGAAACTCTTGATACAGAATGTACATAACAAAGACTTGAATGCTACACATAAACTACACTTTATTCCACATTAAAAGCCATTATTTGGTGTACTTTAAGAGGACTTTTGTAGCAAAAGTCACACAAGGTCACCGGCAGGTTGGGCGTGACACTGAAAGTGGCAGTCAGAGCTGATGGTGGCAAAGGAGAAAGTGAGAGGATATGAGCTCAGGCCACCAAGCGTAAGTGAGACTCTGAACCTCTCTGTAGTCTTTAATGCAAATAAGGCTTAGGTGAGTAAATAGACATGTGCACAGCTACTTTCCTACAATGCTTTTCATATAATTTTTTCATCGAGTGCCTCTGCACTTGACGTGACGGAGGGTATCACAGTTTGAATCTACATGCGGAATGATCAGATATGCATGCAAAGAAGGATGCCCTTATCTCAATGCATAGAGTGAAATGAGGAATCGTGTTTATGAACAACAAGGGGAAT
This sequence comes from Eutrigla gurnardus, assembly GCF_963514095.1. Taxonomy (NCBI): domain Eukaryota; kingdom Metazoa; phylum Chordata; class Actinopteri; order Perciformes; family Triglidae; genus Eutrigla; species Eutrigla gurnardus. The sequence continues at coordinate 13,193,283 of NC_139925.1, forward strand.
TTGCCTGAGATTTGCCTAGCTGACTAAACCACTGTCAACTCTTTGGAGATATTTAATATATAAGCCAGGCGAGGCCACAAGGATGTTGACGGTTAAACAAATTTTATACAATGTATTAAAGCTTGTTCAAATATAAAAGATTATTGCTTTAGATGTTGGCAAACTTGCTGTTTATTTCATGTTCCTGTTCCTTTCATGAACACACGGTAGGAGCGATTTACTGGCACAAGGCTGTCAGTTGGTACCATGGAAAGCCCAATTTACCTGTTCACCTTAAATGACAGTTGAAATGGTCAGTTACAGCTAGGGCTGTATTTTAATAAGAGAGCAGTTTGAGTTTCAAATAACTGCAACCATAGCTTATCTGCATCTACTAGGGCTCAGGTTCCCCACGATGCCAAAGACTTTTGGTCCTGACAATACTTCATTTTACCTCCAGGTGGCAACAAATTTCCGTTTCTCTGTTTGAGAGGAAATCAAATAAGAGAAATCCAGTTAAAAAATCTTTATCTGTGTTGCAAAGAGTTTAATTTGTTCTAATCTGTTATTCAATATTCATGCTTTTCATTGGTGAAGTCATTTTGGGGTTATTGCCAAGCCAAGACCACACACACACACACACACACACACACACACACACACACACACACACAAACAAATGCAACTCTGCCTCAGCACAAAACCTAAAGCAGACATTGGGTGAAAAGCAGTGCAATCTCAAGCAGACTCTGACAATAACAGACATATCAACTATCTCCTAATTGATACAGCTAGGCGGTCAGTCAGTCGCTTAATGAATTGCTAATAGCCTTCAGCAATGCTATGAGTGACAGGGGCTGAGCATTCCACCTGGTGGAGGCTGCCTGGGGACTGCTGTGGATGAGGATGCTTCTCATTAACGGGGGAGGGGGGGGATGCCTGGCGATTGTTCAGCCTTGTGTAGAGAGGCCTCTTGCACACGGAGGCCACGCTTCTCCCTTGGCTAGCCCCCGTAACCTCAGACAGCCGAGTATCACAGAGTCACTGATAATGAAGACTTGATCAAAGAGATGCGGCATTCCACTGGGCCTGGCTGAGCAACCAAACAGGATGAGGGACAGGGCAGAGAGGAGGACTGAAAGGAAGACGAGGAGAGAAGGGAATAAAAAGGCTGGAGGGGGCTGATGGGGAGAAAAGGGTTATCGTCCACTCTGCATAGTAATACTGCAATTAGAGAGTTTGCAAAGCATACTTCTGCTGGCAAAAGAAACTGCAGTCTGACCGTCAAAATTTAGAAATTGCTTGACAAAATGGGTAAATTGGTTTTAATGGTTGTAGGCACATGCACACACACATTATATATGTTTGCAGTATGAATCAAGGGTTTTTTTGCAGCTAAATGCAACCTGTAAACGCACTTTTATTCATGCAAAAAGCCCAATCTTCATGTATCAAAGTATTAGAATAGTAATTTCGCTAAAAAGCGACACTGTTTTGAAAACCCCAGAATACAAGTCAGTATACATGTTACGGTTAGAAGTAGAGGTACATTTGTTACTTTTGCTGCACTCACCACAAGCAGCAACATTATTTATCTTAATGCATATAACAGCTAGCCCTTCAACTGACCCATAATTTGCTACTAATAACTGCTGTGGGCGGAGTGATTATAGCTTTTCATTAGTGCCAGCAGCTTTTACTAGTGTGTCCCAGCTAAAGGGCCCTTGTCGTAATTGTGAGCCATTATAAATATAGTACGTGGAAAGTATAGGGGGGGGGGGGGGGCACTGATGTCTCTTTGTTAACTGCTGGTGATTGAGCAATTAAACTTTGGCAACTTAATTACCTCTCCACAACAACATTAAGGTATGGCATTATGGTAAACATTGTTGTCAAAGAGTGGCGGCGCTGAACTGGGTGATGTATGAGTCTGTTTATCGCCAGCTGCTACCAGACATATACGAAGCCAATCATGTCTGGTGAAAAGTAGCAAAGTAATGTTATATTTTGCTAAATGTATTAATTTAATTAGTTAAAAATCTTAAATAATTATTATTACATTTATAATAGTAATTATATAATATGTTACGGTAGTGGAAGTGCAATGAGGAGTTTTGGTATTTTTATTTGTATTTTTACTGATATTACAATATGTATTCACCTGACCACCAGCCTATTTATTAATTGCCCAGTTAATGTGACTTATTGTGGAAAAAAAAACACACAAGCACTACCTTGGCTAGCTCTCAGCGTAGAAAGGCTAACAGATGTTGCGTGGAGCACAACAAAAAAACCCACCAGAATAAAAACTAACATCCATTTGTCAGCCCAAGTAGGAATCACACTATGCAAGCTCCTCATTAAGTGGCATTAAAACTGTGAAGGTCTATAATTATCGAATAAATCCTTTCCCACATGAATGAATTCATCTGCGTGCCATAATTCTTCCCCACACAGAGCAGCTCCGGCGGTGAATGAGTCTTTTGTGCGCCACTGTGGGAAGGCTTTTGTGAAATTACACTACTGCATAATGATGCTAATCATAAATTAGCATTTCAAGATGGAGCAGCATGTTTACGCGTGTGCGCATCTGAGTGTGTATGCGTGTATATAAATTTGACAAAGCAAACGTAAGCAATCCAATTCGTTTTCATCACCAGTTCAGTCAGTTCCAGGGTATCGGAGGACAAATTTTCATATGAACCTTTTTGCTTGATTCTTTTTCTGATCGTACCACAGTCACCTACGCAATCACTCCTAATTTTTTTAGTTAAAGTTACCATTGAAGTGTTGAGATCATCAAATGTAAGAATGTCTCTGATAACATTTTAAATTAAACTCGTATAGTTTGTTTCAATGCCATTCTCCCTCCGGCAGCTGCAGACCCGAGAGGATGCACTGCGGACTAAGAGAAGTTGAACTTAGGCCTGAACTCTGTTCCTTTTTTGCTCTTTTATTCCTCTCTCTCTATACACAGTGTATTTCTCTTTTATGTATTTTTTTCCCCCACTTAAAACCGCAGCGCAAATTGAGAAACAAGCCTGCACGCTGCAACATAGGTGGACGCAGAAGCAACACAAAACACACACATTGTGAGCACTAATAGAAGCCACATGACGGTGATATTAGATTCAAGTTTCTATTCATTGGCTGCAAGTAGCAGGTGTGTGTTTCATTATCCGCCAAAGAAAACACAACTCCGGTGTGAGCTTCTTAATGTAGGGGCTTGACCAACTAATGAAAGCGGACAAAGGGACCAATCTAGAGGCGGCACCCACTCTGTGTCCACTTAGCACCAAGCTGGAAACCTTTGCCAATTAGGACCTGTTTGTTTGATGTGACAATTAACAAGGAGGCGCTTGGTCATTAATCCCAATATGGTTTCCCTCTGCTTACTGTTACGACGTCCACCTTTTTGTAACAAACATCCAGTATGGAAAGAAAGAGTTGAATGAAAAGTTCTCCTTACGATAGATACTGCGTGTGTGTGAGAGACAATTTCGATTATTTGTTTTTGAATGATTATCTTCTAAAACATTTTATTGATTATAAGGCCTGCATTATATGCTTTTGTTCAAATGGGCGCTTGTCAGTCACAAATGATTTATGCGGTGGCCATAAGCTTTTGTTTTTTTACTCGGAGGCTTATAGACATTGTTTTCAATTACTAGAACAATGACTAGATATGTGTCAGGGTTATACAGAAGTCATTTGCATGAAAAAGAAATTTGTGGCCTCAGAATGAGGACCACATGTAAATTGTACCAGTACCAGTGTGTGACACAACAAAAGGATATTGACAGACATCCAGTCTCCACTTTTTAAATTTCAATACCATTTACCTATTCCTTTCTCGGAACAAGAATGACTCCAAAACATATTGTTGCACATTAACAGTAAGTCACTTGTTAGCCTTTGTTGTGATCCACTGCCTTTTACTGGACCTGTGTGTGTGGGACCACAGTGCTTTGCATCTTTCTCAGCTCTGCGAAACAGATGGAGCTTGAATATGCAAAGCATACAGCTTTTCAAAGATAGAACGTCATCCAAGGACATCAGACGCGCTCCTCAACTTCCCCACCACTCCTGCAATGTTTTTCTAATCTGATTCTTGAACAGTTTGAGTTTGATAGACAGCTGAAATCTCTGACATTTTTTTTTTGCCAAGAACAACAGCATCAAAGTGTTTTCACCACTTTGGGATTTGAGGAGGGAGATGAGGAAGTAGCTCATTTGGAAGGGTTTCCTGTTAAATGCTGATGTCTAACACCCTCTTCATCATCCACAGCACATTCACAGCAGACTTGGGCATGTTGCAGCTTTCACCAAAAAGGGCCTTCAAAAAAGTACATTTTGCTGCAGGTATGAACATGTGTGTTGACAGTATTGTATGTGTAAAAATGTGAAACATTTCTGTGGGTGGAAAGAGGGTTTAGAAGCTGTGGCGCTGACCGTGCACTAGGTGGTGCCCCATCTCTTCACCAAGACAAAACCACAAGGTGGTGCTTTTCAGCTAAACCCAACACTAAACCTGTAATGACCAAGCCGTGCATGTGAGCAGAGTGATGAAGCTTTAGTTGATCAACACTGATGGATGATGTTTGACAAAGTAAATGCATGCGATAGGTCACTTACCGGTAAGTTATAGTATTAAGTATATATAGTGTGAGCACAGATACACACAGACACACACAGACACACACACACTATTAAATACATGTATAACTATATACAGCCTCCCCCTCTCTTTCTCTCAATAACTCATAATAATTTGATCTGAGCAGAGAAAACTAGTGCTCGTTGATTAAAAGGGATTCAGGTGATGAACGCTCCAGTCTTGGTGCTGAGGGCCTATAGTTTCAGTCCGGCTCAAGGCAGCAGCTGGAAGCGTAATTACACGGGCTGATTTATACATCATTAAGGCCTCCATATAAGTCACCCCCTTTTGAAAAGAGCAGTTAAGCTACTTATACTTTTCACCAAACAGCAGCAATTCTGTATAAAATGAATGTATGCCGTTCCTCTGAAAGCATATGGTATATTTCTCACCTATTAATAATTCAAGTTGAATGAGCAAAAATTAGTTGGCTCGGTTACCGCCGCGTTTGTCCCACATTAATTTCCCAGACGTTTTGTAAATGGGGCTATTACGCTAAAAACAAAGCAGAGTGAATGACCACGGTTTGCTGTACTTAGGAAAAGAGAGGGCCTCATTCGTACACCTGTCATTTTCAAACAAGGCTCCATTATGGCTCGCGGAGAGGAGACATCACACCTTTCATTGTAGCCATGTCCCTTCTGTGGAAAAAAAGTAGTATCCTTGAAATTGTTACCTGCGTGAGAAAGCCATTTGCGATCTGAAAAATCCAGACGGTCGCTTTTCACTTCAGAGTCTGTCAAATGACTGAATTTCGGGCGGCATTTCAAAAATGAAAAGGAAAAAGATAATTAGCATTTCTACCGAGGCAATTACAAAGCCTGTATGTGCTTTTACAGAGTCTTTCATTCTGTACCATGCGTGCATTGAGTTTCTCCTAAACTCTTAAACTCATAACTAAGGTTTGATTGAAATCAAATGAGGCCCTCGTTATTGAGGAAGCTGCAGAACACACAAGTGAACAGGTGTTCTTTTTAGATATATCGGAGCATATACATTTTAACAACCCTTGACACCTTATATTCACACTGATTTCTGAGACACACACACACACAGACATTCACCGGCAACACAGAAGGAGCAGCTCAATGGGGCTGAGCACATTGTTGCTTTAACCTTCTGCGCCAGTTATCCCTCTCAGAGCTCCAAGCCTTGGCAGCTAACTCTATTGGCTTTTTGTCATGGAGCCTTGGCTTGTACAGTGGCTGCGGGGCGGATAGCAGAGGGGGGAGAGATCAGGGGAGAACAAAACAGCAAGGGGGGAAAAAAAAATCCTTTCTTTCACATTATTCCTGAAGTGAAGTGAGTCTAGAGCAGAGGCTGGAGGAGGTCTTGTGGAGGCCCCGTCGTGGGGTCATTATGCTCGGCAGATCATTAGGCTCTGAAGAGGAGGCACACGACACAGCACCCACAATCTCTCAGCTGTGCTGCCTCCCCCCAACCCACACCCGACCCCTTCACTCCTCACCAAGGCCGAACGGTGAGTAAATTACCTGACCTCTGCCCTGCCCCTCTGCTAAATGATCGTATCTCGGCATCAGTATGACTGCTTGATGCACGGATGCAGCAGACTTTTCTGCTGGGTGTATACATTTGCCTTTTCTCACCATTCCCCTTCACCTGGTGACCTTCTGTACCTTGGTCGAGGTGTCTGTCGTGGGTGAATGTTCCCCAGCTAGGTCAAGTGAGCTAACATGAAAATGGCTAAATCAGTCATCTGTAATTCAACGCTCACGTGTGCAGACTGAGCGTGTTTGTGTCATGATATTTTACACGATGAATTCTGGCCTTAATGGACCCATTAGCTTGCCGGAAGAAACCAGTCACACGGAGGTCATATCTCAAATGGTCGGCGGTCGTAAATAAAAAAAGGGCAGTGGCAAGTGAGGAACTGTTAGATCCGTATTGGCTGATGCATTTACAAACTCGGCCCCTCTCCCTTTCGCTCTCCACCTACCTCAATCGCTGTCTCTTCCTCCCCTCGCTTGAATGTCACCACTCTGGGAGGATTTAACGCTGCTTTTAACCCTCACTGCCTCATAATTACCTTGACATTTACCCTGCATTCAATCAAGTTTTTAACAGCAGATTTATTGCAATGACTTTTTTGTATTGCAGAAGGCAGCAGTAATTACACAGGTTATTAAGAGGCTCCGCGTTAATGCGGTTTTACATCGATAATATTCGCCAGGCACTGTTTTCCTGTGTGTAAGAGCGCCGCGTCAGCCGCCTTAAGACTGAGTGACACAGGAAAGGACAGAAATACTATTAGATGAAGTATCAGATGACTTGGGGTGTGAGGAGTGGAACACGGTAGCACTGCCTCTCCCTCCTTTATTGCTCAGGTTATTATCACAACTGCTGGGGAATTGTCGAGACGGAGAGATAGGAGTGGCAACGATCCATCCGGGACTCGTTCATCACCGTGCGCCACAGCCCCCCGAATAGAAATTACATCTGCATCTGAATTAGTAACATTATTCGCCAATTTGGCTCAGAGTGAACATTGTTCCATTGAAGGTGGAATTAAATTAGAAAATGAGTGAGTCTTTAATTTTCAGATTATAAATCAGGGAATATAATTCACCTCCTTGTACCTTAAGGGCAATCACATTATCCTAAGCGACATTTTATCCTCAGCCCCGCCAAGTGATCTCGTCACGACACGCAGTCTCACACCAATCATGCGTCCTGGGGAAGCAGGAAATACGTCTTCTCCTCCAGAATTAGATGTAAAATATGTGTCTTCTCCAGCGTGGGAGCTTATTTTACATGAAATTTGATGGTCCTTTTGAACTCATAAACACTATAGAGAATTACTTGGTTCAAGTGGTATAGCTTCCCTTTTCAGCACCGCAAGTGCATCATTTTGTTGGTCGAACACCAGGCGAACATAGAATAGAATACACATAAATCTTCCAAGCCAAGATTATAGGACACTTGGAGGGCTTTACAAATTGAAAACACACATAGCAACCAGTGAAGTTGTTCAGCACCTCCATATTAAAGATTTGAAACCACTAAAAAAAACACCATTGTGCTGTTTGTTGTACTATTCCATCTTTTTAACAGGGTGCAACATTTTGAAGGTTCTTGCTAGGAGAAAAAAAGAGCCATCTTTAAGAGCAGCTGAGCTTTACACTTTCTCTAAACAGTTCTGTAACAGTATAGTGAAAATGCTGCTTTCCTGCAGTAAACAACTTAGCAACTTATAGTCGCACGTAACCTGGTCAAATTAGAAGGAATGGATCGACCTTTTACTGCCAGTCGTCGCTGTACTGTGGCCCAAAACCCTCCGCCTGTTCATTTCATTCTGGCCAATGCCCAGACCTCATTAAAAATGAATGCACTCCTTAAACCCCAACACTAGGCCTTTTCCATTAGGGAGAGAGATATGAGGGTGATAAACATTATTTGTGATCGGATATGAATCGTGCGAGGATTGGCTGCAATATTGGAAGCCGCATTGAAAAGTGATTGTGCTTGAATTCCCCCATGCAGTTTCATGCCATATCGCGGCTCTTGTAATTTGATTCCCATTCATTTTGGCCATTGTTGTGTATTATATTGAAAGCCCTATCGGGCTGATCTAGACCAACCAATTTGGATTTTTGTTATTCTGTCCCACTTGGTTGATTTTAAGCTGATCAGGATATTTGCCTGGCACAGTCTTGGGCATTCTGAATGGCCTTATCTTCCATTTAATTACCATACTGCCTTTGTTGGAGCAAAATTCATCTATTTTGGTGTGTAGCGGTGGGGTGTGTTTCTGTCTGTGTGTGTATAAAAGGGAGGTGGAGGGAAAGGGAGCGAGATGGGGGGGTGTTTGGTTGTCTTCACGTTCTGTCTGTAGCTCTGATGTCACAGCCTCTTTTGATATACTGTACAGGTGTATTTTCACAGAAACAGTGCATTGGTGAATCCCCCATAAAAGGCAATAAACCTTGACAGGCTATTGGAGATTCACCCCTGAGCGCTCCACTGACAACCTCCCAGACATATACATTTAATATTCCATTGATTGATTGATTTTATGGGACATGGTTAACATTATCATCAATACTGCCCTCGGGACCACGACACCAACTTAGTCGGAAAAGAATAGTTCTTGTCATAGATTATAAGGGGCCTGATAAGCATCTGTATAAAATGATTTTTTTTATTACAGTACATATATGGTATATGTTCTTTATGTTGTGTGTGAATGTGAGGGCGGGTGTGCACATTCCTGAGCAGGTGAATGTGTGTGTGTGTGTGCGTGAACGCAGTGCCTTGATGGGTATCCATATGGGGGATGCATTTCGTGTGGAATTGCAGTGCAAATAGATGCACGTCATCCAAGCGCATTTTACAGCATTGTCGGTACTACCGGCGGTTTGAGCTGTATTGGCCTGACTGTTTGACCCCGCCGCGGTAATCCATGTGCCTGTCTCACTGTTCTGCAGGTTCGCTGACAGTCAGAACAGGATGATAATGGCCGCCCTTGGACACTCTGCACCAGGGGGCAGGGACGTGATGGGCTGCAGCTCAGGAACATATTAATATTAATACATCTAAAAGCTGTCCGGCTGGCACAGAGTCATCAACTGTAGATGCACGCAGCCACACAAAGGGATGCATAAGTGTGCGCATGCAGATACACGCGTGCGCGTCTGCGTGCTTGTCGACACACACGCATAGACACAAAAACAAGTAAAAGGCCCATTATGGATGTGGCTGTGGCATTTGTGGATGGGCCGCTTCCCAAGGTCAGTTTGAAACATTTGCCAGCAGGAAACCTACACAGAGTGCTGGTTGTTCACACCGTTTGGGGAAAACACACATTATGTAGATGATTCTTCTGTTGGAATGGAACGTACACAACTAGGAACGGTGTGCTAATGGCTATCGTGTCAGCCAAAGCTAATGGTTGCTGTGTGTGCACTGTACTTTTTGTGTTTTGTACTGTAAAGTACACGCGTACGTGTGCATGGGATGGCAAAGATGTGGCCTACCCACAGGGTTACAGGTTCCACCAGAAAATTAGTAAGGCCCGGCGGTCAAGTGTCTTATATTTTTGTTACTAAAATGAGAATAGCAAGTCCACCTTAAAGGTCAACCCACCTTCGGTGAGCCTGGGCCGATATTTTCGCTAACTTCGGCCGCTAACACAACTTCACTTTAAGCAGCAGGTGGTAAAAAAACATTTTTTTAATCCCAAATGTTTAGGCTTTGCGGGGAATCAACTGACAATACACTGGCGGTCACCCAAATTCAATCAGAACCACCTTATCTATGAGTGCATCGAGGAACTAATATGCAGAAAGGAGTGAAATTAGGCAGGAACACATATTTATCGCTATACATATTTCAGTTGATTCACACAATGGTCTTCATAAGTTCCAATAATGTAGATGAAGACGTACAGAGAGGGCAGGCCTTCCTTCAGAGGCAATAACACAGGTTTATTCAGGGACTAGGCAGGTACAAACAATGTCACCCCTGTCTCTAAACCAACAGAAGGCAGTGTTAGAAATCAAATCTATCTGCATATTTTTATATTGGCTGATGGTTTGGTTTCAACAGCATCTACAAACAGTCTAACGTAATGGTGCAGTTCTTTTTAAAGAGTGTGGATTATACCTTTCTGTGTTTGGGTAGAGGCCATGACGTTCAAACACAAGGGCGACAAGGAAATAAAACTGATATAATTTAGAAATGAAATTATCGAGGGGTGTCTGAGTAGCTGACATGTACAGTGAACTGAAAAGCCGATTTCAATGTCAATAAGCAAAGCGAGGAAGCAGGTTCTTGTTTTCCTCTAAATTTCAGACATAGAAGGTGTAACCGCTGAGAAGGAAAATTAAATAGCAAATGAAATAGCATTCTACATGGTATCTGTCAGGGATAAGTGTGCAGGGGCATAATGTTCGTCATATGTCCATGAACTGCATGCTTGAACTTAATTAAATCACTCCGTGATCCGTACTCAAACGGAAATGAATGCGTTCGTTTTAAATATTTAGCAAGGTGTTTGCAGAATGTTACAAAGGGGATTAGCAAGAAAAGTGGATGCTCTCAAGGCTGGAAATAGAAGTGTGTATTCAATAGCAGGGGGGCCTTTGATTTTGACCCACACCTGGATGTTCTTCTGTCTGACTGGACATTTGTGAACTCTTGTTATCAACAGGGGGGCGTCAAGATAGCGTGAACACCGTTATTATCTTAATACCAAGCACAATGAGCTCATACGGCAAATAAAGCCCCCCTAAGTTGCACTTTTTATCGGAGGAAATTAAACCATGGCTCCCTGGGGGCTTACTGCATGAGGATACTTGACACTGTCACTCCTGCCAAACAAAGATTCACTGAGACCTGTGATTACTCCAGGAGATGGCTCCCTGTGACAGTATAACTGAATTGAAAATAACAGTAAGGAAGAAGTGAAATAATGATAAAGACAAAGAAGAGGAACGTCTAAAGGGAGAAGAAAAACCCTGTTGTGCCGATAAAGTGATTTTCATCGCATGGTTTTTGCCTCTGTACTGATGTAATGAGACAAAGAATGACAGATCTATACGGTTGGATTTAGTTTTAAGACTAAAGCAAACTCCTGTCCTCTCCGGTGCAGGAGGGGTTGGGCTGGTACAGGTCATATTTCACCCTCAGCCTGACTTGCCTCAACAATATGACAGCAGGTGACAAATAACCTGGCTCATGATTGAAATCTGACAAAATAACACTGTGTTTTATAATGGCGTCCCCAAGCAGAAATATGGCAGCCGCAAACTAAACAGTGCTTCATCACCTCCATGCCAGTCCCAGCGGTTCTCCATTAAGGGCCAGATCATTGTGTTTTGCCTCCCCCCTCCCCCCCCGTCCCAGCTGACCGCCAAAGTGACAGCCCCGGCTTGCTGCCATGACATTGAAAAATATTTGTCCTGACAAGGCCACAAATCACACGCCGACAAGTTTTAAAACTCAATATTCACTCAATGTGCATCTGCTATATTCTCGTTAAAAGTGTAATATGGCAGTCTCTCCCCTCCCGCGTTTCTTTTATTATTACGGTATTGACAGCGACTATAATAAAGTTGTGCTGTTTTGATGCCAGGGAGGGAAGCGCGGGAGATGGAGAGATTGAAAGGAAAGGGTGTAACGAGGGTGAAAGACGAAGAGAATAGCCGTGATGGCTGAACGTTGCACGGCGCTGGAACAAAAGTGCTCCATTTTCATGACAGAACTTCATCTGACATGTTTAGCTCGATGGTCTACCTGTAGATGAAGTCCATCATGCTGTAGCACCAAACACACGCTTTGAAGCATAAATGTAATATCTTGCTTCTAAGTCGCTGTTTAACCCAATTTTAAACCCTGCTGTCTTTCATTCTAACGTATCATAGCTCATTTGCGTAGAATCAGTGCACCCTTTGCCTGCTCTAGAACCCTTTGCTCTGCTATACTAGTGCCATTGAGCCAATGGTTACTCTAATATCCCCTTCGTTTGAAGCCTTGTCGACCATGTAGGCCCTAATATGTGCCCAGTGCACACGAGTAAGTGTGCTTTAGGCTCATTGTTAACATAAGGCCAAATCTGTAATATAGCACGGACAATTAAGTGCACAATTTTTGTCTAAATGCAAAATCCCTCACTGTGAATTATTTAATTCCCCCTCTACAGTTCATTTAATAGAGCCCTTTTGGCGGGCGGTTTGAGTCACTGAAAACTAATTTGATTCTGCTCCTTGATTTAATTAGATTTTATGATGTATGGTATTGCTAATTCGGTGGCTCACCATGCGTTGTCTGCGCCTGTCCCTTGCACTGGCGGTGAGCTGTCAGAGCCCCATTTTTAACAGTATTGAAAAATTCAAGCTTTATTATTGCCCCCTCACTCATTTTCTCCCATCAGGGGGAAAGTAATGAGCTTTTAGTCTCTCCTCTTTTACTCGTCTCCCTCTCCTCTCTCGTTTACCAGCTCTTTTTTTCTCCTTTCTTCTGTCTTCATCTCTCTTTAGCGCTTTCCTTTTTTTCCCCCCTGTGCACTTTTCTTTCCCCCTCTTTGAAAACAATGAGAGAGGATAAAGAGTTGGGGAGAGCTGAGGGGGAAAGAACTGTAAGAGCAGGGAGGCAGAAAGTAGAAATGATGGCGCCAACAAATGCAATCCAACGTGGGGGAACACGGGATGAAATGAGCAGAGAATGAAATGAACAAATAAGATAGCAGGACGGAGGGGGAAGGATAAGCGGGTAAGAGAGTGAGAGAAAAGAATAAATGTGTCGGGGAGAAGTGGAATGTGAACATTGCAGTGATGGTGAATATGAGAGATAAGTAGCAGTTAGAGAGGGAGAAGGAGAGAGTGAGAGGGAAAAGGGAGTCACTGAGGAAAATGAAGGAGATCAAGGAAGCAAGAGGGAGAGAAAGTGAGGGGGTGGGGGGTGGAGATTGTGCCATACGCTTACAGCGCTCCAGGCTTGCCGCTCTGGCATTAGCGCACTGATTCATGAGTTAAGTTTCCCCAACTGCCCACGGCTATTAGCTTTCAGTTCCTTCGGCTGTCATTTAGACTCCAAAGAGTCTTTTGGTTAATGCACTGTTTTAATGAGAGTGCACCACTCGCTAATATATTTGACTGTATGAAAGGTCACAACAGGAAGCTAAACAGATTGAGGGAGAGGGAGCGGTATGGCGGTGACGCTGTCAAGACACGTTTTTTTTTCTCAATCAAATGGATCGGAGGGGGGATGTCAGGGCTGGGTGGCGGGAGGGGTTGGCATTAACCCGTTATGCAACTCCCCACTCCATGGCTCGTACCCCCCTTTACCCAGCATCCACCAGTGCATAATAGGCCCCTGGAACTGATGGGTTACTGCTCCCTCTAATAGTTATGCCCCATCCATCACCGGCTTTAACCAGAGAGAGAGAAAAGTTGGAGAAAGAGATGGAAAGAGACAGGCAATGGAAGGGGCAGACACCGGGAGGAGGCACATGTTTCATTACCCATATAATCACCAGTCTGATTGCCACACAAGCAATATAAGAGCGTCTTACAGCAGGCCCCGGGAAATTTATAGCGGTGTGACGATGAGATTCCCGCTAACCCGTTAAGTATCCCTGGAATGTCGAGCCGATATGGGAGCAGTGGAACAAGGATGGTTCCAGAAATATGGAATAAGACTCAATAAAAGTTTGCAGATTGAAAAATTCAGATCATTTCTGTATGTCTTTTTATTTCTGCCTCTCTATACTGTGTCAATTCCAACCTTAATATTAATGCTTTCAACCCGTTATTTCTAAATCCAAAGTTTCAGATATCGGAAGTTCCAACAATGTTGAGCAACGGTGTTATCAAACATTTTGACAACTCTGCATAAACAAGCGTGGCCTCCGCCTCCTTTCCCCTCTCACTCTTTGTCAACACGCAGCCAACCGTTCTGTCACGGGACACCCGTAAGGGGCTGTCTCACAGTAGCAGAGCCGTGTCTGGGTTTGGGCCCCAAACCCGATAATCTAACAGTAATCCATTCAAAACTAATCAAACATTTACAAAGGTGCCATGACGGGGAGGGAGCTCTATTCATCAGCGTCCTCCGTCTCCAACGTGCTGGCCGACCTCGTTGTGCTCGCGGCGTCTCAATCTACCTATGCAAATGAGACAGCGGTGTGCGCAGGGGTGAGCAGGGGACTGACAACCAGACTTGTGTACAGAAATTATAAACAAATACTCATCCATTATGGGCGGAGTAGTGCACGTCGGGGAAGTGCCTGGCAGTGAGGCTGCATGCAAACTCTTCTTCTGTCGGACGATTATTCACGGGGCAGGAAGTGACAGTGTTGTCAAGGTGAATTAGCAGCATATGTCGAGCTTTTGTTATAAATCCTGGCCCTACTGTAACCCTTATTTCCCCCCACTACGATGTATATACACTGCTGATGATATATCAACACCGCTTGGTTATTAATAATTCAGCGAGGGTGATTCCACAGGGGAAGCTGTGGTGGGACGTGGGACAGGCCTTGTCGTGGGTTCAAGGGGTTTTTGGGGGTGAAAAGTGGGCTCCTTTCCCCGTAATCCTCCCAGTGCCTGTAGGCCCCAGACCCCCCCCCACCCCCCATTACCCAAACCATTTGTTTATTGTGCAGTAATTACAAACCTTCAAGCCCAAAGGCAAACGGGCAGAGAGGAGCTGTAATGATGGAGACATTTATAACAATATATCATAACAGCAATGGAATCAAACAATGAATTTATGTCACAGGATATCAATAACAACCAGGTGGTTATTACTTCGCAGTGAGCCGGGGCTTGTTGGAAACAGGAATATGCACTTGTTAAGGTGGACCATTATTGATTTGTAATGAACTGCATTGCTGCATAGGGTGTGAGCCGGGTAATATGTAGCATTTTATTTAGCAATTTCATGCATGTTTGCTGCAGAAGGTTCAAAACCACAGTCTGTTCAAAGATGGAGAAAAAAAAGCAAATGTTCTCATTTTCAGCACTCCAGAAGCCATTTAATGCTCCCTGTGTAAGAGTGGCAATCCCTATTACCGCTGGATAAAGTGTACCCTTTTTTATTTGAAATGAAAATGTCAGTAATTTCTTTTGAGATTGATGACTCCTTACATGCGGGCCCAATAAATGAAAAATTGATGAGGCTCAGTTCTCTCTTTTAATATTTAAGGCAATATTAAAGTCTCTCTTACATCTCATGGAAATAGTTTTATTTAAAAGGAATAAGACCATTGGGCATTGTTTACTGAACACCTCATGCATGTTTTATAAACCCGGTGGCTCTTGGAGGAATTCAAAGGCCCTTGAAATCGTTACTGTTTTGCAGTAAGTATAAAACGACTTAAGAGGAAGTCGAATGGCATCGGCATTGTTGTGTAGCTGCTCGCGTGTTGTTGGATGTGGGCTGTTTTGATGAGGGCGCCGGTGGTGGATAGCGGTGCCAAAAGAAAGGGAGGAGGGAGTCGAACAATAAATGGCTCAGATTTTATTCCTTCTATTGGGTCGTAATGTGTGCTCGGTGAGGAAATTGATGTTTAATGTGGCTGAGCGGACGAATGGGATAAATTGCCATTTAAAACAAAGACCCATGGGTTACAAGCAAGGAGGGAGAAGAGGGGAAGTAGGACAAGGAGAGGAAGCTACTTGAACTGTTCTGATAGTTTAAAAACAAGCCGGAGGCAAGGAGAGTCCCATGTAAAGCCAGAAAATGATATTACCGGCTAAATTGTCTCAGTTCAAATAGTTCTTAGAATGGGTTGAAACGGGGGAGCTCATAGGTATGAATATACACAATGCACCAAATTGAGCAAATGGAGTTCATACCTTACAACAAAGCCTGACCTGTGATGACTTACATTCTTTTATTTACAAAGAAAAGCTAAATAACACTGAATAAAGCTTTGGTCTCCAGTTAGATGACTGACCTATGGTGGGAACTTCAAGTAAACAAACAAAGGATCCGCTCTGGATCATTGACGTTGGATTTTTACAATGCCACTCTATTCCTATGGCTAATATTTTTTGCTCACTGAGACTTTTGACTGAGTTTTTTTTAGTTCAGTAAATTGTTGAAGTCGTCTATTTTTTTTTTAAATCACAAAAACTGTTTTATACATGCATACATGTGTCTGTGTTTGTGGCTGCTTGCATGCTTGTGCATACAACACACACACACACACACACACACACACACACACACACACACAAACACACACACACACACACACACACACACACAAAGTCAGAAAACAGCATATAGTGGAAAACCTCCTATACCAGCAGGACACAATCAGCAGCTCCAAGTTGAGGAGCCCATTACATTGTAGTGGTAGTTAACAGGGACATTCGAACTGAGAACCAAGATACTCCAGCTCCCATTTAGACAAATTAAATCAAGTCCCATAATGCTTTATGTATCTGTTGCCTGGGTTACACATCCTAGCACACCAGGCCCCTTGATAAAGGGCGGAATGAAGCCTTTTATATCGGATGCTTCGACAACAGGGGGTGACTACTACCTGCCAACTATTATCAAAGGCACTGGTTTCATAGCCCTGCCATATTTTTTGATTGATCTAAATTACACGTCAGTGAGTGCTGCAGTAACATGATCTATAAAGAGATAGCGACTACTTGTACATTATTAAACTCCCCGAGCGGCTGCTCTGCTTTTGGATTGCTGTAATTATCTGTGCTGGAGGCACAACAAGTGGCCCAAACACAGCTGTTAGCCTGCCTGCGCGCCCGAATACTGGTTGGCATTAATAGTTTCTGAACAGAAGCTACATTTGGCAGAGGTTAACAATAAGAGGAGGAGCGGAATCATGCCTTTATGTCTGTATCTAAAAATGAAGCATGTATACCGTTTTTTTTATGCTTTTTTTTTTTAAATAGAGAATATTATCAAGGTGCAGCAAAAAAAAAATAGTTTCGTTTTTTTGGGGGGGAAAGGATTAGTCGCAGCACTGTGGTCTCAAGGTGAAATCCAAAACACCATTTGGAAGAGGGAACACAGGGTGCTCAGCTCAACTGGTATTACTTGTTACATCCTCTCTCCAATATCCCATGAACAGAAATGAATCAGCCGTTGGTGCTTTTTTATATTTTTAAAAGCTAACATTCCAGTAAAAATGTGGGTGGGTCATGACACTTGATATCCGACTCTGTGGCACCAGCCAGGGTTTGTGGCCAAGTGGTGGTGTTGTGGTGATAGAGACGGTAAACGGGGCGTATCGGTTTTACCGCAGCGCCTTTCTTACCTCAGAGCAGATCTTGCTCTCTGTATTGCGAGCGCATGCTCTACATTTTAACCATAGCCATGAAAATGTGAAAACGTATTATTGGACATGGAGGTGATAATAGTTCTATTTCGCATCATGGAAATCACACAATCACTCTGCTATTCAGCTGCTCTGCTGCAGTTTCATGTAAAAGCAGAACATGCATGTAAACAGATTGTTTATTAAGGGCAATCCATATACAAGCCTCAATAATGTGTTTGTCTTGGTTTACATCATCACACATCATCAATGTCTTGTTGACTCGCAAGCCTTATGTTGCTCGCAAGCCTTATTTCAGTTTCACCTTTTACGAGGACTGCTTGGGAGTGGAACAGCAGATGCAGACATTGAATTCGAATTCATACAAGGCAGACATAATATGAGCCAATATAGAGGCAGACAGAGAGGCTATTGAAATGCAAATAGACTGCTGGGGCCGCGGCAGCAGGGAAAAGAAATTGGCCAGGATGACAATGCAAGTAAACCACTCCAGTTTGTCAAGAAGGCCACGCTTTGTCACAAAACTGGGAATGGATTTCAGTACAAGTGCTGCTACAGCACTAAAAAGAATAATATTCAAAAAAATAGGAGGAAAGGAGAAATAAAATAGTTGCCTGCTGCACAACTCCCGTGTTAAGATTGAGAAATGCCTGTAAAGTTAACGTTTTTCACTTTATCGCCGTGCCTTTTCCAAGGGACCCTCTCATGTGCGCTGGTTTACGGTGGACCGCGGATGTAAGCGATGTAGAACAGGAGGGAGAGCAAAGGGTGCAGCGCGTTGCATGTGCACGGCGGTGCTAGCCTGCATGCACACTTTTCTTCATGCTTCATTCTCCTCGTGAGTGGCCTTTCACTGCACGGTGTGTTTTTGTTAGTCAGGCTGGCATGCTCCATCAGGAGGAGGGACACAGAACTGGGAGGCCTCACCGGACCCTCAGCCATAATAAATTACCTACAAGTGCTGCAGAACAATAACACAAAAAAGTGTGAGCCATCCATTTCGCCACCATTTACAAGAAATCAATATCAATACTTAATGCATTGCGGATGAAAAATGAGCAGAGATACAGGGGCATAATACGAGCTCAAATGAAAGACCTTGGAGTGTTGCTTCCCAAGGGTTTGGGGGATGAGGAGGGAGGCAAGGTGTGAAAAAAACCCTGAAGTATAAGAGAGATTGCATTATGCCTTTTGTTTTTGTCCCCCATCTATTTTTGTATTTCAGGTTTAGTAATAATCTCTTTTCTCAGCTCAGTTGTTTAATTGCTAATCAATGCGCAATTTCGGCACGCCAACAAACCGGGACCAAACATTTACAAACATCTATTTAAAATATTAGGGGAAAAAAGAAAGTAACCTTTACTGCTGAATTGTGTGTGCTTTTTTTTATACTTGCCATAGCAGCATTGGAGGTGACCTACGACAGCACATCAGTTGAATGCGTGGACATTTCCTTAACAGTCGGCGGAGATCTTTTTACAAATGGATCATCTGTTAAAGATAAACATGATCTATATTTGTCCTCAAGGCTTCCTGCATGATGTCATCGCAGCCTTAATGTCCCATTTCATTGTGGTGGTCAGTGATGTATTGCAGATCTTTGCAGGCTGTATAAAACAAAATTCTTGAGCCTTTTCAGCTGAAGGGTGGTTACAATACCAAACTAAAAACAACTAACTAAACTGAAATTTCATATAAATAGCAACGCCATATCTTTTCCTTGGAAATTTGTTTGCCACAAGGAATATGTCATCAGTGTTCCTATGAAGCCAAATGTGTGTGGGTTTTTTCCATGTTGTATTATGCATACACAGAGCATGAATTGTGTCAGTGGGGCTGTCACATGACTGAAGGGCTACTACTGCTGCCAGGTGCATCATGGGCCTCAATTAGACTTGTCATCTGCGGTGAAAGGCCTTTTTAAATGGTGCTTTTGTGTTGAAGTTCCCCGTGTTTTGTGGTTTGGTGAAGTTTAAACTTATCTGGTTCCCTGGAGGGTCAGCTAGCAGTTTAGTCAAAGTTTATATCCTTTTGTGTGTCCTCTTATCTCCACCGCAACCCCTCCCTTTTTTTCCCAGTGGCATATACACTCTTTCAGCATATGAGCCACAGTTGTGTGGGTGAGATTTGGCCTTACCACACAACTCTAAAATTACATTTCTGCTCTTGGAAAACTTTTTTTTTGCTTTTCAATGATTGGTACCTATTACTTGTTTTTACGATAGAAAAATACATGGATATGTCATCGTAAAACCTGAAACATGTTCAATTAAAGTATGAATCCTTTTTGCTCTTTGTATTGTTGTTTCCAACCATCTCCTCTGCTTCCTGGGTTTTGATTGTCTCGGCCCTGCCGGCTGTCACCAGTAGATGGCACTGCAGCCAAGTCATCTACACAGTCATGCTACACAGCCACCAATTTCACCTGCCAGATCTGGCTGCCAAAGAAAAAAGTGCAAATGTATTTGTTTCACCCTGGCTCTCAGGGCTTTTTCAGCCATTGTGTTTCGGAGGCCAGATGCAGTGTGTGTTTGTGTCTCTCTCTCTCTGTGTGTGTGTGTGTGTGTGTGTGTGTGTGTGTGTGTGTGTGTGTGTGTGTGTGTGTGTGTGTGTGACACAGAGAGAGAATATCAATAACCAATATGCTCACAGGCCAGTGGCCGACAGTTCCAAGTCCTCTGAGCACACAGCGGCGATTCCCCTTTTAAAGTCGGTCCCTATTCAAATTACACTCTTGTTGCCTTGAAAACACAAATGATCACGGCTTTGGTGATAAGCAACCAAACACGGCACATTTTTGTTGTCTCTCCCTCTTTGTAGTCATGTTACTCGGGTTACGGCCCATCAAAAGCTGTGCTTATATTCTTTACTATTACGTCTGCCATCCTCTGACTTATCAAAAGGCGAATAACATCAATTAGTCTTTGGAGGATAGAGTATTTTTGTATTGTTAAAGGTCTGGTGTCGAGTTCTGAAGGGAGCCATTGTCCCTTCTTGAGCTCGAGTCCTTTAGAGGCCATAAGTGTTTATTGAACTCAATAGAAAGCATGGGGACAAAGGGACCTGATATTCCTTACTCACTTGGTGCATAGTTTGTATCATAATTTCACTATAAGCTGTTGCAATCGGTGCTGTGTGAGGAATTTTGGCAGCTGCTCAACGCGGCTCTTTGAACCTCGGCCGTCCAGGTTGCGTTGTGGGTTCCACCTGGTCTCCCGAAGTCCGATATGAACCCCAAACTGAAGACTTTGAGGGTGTTTGGGATTTCGTGTGTGGAATCAGGACGTTGCATGGTGAGGTTTTGATTGTGGTTGAGCACTGAAAGGATTGAGGAGAATTAGTGCGAGAGTGTTTGGATTTCTTAAACCAAAAAATGTACAGATTTTATGCCTGAAATATCGAAGACACTCGTGCTTTCATTCTAGACCAGGGTAATTGAATAAAACTTTATCAGGCATCTACAGCTGGAAAGTCATCTTCATGTGTATCTCGAGCTCTGTATGCACCGGTATTGTTCGTTTTTTTTTTTGTCGGTCAGGATTACACCTGGAATTAAACATGTCCATACATCTCTCTCTCTCAGACAGATACGTAAGTGATACATCACAGTACAGTGTGACAAAGTTCACTATCTTGTCCCTCATGTTGCCCCAGGCTGGATGAGCTCATGGCTGTTCATGTATGGAATCAAAGAAAAGTGTTTGGTTGAACTGAGGGTGGACCTCGGTGTCACAGTGTCAGCGTGCACATCAGTGAAATGCATACACTCACCATTCTTTCTTTCTTTTTTTTTTTTAACGGCTGTGTCGCTGTAACAGGTTGTGTAAAACGCACCTCTTGGTTGCTTAAATTGTTAGACGAGTAGGGAAAGTGAGTTAGTTAGATCCGATACTGCTCTCTGGCATATGTAATCCCATGAGATGCTATTTTAGCTTAGCATAAAGACCGAAATCAGGAAAACAGCTAATGTTATTTCTGGGGGACAAGGTTGTATCAAACTAATTTACTTTCTCATTAAAACATGTCTTCATCTTGGATCATTAGTTACATTTTTCTTATTTTACACACCGCACTCTGAAGGCCTCGTTACCCAAAGTCTGTTTGGTTTGTATTGCAATTTGAGATGAAGTGTAAAGGTTCAGGGTGTTTGCTCATTCTGAAGTAGTTGGTGCAGCGTATTGCAACTTAATTGCCAAAATGTTGCTTTGCGTTGAGTGATATTAATTTCAGTGATGTTGAAATCCGGGGGTCATCAAACCCAAAATTCAATGACTACGCCCACTCAGCTCTATTAATATCATAAATTCTGAAGCTTTCTTTCTGCCTCACCTTTACTGATCTGTTCCTCCTCCCTCCCTCCCCCCCCCCCCCTCTCTCTCTCTCTCTCTCTCTCTCTCTCTCTCTCTCTCTCTCTCACTCTCTCCCTCTCCCTCTCTCTCTCTCTCTCTCTCTCTCACTGGCGATGATTTTTTCGATCACTTCCATTAACACCGGCATGCTGAGCTCTAATTACTCACTCACTTAGCGTTCTGGGCTGCCCGTCGCTCGTTTGGGTAAGCAATGTGGCCCGTTAGCAAGATGCTTGTTAACTGAATGCACTTAATTATATAAGAAGATAATTACGTGTAAACGCTGCATCTAAAAGCAACCATCCAGCCCCGCTGGCCAATTTAATAGGCGCATGTTTCGGATCCCTGTTTTGTTTGTTTTAGAGTGAGGTGATTAATTGCCTCCTCTGATGAGTCTGCTGGATGTGGTCTCCGTGGTGGCACAGGCCCAATCGCACAGTGTTTGTGTATACATGTTGATTTGGCTTTGTAGGACGATGACAACATGGAATGTGCTGAACTTAGCCCACAATTTTAACTGATATTATTAATTTTTTTTTACTTCAAGCTGGTGATTACTAATGTGCATGTTGCACTACAGCTAATAATGATGAAAAAAAAAGTCACTTGAATTCTCAATGGACATAAGAGGCAGCAGCTACATAATTGTGGACCAAATGGAATACTAATAGAGTTAAATAATCACATGATCTGACCAGAAGAACCTGCATCTCCTTTCCAGAAAAAAAAAAGATTAATTTACCAATGTTCTATGGTCCAGGGCAAATGATCTGGCCTAAGCTGAATTTCATTCAAGCCCCCTGTCAAATCAAAGATTATTTAGTGTGTTTTAAGAAGGCGGAGTGCAGGGTGGAGATAGGGGTCAAAGTTGGAGGGCTCCCATGGGAGGTCCTGAGGGTCTCTGGGACATCAGTCGTCCATTATGAGTTAATCAGGAGGGGGAGTGTGTGGCTGAGTGTGCGTGTAGGGACCATGTGTGTCCCTGTATTGAGAAGGGGGAAGATGGAAAGGATGGAAAGAGGGCTGCCACGTGTTGTATGTGTGTATATGCTTGCGTCCATGTGTCGGCAGGTGCGTGTGTGTGTCTGTGTGCGTGTGTGTGTGTGTGTGCGTGTGTGTGTGTGTTGCAGTGAGAAGAGGCCTCACTTGCGTCTCTTAATCTCATAAAGCAGCAGAAGGCAGGATCCCCCAGGACGTCATCCACGGAGGCTCCCTGCCCTCATAAACATGGGACAGACACCTCCAGCCTCCAGATGCTTGCAGTTCGATACAGTCCCCAAGACTGACATCCACCCATACTCTCATAGGGCTCTTTGCACAGCCCTGGGGACTTGCTGTGTTAAGAACTTGATATGGTATTTACAAAAAAATATTTGTAAATGGAGGCCGTTTGGCTGTCCGTAATGGGCCTGTCCATGCTGCCGTTTCCCACCCGTCCATCTTGGGGAGGAGGGCTGGAAATGCAAACCAGAAGGGATGAATGTCAGGAGATGTATGCCCCAGACACCCGGCCCGGACTGCTACTGTCTCATCCAGTCAGCCGACACGTCCACTCTGCGTCTTTAAATCACTCAGCTCGAGACAAGCTAACAGCTTCCTCACTTACCGCTCCAGAAATGAAATCCCAGAGAACTTTGATGAGTGAAAGTGCATCGAAAACATTAAGTCATATTTCATTTCAGGCATGCTTGTTGGAGCAACGCTGCAGCGGAAGTGAGGCTGTGAAATTTCCAGTAAAAAGTGTAACATTTTTTTTTTTTTTTTTCGAACAAGCACTTTCAGTTAATAAATTGATGTTTCGATTAGATGGGCTTTATTCGTGACCGCCCGGGAACCGAATACACCACAAGAAACAAAATAGCGAAAGGGAAAACTCAACAGAAGACCTCGATTGATTTTCTTTTTTCATTTTCATAGAATGAGGGGGGAAAAAGCCCATAGCTATGATGCACTAAAAGGATAAACCGATATGCCCTGTTTGTGTTACTGTAATTTAAAATGTCATAGCTGGTAAACCCGGAAATCTTCCAGGTTCAGTCGATTACGATTTTGCAACATTCGGGGGTTGTTGTTTGAGAAATCAAAATTGGCGTCGAGCCCGACTTAAGATTTTAAGACAGGAATACGACGTTCTTCCAATGAGCACAAGCAGAGAATCCTCTTGTGTTGACCAGGAAGCCATTTTAGAGATTACTTGAAAAGATAACGCGTTTTATTCCAGAGAACACTTAATTATACTGCTTGTTTGCAGTGTTCATTTGGAGGATACATGGATTGGTAGCCTGTAAGTAGAGGCTGCTCAGGGAGGATTGGGTGTATCGGAGACACCCGATCCATCCCCAGGCGCACTTTTACAGCCTCTGAAATGAGATGCATCTTTGATTTGCTTGCCCTGTAAACAGACAGAGACATGAAGGAGCTCTGGTCTCTGCCTCGCTTGGAGCTGCCAAAGATTCATCGGCTGGAGAAAAAAAATGGACGCAGTCGCCCTCCTGATTTTACGCTACACTGCCGTATTAGATTGCTAATAAAACATTGTTTTTTATTAGCGATCTAGTATTGTTGTAATTTGAGTCTTTGTTAAAACGCTCATTCTCATTGAAGGGATTTATTCACAAGTGCTACTTGTTTGATCCACAATGTTCAGATGTTCTTCACTCGATTCTCTGTCATGGTGACACGCCTGTTGTTTTCCCTCCATAGGTTTGAAAACACACACACACACACACACACACACTCACTCACTCACTCACTCACACTCGCACTCGCACTCGCACTCACAGATACCAAGACACCATAGATTCTTGTTGTTTGGGTTCCCTCATCCCCTGGGGCCTCCTCTTGGCCCTGTCAACATGAGGCCCGTGACAGCTCCGTGACCAGAAAGACAGCCTATTGCTGGAGGCTGGCCGGCCACCGGTGGAAGTCTGATTAGATTGTACAGCATATTCAGAGGGAGGATAAAAGTGCAATGGGAAAATATTTAGCTTTAGATGGGGCGATAGCAAAGTGTCAAGGATATGTTGCAATCAAGGATATGTTGTAATCGTAGACAGGTTACAGATTTGTTGTCTGAGTGCAGGATCTAATAGTTTCTGTTGCAGTTGGTGCCTTGAGCAGACCGAACAGGTTCTGCAGTGTGATGAGACATCACGTACAATGCAGCTTTGTTCGGACTGTTAAGTACTTTTATGGTGTGTCTCAAAAGAAATAAGAAAATACATAAATAATCTGAAAATTAGATTAATTATTCAGTACTTGGCATACATGATTACGCAAAGTGTAAGGATGAAAGTAGGAGTCATTTTTTCATTATTGGCCACTAATGTTATGTAACACTGCCGGTAAATGTATATGTAGAGCTTAAAGAGATTAATGTTGCGGTTAATAATAATTAAATACAGCTGAATGTGAATATTCATTTACTATGGTTGCAGATAAAATGCATTACTGCACTTACTTCATTTAAACATTACTTTTGGCTTATACAAAGTTACTCAATATTCATGTTGCATGTATGTTTTACAGCATATGCAGCTCCAATATCAGATTTTAATGCGCACTATAATATATTATTCTCCTATTATTTTCCTATTACCCCCCTCCGTTTGAAACAAGTTATTCACAGCCAATAATCGAACTGACAGCCAAACACAGCAGATATATAAATTAAGCTGTGATTTATTTGACTCCTTACTGAGTTATGTGGTTGTAGCTACACTATGCAAAGCTAAATGTGTCTGTTTTACCTCGTGTGCGTATCTGTTATTGTGTGCATGTGTGCTAACACGTGTGTGCTGCAGTCCAAACAGACCGTTTATCACATTAATGCCATGCCACCGCTTGTTCATCGAGACGGATGAATCATGACTTAATTGACTGTAATGAGCCGAGTTGTTTTTTAATAAACTATTCCTGGCAACGTGAACATGGAGCGGCGTGAGTTTCAGGATCGAGTAGTCCGAGCACAAAACTCCTGTCGGTATTTTTAATTTAAACGCTGCATGATCTTTCATCGTATAGAAGGACAGCTGTGCAATTTTCCCCCATAAATTTGTACAGTAAGATTTTACACCTTTTTGTATAAGAATTTGACAATTTGCCGTATAAACCGAACAAGAAATGTCAATGCCAACCCCCGTGGTTTTGGTCTGCTGTGACCTTTCCTGTTGTGGGCTGAGAGTCGGAGGAGCAGTGATGAGTCAGGAAGGAGGATGGAGAGATGGCGAGCGTTGCTCCTCCTCCAGACTGTCTGCCTCCACTCTGTGAACATGAAGCGGTGCGGTCGGCTAATGTGGCCGGGGAGAGAGCAGCGGAGCTAAGATGTCATGTCTGTCTGTTGGCTAACAATTAAATGTGGCACCTCGCGCGGATCAATTTGACTTTGAGGCTTCAGGTTTTAACTCCTCACTCATCTCTTGCACACTTCTTTTCTTTTTTTTCTCTCCGGCTCTCCTCTCTGCTGC
The DNA here is from genome assembly GCF_963514095.1 of Eutrigla gurnardus. NCBI lineage: Eukaryota > Metazoa > Chordata > Actinopteri > Perciformes > Triglidae > Eutrigla > Eutrigla gurnardus. The sequence goes on from NC_139925.1 coordinate 13,219,509, forward strand.
AGTTTATTTCAAAGTCTCTCTTTTGGCACATAAACACCTTTTATTTCCTCTGCAGTGCAGCTCATCTCTTCCCATTTTATTTGTCCCTTGTCTTCTCCCTTTGTTAGTCCCGTTATCTGGCTGCATTTCAAAAATGACAGGCAGCTGAAAAATCAGAAACTTAACAGAAACGAATTGAGAACAGAAACAGAGCTGAAAAAGGCGAAAACGGCACACGCGCCAGACAGACTCCTACTCCAGGACGGAGACGAGCGACGCTGCGGGGAAACACAACACCGGCACAAACCAGCACTTGAAATATCAACGTTCCAGCCTTCTAATTAAAGCCAAGACTAATGGGCTCTAATTGCGTCGCTAAAATGTACCAGTTCTCTTCTCTCTAGTGTAACTTGACTACACTTCTCCCCATATGGATTAATGGGGACCGGAGCTGCAAACTAAAAAGCAGTTAATTTATCGGAAGATCTGTTAGGGAGGATGAAAAGGGGAGGGGGAGGAGAAAAACAGCAGGGGATAAGGAGGGGATGGTTTGGCACAAAAAACAGAAGTGCATTATCAGCCTCTTGTTGTTGAAAATGCTTTTCATATCTGTCTCCAGAGGTGTGCATTTGGATTAAGCTCGTTAATTTGACTTATTCTTCCCATTGGCCAGCACCCAAACCAGTTCAGTGTTGTAAAGGAAGACGGGTTTACAGGACAACAGTTACATTAACTACTTGTGCTTTTAATTATATAAAGAGAGTGGTTACTTAGTGTAGAGAAAGGGGAGACAAGGGGCTGGGGAAATGCCGGAAAAGGAGGGGAGAAGAGGGGCTTGTTGACGGTGTGGATATGATGCCGGGCTTTAAAATGTCTCTGCTTCTTTGTGTGGTTTCCTTTTGTTTATCGAGGTAAAAAGAAAGAAAGCTGGAGCCATTTTCTGTGGTTGAGCAAGACAAAATGTGCTCAATAAGACTAACAATATACGTGTTTAAATTACTCTTTCCCCCAGGTGGAAAACCATTAAGCTTGTTGCACCAGTCTCTCTTTTCTCTCCATCTCTCCGCCATCCTGATCTTTCTTTGTGGTAGGTTTACTCTTCATAATAGCTTTTTATCACATCTTGCTGTTAATCCATTAGAGGGTGATATTCGTTTGGGCTAATTTCAGGGCGCAATTCAGGCACAGTGTGGCGTGAGCAAGAAGCTTCTGCACTGCATTTAAACTAATGCGCCTTCAATTCTGATGCGATACCCATTACAATGCTACACGCGGTCCGGCGTATTGAGAAATGTGTTTTTAATATTGGCCTCGTTAACATGCCTGTTGACTGAATAAAAAGAAAAGGAAAAGAAAAAGAATAGGCAAAAGCACTCATGCATGAATGTTCCGCATTCACACTTCATTACTTTTGTGCAAGCGGAGAACAAAAAAAATACATCGACATTGAGAGTGGTCTTTGAATTTGAAAAGAATTTGCTTGCGAGATCTGTACTTCTGGAGGGCTCCAGCAACGAGATGTGTGGTGCATAATCCCATCACTTATCACTTTTCGATTACAAGGTTTGGTGTCTCCAACAAGTAATATAAATGAAACCAGAAATGTGTATGTTTGTGACTTACGTGCTCACGGTTAAGAAAAATAACGTTGACGTGCACGGTGACTGCTGATCTTCTGGGTTCAAAGTCCAACGTTTTGTTATACCATATCGTAGCTAAAAGATATTGATATATATCTACACACACATTTTTGAATCTTTAGCTTCCTGCCTATCTCTCTCCAGCCAACTGCCACCTTATTTAGGTTTCTGTAGTAAAATGAGGACGTTTCTTATAGATAACTCATCCTTCATGAAATGATGGCTAAATACACACTTTATAATATGTACTGTACTTTATGACCAGCATTGCATTAGAGACCGAGAGCAATGCATCATACTACGAAAAGCACACACTGGAGGGGGAAACAATTGGTTCCACAATGTGCAACCACGGTCTGATACTCTAACAAAATGTTATATTTCATCACATTAAAGGAAAAATAATGCTGGGATGGGACAAGTTAGCTGTTAGCATGTTTTGGCCATTTATAAAAAAAATTAGTTCTGGGTTGTTTGTCCTGTTGGTAGTGCATCCCACCACAGCACAACAGCTTTAGGCATTCTATCTGTTCACTAGCAGGCAAAAGTGACAGGGAGGCACCTCCACACAATACAATGGAGAACGATGTTGGCCAGACTTAATACCACTTTGTCTCTATCAGGAGAAGCAAAACATTGAATTTCTCACTCTGAAATGCAAACATCCTAATTTGTTAATTCAGACTGACATTTATTTTGATTTACATGTATTGTTCAGTTACACAGTGGCCGTATCGGAGTATCTCCTGCTGTGCTGTTCTAGTCAATTGACACTTTCATTCTGCCCTTCTGCCTGACCAAACCTTTTCTCTTTAATTGTGCTCACATTGAGCTTCCAATCAGACCAATTTTGCCCTTAGCAATAGCTCAATCTAACTAAATGGTTTCAGCTTTTTTTTAATTGTGAGGTATTGATTACATGAGGTCATCTCTGTTGCATAGAGTCTCCCTTGCTTTTGTTGTGAAACTTGCATCGCTCTCAACCATTGGAATTTGTGAGGGTTAAACTGTAGCCTAGTTCTACTAGCCACAGACAAAATGGGTAGTGATTTGCATCCACATACACACGCACGCACACACACACACACACACACACACACATACATGCAAGAGGGACACAAACTTACACATGATACTATTCCTAATGCTGTATGTCCTTAGAGCAATCATCTCCTAGTTTTTTAATTAAACAGTCCACTACAATGTTCATCCTGGATGGGAAGCGCTGCATTTTTAACTTCCGTTTACTTCAGGCCTGTGGATGTTATAGGGAGACCAATAGCAAATAAAGGGAGAATCAATGGGGCTTCATTAAAAGCAGCAGGCAGTCTTTTGCCTGGACACGGCTTAATTACAGTTTCACTGGCGTTTGCTTTAATTGAGGGAAATAAAGGGAATGAAGTAGATTGAATGGAGGGTATTAGCATATCTATCACTGGGAGAGGCCACAAGGTCCTGTCCAACCTGCGGCTGTACACACCACCTCTAACCCTTCAGATCCACACACACAGAATGACACACACACTTGTCTTTTTGTGTCTCTTTCTCTGATATCTTACAGTAAATACACTCGGAGCCACATGCACATTTACTTTTTTCTGGTGTCTGGTTCACAGACTTATTGGAATGAGGTAGTGTTTCAGAAAACGGAGACAGAAATACTGCATTTTAAAGGTATTTACAGGCAACCATACTGTAGGTCATGAAAATAGCACTTTTCAAACAAACTTTGGTCTGTAGCCTGGATCTGAACAGATGAACTGGATGCCGAAATAACTACATAATGACAGCAAGTTAGAAACGTTCCAAAGTCATGGTTTGTTAGCTCTGTCAGTGTCAGCAAGTCAACAAGAACATAACTTTAAAAATGCTTGTTTTCTGTATGGAGTTCGTTCTCATTCCCAACGGCTAGGTTGACAAATTAATGGCTAGCCCATGGGAATTTTAACATATACAATATTAGGTCCATTTGGGATGCAAATGTACATTTAACTTAAAGCCCCATCGGCAACATTTTTTTTATCATATTCACTGAAGCTGAGACTATGCTCCGATAGAACAACATAAATCATCCGGTTTTAGGAGAAAAAAAAACGCCCTTCTACGTGCACGTAGAGCCTGTTATTTGATTTGCAAAGATCTGACAGCGCCCGGATCATCCTGTCCACTCAGCGCGCAGGGCTGTGTTCGTGCACACACAGAGCCCCTCCCCCCTCGGGCTCGTTCCAATATCACAGGCACACGCATTGCGTTGAATTGTTTGTTGCGTGATGGCGGAGGGAAGTAGCAACAATCTTCCAATTCCTCGGTTAAAAACTGAAACGAGGAGGTCCAAAACAACCAAGGAAAAGAAAACACTGGGGGAAAAGAAGGAAAAAAAGAAAGATAGTGACCGTGCCCATGATAAAACCAGAGTCAACATCGGTCCCGCGTTTCAAAGGTGGTGTGATCTAAGGGATTTCAAAGGGCACGGAGTCGAGGGGAGGGAGCTCGGTGGTCGTGGGGGAGGAGCGTGAGAGTTGTAAACATTCAAAATCTGACAGAGTGCCCTCGATCCGCCGGACTTGCCATCTGGGACTTTGAACAACACAGCACTTTATCCATGTGACCCAAGAACAACCAGTCATGCAGCAAGCAGACGTAGAGATACAGACGATGTTGGATGTATAGAGCAGAGTGCCAAGTCAGTACCAATGACAAGAACATTTATTTAACAGTAACAAGTTTAATAACAGTTTTGATCAAAAGTTTGTATTATTAGATCATTAAACAGCACATGATCATTAAACAGTTAAAAAAGAGACTCCAACGAGTTACTGGTCCTGGCCAAGAAATAGTAAGGCACATGACCACCAGAAAAATGGCAAACTATTCCACTTTTTTTCAGATTATTGTGTGGATCAAACAAATGAGATATAACGTGTCAATCATTAAGCTTTAGAGGTGCTGGTAGGTAGATTTAGTTTTTACCTTCAGACAGTCAGTCAGCAAGCAGTTTCCCTCCCAGTTTACAGTCTTTGTGCTGAGCTAAATTGACTTAGACTCCATGCTCCAGCTATATATTTACCGTAGAGATGTGATGGGATTAAAAATGGTTTGAGTTTTTCTTCACCAAAGTAACTAATATCAATCATTCAGTTTCCAACAGTTTAATAAAAATTAAGGAGAGAAAACAACGTGTTAATAAATCAATACTTTTTATTCTGAAGATTCTGTGATTCCTTTTGCATCGTTTTTTTAGTGTCGTTGGACACACAAGGGAGGGTGATGAATCGCTATTACTCTGTGTCATTAAGAGTAGACAAGAAAATATGTATTATCCATTGCAGAAAAAGCCAATGCAGTTGTACCAAGTAATACCTTTTGATGACTTGTGTATTATTATTTGATGTGACAAAATCATGAGATGCTGAAAACACATTTCACCGGCACATTGACTCAAAAGAATGAACGTGTGTGTGTGTGTGTGTGTGTGTGTGTGTGTGTGTGTGTGTGTGTGTGTGTGTGGATCTGATGTGAGCTCTGTCTTTGACAATGACTGATAGTCAGCCGGGATCAAACCCTCCTCAGCGGTGCTTCGGTGACAGGTGAGCGGAGACAGTTTGAGTCCCATTCTCTCCCTCGGCAGATAATAACAATTTGAAAAAGGGTTCGGGGTTAATAACACAATCATTACCTGGATGAGGTTGGGCAGCTGTAAGCATGTATGCAGATGGACGGCCATCATTAGTCCTTGTCAAACAAGCTGAATAGGCGCGATCTGAGAGAGCACTTCAGCTTTTAGCCATGAATGAATAACAGCTGATAAAGGTCCGACTTTAGCAATAGAGGGTGTTATTTTATTTTATGTTCTTATGTGCACAAAGTCAAGGATCTGTTTTCCTAACACGTTTCATCCATCTGTAAAAATTCCAGTAAAAAAAAAAAAAAACGGTTCGGTACAAACTGTACATGTCGTGTTGCTTCGTGTGACAACAGACGTGACTGAGTGAGCACACCGCGAGGTCCTTTTATTATTGAAATGATTGATTTGTAATTTGTAGTGTTCCCATCTGTCCTGGTTACGCAAAATTATGGCTAAACCAGTTAGTAAACACTTTGCCCCATTGTCTGTTGTTTTGATAATCACCCATAATAGCATCCAGCATCAGTATGGTCTTTAAACCTGATTTAGGAGTTAATGGAATAAGAGGGAGAGGCAGTCAGTATATGCACCGGGCCTAATGTCATTAGAAATGTTTGCGGAGGCTAAATTAAATCAGTCGTAAATTGTGCTCTCAAGTAAGCCTGAAAAACCCTGGCTCGTCGAGGAGAGGAGGGGGTGGCGGGGATTCATATTTTAACCTTGCGTAGAAAATGCACTTAAACAGATTAAAATAAAATAGGGACCGTGTGGATGGATGGGAATGGTAATTGCTGGTGCTTTAATGGTTTCCTGTTAGCCAAGTTGGGCTGAAGGCAGAGCTATTTTAAAGTTGGAAGCGGCGATTGAGGTCATAACTTTGCAAATCTGGTGATTAAGCCAAAGGGTGCATGTCACCAAACAGCACGTTACACACCTAATGGGGTTTTTTAGTTGTTTTTTTTTTTTGGCTGAAAACAGATGTTTGTGGAGAGACTTTCGCCGCTCCACGTGGAAGTCGTGTTGCAGAGCAGGTGTGGGTTGGAGTGGATGGCTTTTTGGACTGAACAATGCGGTAGAATGTGAACTGTGAGTGATACAGCCTGCCAAATAAAAATCTTTGTGTGTGTGTGCACGTAAAGCCCACCCGTGTGTGTGTGCCTCTTTGAGTTACCTTAATGCTTTCAGTGCAGGCACACTGTTTGTCTGGTTGCATCAGGTAGCTCATCACACAGTGCAGTCCAGACGGTTATGATAGCCGTAAATACTCCGGGAATTCCCAAAACTGGATCAAATTAAGATGGTGTCTTTTCCCAAAATCTGACAAAAAGGCTGGGGAAAAAACCCACAACATCCATATCGTACAGTATAATGTTGTTATGTATCGTACATGATCATATAAATGATAAAGTACATTTCTCGGCACGGCTGTGTGACGCATCAACGTTTTCTGTAATATTACCTGCAGATTTCTCCCCCTGATGCACTGATTTTGAACTTAAAGGCACACCGCATACCTTAGATATTATAATACACTGACTTCATAATGCACATGAACGCATTTCCTTCCTTGAACTCTCAGCTTCTGAGGCCTCGCTGGTGTGGCTTTACCTCTCTAACCTGGGTTCACTTGTAACTCGGCACTGTTGGCTCCAGGTAAAACTGCGGCCCCATGCATGCTCATGTTCAGCTTTTGTGTAAATTAACAAGGAAAAGGCTGTGTGGATTGAATGGCAAACATGCAGGTGATGACACATCCCCCGGCACACACAAAGTATGTGTCATTACTCAATGCCAGTTAAATTGTCAGGTGAACAACCGTCTGTGATACTGCTCTCCGATCTGCGAATTCACTTGTGCTTCGGCTCTGATGCCGTCATTACATGCACAGGCTTTTTTTTTTTCTTAACAGGCAGTCGAATCAGGAAAAGAGCCCTCAAGAAGCATTTAAGACATTAAGTCAGCAATCCAAAGCTGAATTTGTTTGGGTGTGGAGGGTGAAAATGACGCAAGAGATTACCTTCGCCCGTAACTCTATGCACATGGGTTCAGTTTCAGGTCCCGACCTCTTATCGCCATATCTCAAGAGACAATTGTATTGTCCATTGGTACAATTGACACCAAATTCAGGGAAGAAGAAAGTGACACCGATGTCCAAAAAAAAAAAAATCCCTTCAATTGGGAAGCATCTTTCTGTCAGTTAAAGGGCCTTTTTAGTTGATTTGAAACAGAATAGTTTGTGACTTTGTTTCCTACTGACAACACCATGATGGATTTTACTAATGAAAACCTGTGAACTCTTTATCAAGAGATAACAAGGCCTCTTGGATGTTCGCTGTCGCTCTGTAAATTGAAACCCAGACCTGGTTGTCAGTGTGCCAGAGGTTGATGTCACTAAGTAGCACAGGGTGACAGAGACAGAGAGTACAAGTGTTGAAAAAGCAGGACAGGAGCATGTGTAGAATCACCTGTGTTGTTCCCTTTGTGTTTCCTGCTGCGGGGCACATAGCTCACTGGGTCACAAGTGTGAGCTAAAACTCTTTTGTCCAATGTCTGTGCCCTGAGGGTCCCCCATCTCCTGCTAGGGAAAGATATCTCAATGCACTTTTTTTCCTTTTCTGTTTTTTTTTACTTAACACTTTATTTTACCTTCACATTGCCTGTGGCTGGCATGCCGTACACTGGAGTGATATTTGTAACTCTTTATACTTAAAGGATCATTCTGGTGGGATTGTGTGTTTTTCTTATTGTCAACAAATCCCCTAAAAGACCAACACCGATAGTGAATTGATACATACTAACAAGTATTTCCTGTGTAGCCAAAGCTGCACTGAGTGACATGTCCCTTTTATTATCATGAACATGGGCACTGTAGTTTTTAGTTTTAGTGTACTCTTTACACATAATCCTGATGCTGTACAATACTCAATTGTCCACCAAGTCTGTGGAAAATAGTTCCCAACAACTACACTATTTTCTCCTGTTTGAGTAAGGTTTTCTCAAAACTACAGTACCCACTTGTTTCAGGAAATTATTAAGGCTTCTTTTAAAAACAGAAATATATATATATTTTTTACCAATTTAGAATTCAGACTACATCTATTGGCTCCACACAGCTCTCAACATAGGGACGGCTGAGTTAGCTAGTAACTAACAGTGCGAGATCTAACCATGTTAAAGGTATAATATGTTATATTTGTCAGTTGCTATTTGTAAACACATGGTATTTAAAGTTGGCCGCGATGGTCAAGCGAGATAAAGATTGAATGAAGATAGGGAGCGCAGTTAGCGAGATTAAAGCAGTGAATCAGAGAAATCAAATATTATTTTCAGAAATGTCCCAAACACAACAACAACAACAAGAAAAGAGAAAATGTAGGCAGAAGGCAACATATGGGAATGATTATTAAAGCAAATGGTTTATTTGTTACTATATAAATGCTCTGAAACCCAAACAAATAACCTTTTTAAAGATTTTGATCTTCGGTAGTAACAAACTGGATTTAGGCCGACAGTCATAGACAGAAAATTTTGTTAAATTTGGCTCAAAGTTCAGTTGAGCTCATGGATGAACTGATTAGAATTGGCTAAATATGATGCAATTTCACACAAATGTCCTAATAAGATGAAATGATGAGATGAAACATTTTATATCCAAAAGGTCAAAGGTCAACTTCACTGTGAAAATAGTAATATTCTGCAAAAAATCACTTCCAAATGCCGTAACTCGGGAAGTTAAGGGGAGATATTTCACATTTGGTCAAATACTGAATTGGTCACACTTCCAACCCGATCACAGAGCGGGCCTTTCCAAAAAGAGACTTGTTGAGACTGCTGCCCCCTAAGCGTTGATGCCACGACCCTACAGCACGCCACCGCAGAAAACAGAGCGCATGCTGATAAAGGCTCTTAGAATATTTGCAGAAACCAGTTGCACACACTGAAGCATCTGAGTCTCCTCAAGAAGAACAGCTCTGTCCCTTTCAGAAGAGGGCTTCAGAGTCCAGGACAGTTTTTTTTTATTGAGTTGGACCTCATGGTACTTGTATGAGTGCACCTTTTTCATCATGTCAATATAGTGATAACTTTTGTTACGAACAAAAACAAGACAATTTATAATACCGTACCCTATTTTTTATTAAATTCCTTCAAAGTCTTCACTATGAGTCTTGGGTAGGCATATAGCTGCAAGGCAGTAATTCTAGTTTGATGTTACTAGAGATTTGTGGTGAGGTATAACACGATTCAAAACACTTTATTTTCATTGTAGCATTTGCTTTTGCAGTTTTTTTTTAATTTGTATTAATTTCCACTCAAAATGTGCATTTCTACCTGAGGAACAGAAACCGTCTTGTCTTGGAGAAAAGACTTCCAACAGATCACAACAGCAGAAATTTGACTCCACAGTATGCATATATCTGTCTGCATCTATCCTCATGCTCGGCGATGAAGAAGCAGATGTTACTTTCTAAAGAACGCCTGTGCTGTCAGTTGACCGTTGCTACTGAATAGCTTTCTGCTTTCACCTTTTACACTCTGTTATAGTCGATGTTCCTGAGTCAAACGTCTCTCAGGTGACTCCCGCTTCACAAACACAGCCCGAGCTGTGATTGAAGGCATGGGGAAATCCACAGGTAAGAGTAGTCAGCCATCTAGTTCATGTCCCTTGGAAGCAACCCAAACAATGTTTAGGCACACAGTCAACAACTCCTGTCCTTGCTTATCTTAAGAATGTAAACCTCCACAAGCAAGCGCTTCATCTGTAATTCTATTGTGAGTTGCTCAGTTGTCTCAAAGTGTCTGATTAATCTCATGTAATGCAAAACCAGCTTTGTCTGCGACACAGAATACGTGCCTCAACGCAGGCGTCTCCACTGTTGGCTTGTGCTGTGCGGAATTTGCTGGCAGACAGGATGGCTAGACCACACCAAAAACCTGCCAGTTGCATTCTTTGCGTGATTCAGACGTATCTCTTTCCACCCATTGGGACCGACTTGAGAGGTCTGATCAAACGGAGCAGTCATCCTGAGGAGCTGAGATGTGGATGTGTGGGGTTGAAAAGGAGGGACGGCAAACGTGTTGGTTGTTGTATTGTTGTGTGTTATTATTTCATTTGTTTGGGGGGGGGGAGGGATAAATGGATGAAGGGTGGGTGGTAGGGAGAAGGAAATTCCCTCGTCTGGATGGAATTGGATGGCGAGCTTCGAGGGAGGGATGGGAGCGCCTGATGTAGAGGGTGCTGTCAAGGCCAAGACAGCGGGGTCTTTGTCTTCTCAATAATCACTTGCTGTACCTCTTCTTTCCGTTCCTTCGCTCCCCACTGCCATTCTGCCTTTACTTTCCCAATTATCTCCACGACTGGCTCACAGGTCAATTGTCTCCATTCTGCTAAAAAATAAATAGAATTAAAAGCAAAGTCCGAAAAGCAATCGTAATGCTTTCTGTCATTTCAAACATGCGATACAGCCCCTTTCAGACATGCACCCCATTGTGTCAATCTGCTGGTCTCATATCTGAATAAGCACTTGTATGTTAAAGTCACAACTTTAGACTGTACATAAGAGTTGGATGTAGTCATCGTGACACAAATGGGTGAAGCTGATGAGTACATCGCTGAATGCTGAATAAGAAATTGTTAGTTGACCAAATGTACTTCAGTGAACTGAAAACACACTGTGAAAGGGTTAAAGTTGTAAAGGTGTGCACACACCGGAAGAACTGCCCGACTCGCGTCGGTAAATGAAGTCGGGCTACTTAATATGGCCGACTCGAACAACGACATGGGCGGTTCACACCTACGGAATTACAGCCGACGCCATACGTTCCGCGCTTGCGCGAGATGTAATGTCTCCAAAACAACAGGCGGCGCTAATCTGTATTGTGGGCCAAAAAACACGAAAACCGGAAGTAGCCGGTCCTCTCTAGACCACCTTCTTCGATTCCACTGGTTATCTGGTATGTTTACCATCGTCACTTCCGGGCTCCACTGATTCGCTAGTCAAGCTGCTAGCCTCCACCAATCAGAATGGTAAAAGAATGACCGACTCGAATGGCGGATTACACATTTGAATCGGCTGAAATGAACGCCGACGTGGGCCGATTCGAGCGACCACACCAAGGAGACTCATGTCACGGATGCCGACTCTCTCAAAGACGCCGATTTTCGGTCCGGTGTGAGCCCGCCTTAAGACAAAAACACCTCTAACTCGCAGACCAGGCAATGTTGTGGTAGAATTAAGAAGTCTTGGAACTATAGCGGTTGAGACCATAAACACATTTTTGCTGTGATAATAAATCTAGTGAGAAGTAGGGGTTTTTTTTTGTCATAGAAAACCATTTGAAAGAATGCATGTGCAAGGCAGTTATGCATTAACTTCTCCTGGAGGTTTCCACCTCGTCACAATGGCTGTCTTAGTGCATCATACCGAATAACATTTCTGTAACACACCGCACACGGCAAAAGTCTAATTGAATATCATCCGATTCATGTAAAGGCTGCAGCAACACAACATTGAACATACAGAGAGAGCGAGAGATTAAATATGCATTTTGTTCTGCCCTCTAAGATTATCTCAGATAAACTTGTAAGCACTATGCAAATAAAATCAGTTTCATAAACTATGAAAACATGATCATAAGTTGTTGAGATGTTTCTCTGATCAGATCATTCTGTAAAAAACTACTGGTGTGAGGCAAAAGAAGAGAACCCCTCATAAAACCACTGTAATAATCGGACCAATTGTTTCAATTTTCAGCTGCATGGATGAACAAATGAATATCCGCATACGCGATTCCAAACTTAACATCTTGTCACTGAGTGCTTGTGCACCGTCGGATATCATAAAACCGCAGAATTTGCTCTCTAATAGTGTTGAACGATGACAGTGATGTAGAAATGTATTAAAAATGTATAAGTGGAATCATGGGGGGGCAGCATCCTTCGCTCTCACGACGGCCATCAATCAAATGTTTCTTCTCTTTATCAAGGCATTTTTAACTTGCCACTTTTTCGTAGGAAATGTGCTCTCACTTCTGGATAAAAATGGGAGGAACATTAGTATAAAAGAAACGTATGTTTGAATACCATGCAGACTATCACTTTATCACCTAGATAAAAGACATAAGAATTACATATACGTCCCGTTTAACTCTGCTGTTATAAGGTAATAATAGGGACAGTGAAAGCTCTCCTAGCTGAAAAATAATACAGTGTGAAATGAATTGTGAAAAATTCCAGCATATTTTTCTTACAGGCAATGTGTGAGGTGCTACAGATACAAATCAAAAAGACAAGAACATTTAAAGTCATAATCTAGACAATTACACCAAAAAAAAAAAAAAAATACATTACTTAGGCCTTTGAAGGCAAAGATGATACATCCTGCATCAGGTCACTTTATCCAGGTGAGTTCATAGCTGGAAGACTTGGTTACCTTATACTGTACTTTCCATCCCAGACATGCTCTGTAGCACCAGACACAACCAAGTCTGTTCATTCACACTTGCCAAGGATGGTGCTAAATATCAAAGTCCCTTTTGATTTAATGGTGTAGAAACTACTACAGCGGAACATTATTGTTGGTTAATGAACGTGTGCTTGTTTATATACAGTTTTAGTTTCTCCTGCTTATTTTTGGCTACGGAATAAATTAACTTTAAGACCAGATAATGCCCTATGTCATGTAATGCCACCGCTGTTGCCGGGCTATTAAAAGAAGCGGCGGCACGTTGACAGGCGTTTATGGAATGCGGGTTTACCCTCAGTCGGTTCGAGGTGCTTGGTGGACAGCAGTCGTTAAAATAATCAGACTCCCATTATCGCACAACCCACAGGAGCCGAGACGTAATTCACAGTCCACACGAGCCGCAGATATTACAGGTGCCTCTCATCCATGAATGGGAAGGCTTGTGTTTGACTGAGGAATTCTTTTTGGGGGGTTTGTTTGCACAAATAAAGAGAACTTTATTTCTGATACGGCTCCCCCCCTATAATGATAGCTGCGGTTAGATGTTGTTGTAGAAGCATTCGTTTTTATGTTAAGTAGGTGTCTGTGATGCAGTCTTTACCCACTATGTAATACATGGAATATCATCTTGCATTGTTTTTCTACTGTTTATTGTACCCTAGCGCTGCACGCTTTTGACAAAGCGGGTTTTTCACATTTTGTCATGTAATATGATGTAGTTTAATCTCTTCCTCTTTTGTGTATTTCGGCTCCTTCTACCTCTGATCTGCTTCTATACGAGGACCAATGCCTCTTTCTTAAATTCACCTGACCCGATCAATTCACCTCAAGCTTCTCCGAGCCAAATCGTAAATCATGAAAGGAATGGCTGAAAAAGTGACAACGGCGACATTAAATAAATGTTTGTTGTTTCTTTCCTTTCCTTGTTTCCCACCCTCTTTATTTCTCTACTCGTTGTAATGGATGGGCTATTGTTGGTGCTGCCCTCTGGGCAGGGAGAGTTGTTTACTCGGATGTAAAGTCCCCCATCCACCAAGGGTCTCTGTAGGGGATGTTCCTGGAGCAGCCTCCCTCCTAACCTCTCCATAGCTCCAAAAGTTAATAGCATGGAGGAGACGTGATTGATATGGGCCTTGGAACCACCACCAACAGACTGACTTCTTTGTGCTCTTGGCCTGTTCAGTCAGCCCCATCCATCCATAAAGATCACATTTAGAATTCACTCCAAACTCAGCAAATGTGATTTAATTTCTGGAGAGATTTTTTTTTATTTTTTTTTTATAAATAAATAGTCACCCACGTTTCGGATGTAGCTCCAGGCCATATGACTGAATTTTCACTGTTGGTGTAAAACTTTTGCAAGAGGGGATGCAATGCAGTGATGTAAAATATAAATATTTCAGTACTTGGTTAAAACTCTGTCGATTCAGGCTGTTGATTTTTGAAATTCATGCATAAAAAGAAACCGAACATTGACAGGGATTATATGTTACGCTATACGTTTAGAGGATGCAGCCATTTGTTTTTAGCCCTATGACCAACAATACACTAAGCCATTTCAACTGATCATACATGTGGACTCACATAATGAAGTATGCCTGTTTGGTTCACCTTTAGAAAGACACTAAATCAAAACTTTCGGCAAAACACTTCTTTTAAATCCGTTCAATAAACACATTGAACTTTGCAAGAACTTTACCTTTTAATTGCAATCCTAAATTACATTTCTGTAAAAATCCACATACAACTATACTCACAACAACCAAAAAGCTTCTGTCATTCATTTCGACATCCACATCACTGTGGCGTATTCCACAGTGCATGTATGGACAATGACACATTTTTCGTTGTGTAATCTGTCATGTAAGTGTCACCCCTGAGTAAGATAAACAAATTAGCACATCATAAGCAGGTCGCATAAAGGTGTTGTTTGGTTATCTATTATGACTGCATTGCACTTGTTCCAACAGGCCTTTTAACTGGATATTTGGAGTTAATATTACAAGGTGTCTTGTTTAGGAATGGAAAATGAGGAGTTCATGCTTCGTGGCAGTAATAGTTTTTATATATTAGGGATTTTTGAACGAAAAATCTCGGCAGTGACACTAATCCCTGTTGTGTCAGCCTGTGGTTGCCAAATGATAGTATATCATCTCCGTGTGTGTGTGTGTGTGTGTGTGTGTGTGTGTGCGCGTGCATGCGTGTGTGCGTGTGTATTCTTTTCATTTTGGAGTATGCCAGCACATTCATAAGTATACCAGCACATTCATGCACACACAGTCACAGGCACTGTAACATAAGCTTTACCATAGAGAACTGTGGCAGGGCTGCGAGATTCAATTTAACCACAACTGTTTACAGCTGTCAATATAGGGACCAACACCACAATAAATGCATTAAATTGCATCTGGCCTCATGTCATGGAAAATAAGGTGAGTGGACAGGCTGTGTAGGTGATACCGGCTCTCACTATTATTACATGGCTGTGTCTTAAGGGTTGTCTGGGCTGCTGTCCATTGGATTTAATCAGCCTCTATTACCTGCTACCCTTTTCACAGTTAAAATAATCACCCACAATTACTGACATAAAGGGGAGAGCTGACATGAGAGTCAGAGGGAGAGAAATCGCACAAAGTAATTTCTCCCCACCTTGGTTGCTTACATGGCTTTTGATGTTTTTGGGTGTGTAATAAAAGGATTGAGGGGTGTCTGGCACAACCCTCTTTGCTGCACCATGAACAGTAGATATGGAAATGCCCTTTAAAACTTGCACACACACACAGACACAAGAAGGCATGTAAATGTAGATGCAAACGTATAATGCATAACATACAGTACAGACGTACAGAAAGCTCCACATGATTACAGTATATTACACAAAGACAGAAAAAATCCCTTGCACATACAGACACGGGTTCGCATGCTCATATGAGTGCATATGAGGTGCACACACAAGTGCACATGGACACCCACTGCCACCTCCACCATTAACTAAAGAGGTTTGTGCAATTTATTGTATGTTGCAGATGAAAGAAAAAGTGAAAATAATTCAATAATTGACCGACTTTAAAATTAAGAAAATAGAACCATGAGAAAGGGGGAATTGTGAGCTACTTTAATCCTCAGCTTGCTGCTGAAAAATTAGAGACACCATTAAATGTACCTTTGAAATAAATGGGGCCCAATTACCGAGATGGCCGGGACTCTGATGAAGCTTTTGTAAAGGCGGACAAACACGGTGGAGGGGACAGTCAAAAAGGGATTGAGGAGCAGGGTGTAGATCCAGGCAAAATTATCCAAAAATGATCTTTTAGATGAAAGTTAAATTCACATACATGTTGGTGGTAATGCAGTTGTGATGCAGGGTTCAATGAAAACACTGACACTGAAATTTGCCTATTTGGGAGATAAAGAGCAAATGATAGCAGTCGCAGTCACATGAGAGTGGATGGGAAAAATGACCCATACAATTAAAAAGCAAAAAAAAAAAAGCATGCTAAATGTAGACAATATGAACATTAGTAGCAATCATCACCCAGAGTGTTGCTCAGTTACATTAGCTGTTGTGTGTTCAGGAAATAAGTCATGTTGAATGGGTTTAGGAGAGTTGTTTTGATAATAGCGTTTTGTCAAATCTCTCCTTTTTTAATTATCGGGTCAGAGGGTAGCAGCTCAAACTCCCTCTCTTTCATCCCTCTTCACCACAGTGAGTGCTGCCGACCCTTCCCACAGCAATACAGCACTCTCTGTACCTCCAGTGTAAAACACAGCCTCAATTACTTTCGATGAAGCTCTTTTTCCGAGAGCAATTTAAAAAAAAAAAAATGACGATAGCATGAAAAACATAAATCAGATGTTACTTCCTGTGATTGTCTGTTTCTTAACCGACATCCTGGCATTTTCAGAACTTAAAAAATGTCTGAAGGGTGATTCAATCTCCAAATCAGAAAATGAGATGTGACCTCTATATGCTGATGACCTTGTTCTTTCCTTTCTGAAGTTCATTCCTTGTGTTCGATCGATCCAGGAGAGGACCAGACCTTACACGGGGAGCTCATAGATGGTTTTGGACACAACAGCTTGTCAAAGGGTAAAGGTTAAGGCCACGAGTGTCTGTCGAGGCCCAGACATGGGTCAGAAGGTCTCAGTCAGGGTCAGGACCCCAGGTGACCCCAAGTCTGCGCTCACAGTTGTGTTGCATTTAGTTTCTGTGGACTGTGGCTTACTACCAGTGTGGCTTCTGTAGGAGAAAGTGAGGCTCTTGATGGACAACTTTCAAGGATATTAACCCTGGGCCCGGATAACACACCTTTACTCTTCAAAATATCAAATACGTCTATTTGGATTTCTCTAATTACAGTTTTATAATAGTTTATTCATTAATGCTTGGAACAGGAAGTTAGAACTATAACTAATTACGAATGATAGTAATGTCAAGTAATAGCTTTATATTCACATTGTGTCCTCTTTATCAATGCATATGCTCATTTGGTGATAAAGAGAGGTTATAGATTCAATATTTATTTATATATATATATATATATATATATATATATATATATGGTTTAAATAAAATAAAAACAGCAATGAGGAAGAAGTAGCAATGTCGATCAACATACAGGTTGAGATTATTCGATAAAATCACCATCACATTAGATTTAGAAATCACTTAAAGAGCATCTAACAGTTTAACAAGTGAGATGGAAGCTGAACACATCATTTGCAAAGCAGCCATTTCCGTCTCAGCTGGTGCGTTAAACATAACAGAGTGTAATGTGTACTGCCACCCTACTGTACTATTCATTCCTTCATTACTATTTTATATATGCGTATGATTAACACTCATTGCGTGGCTCAGTTCCCAATCTCTCTGTCGGCGGCCCTCCACTAAAGACAGCTCAAGCTTGAGAGATTTTTTTTTTCCTCAGTCATTTAAATTTTTGCACTTCCATTTACCCGCCTTTTAATTTAGCGTATAATGATGCCATTATAACCAAATCCATCTGGAAGTTCTGTTGGGAGCGGTTAATGTTCCATGGCTTTTCGCTGCTAATGCCATTGCGCCTGCATTGGCAACAGATGCTCTGAAAGCAACAGATACATTCTCTCCCAACATCATTACAAGCATGCCCATGTCCAGGATAAATGTTGCTGCTTGTTCAGGACTATCATACCTGCAATGGGACTGTAAAACACAGCGGATACACAGCAGACTGTATCACTGCCAATGAATTCCAACTTTTCAAACCATTTATTCATGAAGCAGGGGTACAAAAAAATGGGTCTCTAGCCCCATACAAAGGTGACGGGCTGTAACTCTTTAAGAGGCGACATCGAGGGATATGAGCGAGAAAAGTATTTCAAAATAAAAGTGTGCTAGTGTTGAGCTTAAACAGTGTTTTGTCACAGCAAAAATCTCAACTCCTTTTACTCCCGTTGCAGCCATTTAGTGACCCCCCTCTGCCACCCACCAACAAACACCCTTGGACAGTTCATCTTGTGTGATATGAAAGCTAGAAAAAAAATGTTTTCAGTTGCAATTTAGGTGATTAAGTACATTGGATAATTAATTGGAATAACAAACAATTTCCTCCATGGAGGATTACTGATTAGTCGAGCTCCCCAACGCTGCCATGGCCTTTTTATCCTCTCTGCTTCAATTATGTTAATGCTAACTTTCTCTCCCAGAAATTATTGTGATTAATTTTCTCTTGTTTTGAATTACAATTCCACTGGCTGCTAGCACTTTAAAGCATTCATTAATTCCCAATTAGATTGGTGGGCTCATTTGCTCCAGTGCCGCTCGGTTCTGTAGCACTTTGTGTTTAATGTGCTAATTGGGCGAGATTTAAAACAACTAACCTCTTATGAGAGGAGAAAAGTTATTCGACGGTAACATTAGCATAATTTATCCCAGAATGCTCAATTAGACAGTGCCGCAATAATCATGACAACTGACTAACAACTGTTGTTAACACTTGGATACTAAAACTGAAGTAAGTTCAGGGTTCAGTCGTAATGGATCTACCACACGTTGGTTTCCTTCCATTCTGAGCAAATGTGTTGTCTGTGCTTTCCCGCCAAGCATCCAACATGTCTTAGACAGTATGGTGGGGTTCTTTTTTCTGCATTTTATGTCTCTTCAGTGCTTTGTTACAACCACTCGAACAGCATTAACAGCTCACTACTCCATTAACTGAAGACTTGGATTGTCGCTAACTCATTTACCACCATCAGAGGATCGACGCTTCAGGCAAACATGAGTGGGGTTGGATATAAGCAAAAAAAAAAAAAAGATTGCTTTCATGTACCGATGTGATCTCTTCAAATGGGACCTGGTACCTGGGAGTGAAATGTTGTTCAGCTGTGTGTACCGCACAAGCTTTTTCATCATAAGATGATAGACGCTGGTCTTGAGAGGTTTGGTAAAGAACTGGGCTTGTCCAGATCAAAGAAATGTAAACCTTGATCATTGCACCTATCTGAGCACCATATAGGTGTGTGTAATCTAATCTAATCTAAAATTAATAATTATTTCTTTGATGTGATGTATATAATAGTTCTTCAAACAACAACATTATGGCCACATTATTTAATTTAACTGCCAGATTGTAACCGTTGGTACGCAACCAAAGATGCTCGATAACAAACATTCTGTTTGGCCAACGGTTTGAAAGGCTATACATTTGTATGCATAGTGGGCGTGGTCAAGGCATGTTTGCAGTGCAGCATTTATAGAGTTCTAGCTATTTGTCAGTGAATATATGCTATATCTCCCAGGGCTTGGGAGATGTAGCATATAGGGAAGCATTGAGGGAAGGGTGACCTTCTGTCACAGATATTTTGAATATTATATGGCATATAAACAATACATTTTCATAATATGCTCCACACAGAGTCCATCCCATGATGCTCATATAACAATACAAGACCCAAAAGGAACAGGATGTGGTTACAAGTGTAGGTAAGTGATAATAATGACATCTGGTGTGAATAAGTCTGAAGAGGGACACTATCATCTCAGTTCCTGGCGTTAACGTCTTTCACGTCTCAAGTGCTTGGACACTGGCAAAATCTATTAGTACCCCTTTAGAATTACAATGCATTGGATATCAGCCCATTGAGTGTTTTGTTCAGGTAATTCATAGAGCACTTTGAACAATACTGAAGCATTGAGATGAAAACCATTGTGCCTTGTGTACAAATGGACACTTGCTTATTTCATTGCACACTTTTCATCTATATGGAAATTAAATGATGCGCTCTCGAGCCTTGTTTGCTTGTTTGTCTTGTCCGTCATCAACAATGAAAGGAAAAATAAGAATAACCTGTGCGCTGGGAACTTTTGTCAAGGCAGCTCTTGTGACATTATTGCAGTGCAAGAGGGAAGGAGGGCTGGATGAAAGAGATGTCCAGCAGGGTCAAAGCCAGCCTAAATTCTCATATGGGTGAATAGTACACAACTCATGATATTTATTTCTGTTTACTGTCTGTCTTATTTGAATGAAGGAGCTTTATGATGTGTGATGGACACCGTGGATGTCATTAATGGAGGTTTATAAATCTCAATGGTGCAACTCATTTGTGTTTGATTAGTTTTCAAGATGAACATATACAATGGCATGCCTTTATATGTAGATATTACATATTTTATATTATTTTGTAATTCATGTTGATAGAGGAAGAAAAGCATCTTCAGACCTTTCAGCCACATCTCCTCCATTTCCTGCCTCAAATGGGGGACAAAGAGACCCTTGTCTGCCCGTCATGCCCAGTGCCATTGGGAAGTTAAGGCGGGGAGAATTAGGAAGGGGCAGGAACAGGGCTCCCCACTACAAGGTAACAAGGGAAAACCAATCCCTCCTGGAATTATCCTGATACTGGAGACACAGGGCTCACCAGACAGCGGATCAATGGGTCTCTCCAGGGAGGAGAAGGAAGGAGGAGGGGTCCAGAGCAGGATATTGCACCAAAAGAAAGTGTGCCACGCTGTGTCCAAATTACCCCCAAAGTTGTGGGGGGGATCCCGTTACCTTTTCAGATGTTTAATTTGAATGTTCACTTGCCTGTTTTGGCTGTATGCCCGTGCCACATCAACCAAGGATCTGGCTTTGGAACTACTATTACAGATTACAATGGCACTGAATTACCCAACAAGCTTTGTTATGTTGAGGTCCACCACATAACAGAAAGCACAAGTCAAGCTCACATGGAGGAAAAAAAAGCTTTCCTGGGCTTACACATTTTTCTTAAACAAAATGAATAATGTTATTGTAGATTGCTACTTTAACAGATAATTATATTTTTACAAAATTCATGTGGTTGCCCAGGTCACCAAATTGTTGTGTATCAACAGACCCAACTAAACTTAGATCACATCCTCCACCATATTAGTCAGTCGTCCTGCTGTATACCTTACAATCAATAAGATGGAGGATAAAATGAATATCACTTTGATAACTTCCAATCATTCCTTCTATATTACATTCACTTTTGTGCTTGATGATGTTTTCTGAAGCCCAGTAGGAAAAATCGTCAGGAGTCCATCAATGATCAAACTTAACAAGCTATATTTTCATTTTGGAATGTAGCTCATGAAAAATGACACTTCTGCTCTTTACATAAACCATAGCCAGCGAAGTTTCCTTCGACACTTTCTCCACCGATCCACACCACTACCTGTTAACCTTCCAGTGCAACCACATTCAATGAGACCGAGGCTCTCTTGTTTTCCTTTATCCACCAGGACACATTGCTCTTCACCTCGCCTGTTGTCTGCCAGTATGAAAGCATGAGGTATTCTCTTTGAGGCGACGCGCGCTGGGAATGAAAGAGCCGAACACTCCTGGTCCTCGCCCTCCAAGTCCCCTTCCACCATCCCACCTGGACAATGCACTCCCGTCTAGTACCATGTTTCGAGCGAATTTCATCATCCAGCATCTATGAATGACTGGAGCACAGCGCATCGCATATTGATCCGCTCCCTTTTGTGAGGCCTTCCAAGCTTGTGATAATTAGTATCGTCCATTAGCGACTTCGCTGAGCTAACATGCCCATTAAGAGTCAAAGCTTCTGTTCTTTTCGGCGGTGATTCATTTGGCCCAGACTTTTTATTCTTTAAAAGGAGGATAAGGGAATTGTAAAAATGTGTTGTGGACAGATGCAAAGTGGAAAATATAAAGTGGGTGTTTAAATGCATTAAAAGGCATCTGGATTTAATTAACACCCAAGATAGCTGGCAGCTTTGTTCGTGTGCTGTAAATGATCATCTTCGCAAGGAACAGAGCTATAATTTTCAGCATAGTTTTAAAAGGTGCTTTGCAGATGCATTGTAGAGGCCTCTTTCTTTTCACAGCCCTAATGCATAACTTCTCTTTGCCCCCTTTTGATGCCAAAAGGAACATTTAGAATCCAATGTAATACCACACATCTATACTCATCCTCTTTTCTTTTCTTTTTGCAATTTGCAAATTATTATAATCTTTATTATAACCACATTATAATCTTTATTAGGTAAAGATTATAATGTGGTCATCGGGGAATTGTTAGCATCGAGCACACAACTTCCTGACTCATATTTCATAAAGTTTGCTGATGACACTGTAGTACTTTGGCAAGAATAAGGGGCTCAGAAATGCAGCTATGCAGAGCACGAAAGCTTCAAACTGAATATGTTGACACTTTTGGGATTGTTTCCTTTGGTGGTCCAGACCTGAGTATCGATTGCAATACAAGAGGTTCACATCTACCTGTTTACTTTGTCTGTTTACTGTTTACATTCCTCTGGCAAGCAAAGATATTATTTCTCTGTTGAGGACCCTAGAAAGCAGCCACCCTGCGCTTAGTGTTCGACCCTGGTACCCGCTGAAGCACGACTGATATAATGAGAGACTGTGGGGGGAAACTATACCGGTGCCAGTAGAGGCTCTTGGTGAGGTATCCAAACAGCAGCTTCCACTCTGTGGATGGCGTTTTGGGATGCATGTGTGTCACGTTGACCTTACTGACCATCGGCTGGCTAAGAGGGGAAATGAGCGCAGGGTATGAGAAGGCGGGAGCACCAAAGTAAAGTGCTCACCCTGAGCCATTATGATTAACCATCAGCAGTTTTTGTGTAATCATCGGCAATGTGCTCACAGCAGAATCTCGTATGGAAAGGGCTACAGAGAAAAATCAATCACATTATATTACTGTGGACATGCTTTATTGACCTCTGTTGGTGTTCACACATTTCATGCTTGATTTGTATCTACTGGCGGGCGTTTAGAACAATGTGGGCAATTTGGGCAATGAGGAAAAACAGGGCAGACATTTTCAAGCCCGAAGCCCGTGCTTATGGATTGAGTGCTACTTTATGAAAAAGAGCAACCTATTTAGATGCACTTCCTGCATACATTTTATGAAATACCCAGAAGCGTTGGATGTAACTGTGCACTTATTCAGGCCCATCAGAGAATATTTGAGGTTTAGAATATATGTCTATATATATATATATATATGTGTGTGTGTATATATATACATATATACACACGTATGTATGTGTGTATATATTATATATATATATATATATATATTAGGGCTGTCAAAAGATTGATTTTTTTTAACCGCGATTAATCGCATTTTGTCCATAGTTAACTCGCGATTAATCGCAAATTAATCGCATTTTTTTTAGCACATTTTTTTTTCTTCTAAATGTACTTTAATGAATTTTTTTTCATATTCTTAATACTTTTAACAACATAAGGGCAAATATACTTGATTTATGAAAATGTTTATTTAACACTTCAAATATCCCTTTACCAAAACATGGGATCAAAACAGGGTTATAAGAATATATCACAAACAATTAAAGTGAACATGTCACAGGAGATAGTGTAACAGGAGAGAAGTACAGTTAGGATATAAGTGCATTGGCTTGCAAGTGATATCTCAGACTGGACGTACTTCTATGGTAGCTCATTTCATACCCACAGTACGCGCAGATGACTTTGGTCTTATCGACTGAACCATCCGGCAGTCTTTTGAAGGTGAATTTGCCGTTCACAAATCGATTTTAAACGCGTGTGGACGCGCCGCTTCCCAGTATTGCACGCTTGGTGGGCTGCCACTAGAGGATGATTGACAGGCGCTCTCCTTTAAACAACATATTTTTGCGAGCGTTCGCGAGCGTTCGCGAGCGTTCCCGAGGCGGCGAGTCGAGCCCGGCGCCTCTGATTAGCATAAAGTAGATTCGACTTATACTTGAGGAGCGGCCAACTCGCGCGCCGTCTCTCGACATTCGCCGCAACGCTACCAGAATACAATGAATGGGACGCGGGGAAACACCGCTGCCTGTGGACGCGCACCTTCCCTCTGGATCAAGACTACAGGTGCCACCGACGGCCATAAATCATACAATGCGCTTTTTTTTTTTTTTTTAATACCGAGCGTTAATCGCGCGTTAAAAAAATTAACGCCGTTAAGAGGATGTTGCGTTAACGCGTTATTAACGCGTTAACTTTGACAGCCCTAATATATATATATATAATATATACACACATATGTATGTGTGTATATATTATATATATATATATATATACACACGTATGTATGTGTGTGTGTATATATATACTGTATATATATATATGTATCTATATGTATGTATCTAGTTGTCCTCAGACAACAGTAAATAAGATTTGGACTTCTCATTATCTGAACACCAAGCCGTGACAGCAGCATTCATCCAAAATGCATTGTATCTAAAGGTTAAGAGTAGTTATGAGAAAAGTAATGTATTATTAAAATACCTTTCGGAATGAAGTACCTTCAGATATATTTTCCTTGGTAATGAAAGCAGGATTCAGTGGAAATGTAGTCATTTAGATGCCCATTTCTTCAAGCCTTTTTTACCCTCTAGCTCTTCAACGATTTATCTGGGGAGAGTGAAGAGCTCACAGCTAGCGAACAGACAGTAAACATTTTGTTATAGTCGGAACCATCTCTTATTACTGGTTTTTCATTAAAAAAGAAAGCCCTTCGAAGCATTCAAAGCATTTCGGCGGATGAAGATGCTTCACAATTTTCTCCCTCTCACCTCTTTCTCTCCTCACTATACCTGAATCCTTTCTCTTTTTGATGCTGTTAAGGGAGTAATTGAGTGCAGAAAATGGCTTGGCTTATTTGGACTGAGCCTGATCCAGAAATGATTAAAGCTAAAGGGGTTTGAGGTATTCAAAGAGAGAGAACGAAAGAAAAGAATATGGTTAATGCTTTTTTTTTCCTTTTTTCTTTTTTTCCATTTTGTGAGGAGAGAAGGAGATGGGAGGGGTGGTCAGGCTGAGCAGCCAGACAGGTTGGTGTTCAAGGGGGAGGAGGGGGAGTGTGGGTGCACAGAATAGCCCCTACTCATACCCCTATTAAAAGCATCAGGATTGTCAGAGACGGTAAAAAGACAGGAAATCACTGTAAGAAATGAAGCTTCTTTTACCAATTACTGAATACCGAGTGCACACCTTGGAGCTCTTTGTCCTCTGTAGCACCAGTTCTCCATCTCTCTACCCTTTTCTCTCTTGTTTCCTTTCTTTTTTTTCTCCCTCTCTCTCTCTCCCTCTCCCTCGCCGGCTTAGAGCCTTTGAGTCAGATGCATTAGCACCAAGGCCCAGAGAAGAGGCAGCGTTTTCAAAGCCCAGTTGGACTCACTTCTAGCCTGTCGTTGTGGCTCCTTTTCAGGCTTTTATTCGCAGACAGTAGGGGCAGGTCTGAAAAAGACGCCCTCAACCTCTCCATTCAAACATTTATCTCTCCCTTTTTTCTCCGTTGCTACAGCAGAGATGATTAGCGGAGGGAGCAATTTTCGGATCTGCGGCGCCTTTTCTGCACAGCGTGTTAAAAAATATAAAAATGGAGCACATTCAACTTGTCTGATTAACACTCACCTACACTGTTGTGCACATTCATGCACATGCTCTCAAACAAACATGGAGTATACATTCTACGTAGCAGTATTTAAAGAAAAAAAATCTAATCCTTTTTATCTGTAATTGATATGAATGTGGGCCTTTAGTGGAGGATCTGTCAGGTCATTGAGTTTGGATAGATGGGCTCTGTCGTGCCCCCTCACCCCCACCGTGACTCTTGGGACCTATAAACACCTCGCAGACCGGCTCTCCATCCCACCTATTGACTTAGTGAGTTAATTACTTCCCAGTTAAAACAATACTAGATAGCTAATGTAGTCGGTAGAGAGGCATTTAACGCCTGTGGTTGTGTGGGTTTGTAGCCTGTTCGTGTGTGTAACAGCACGGCGGTACTATGATACGAGTCCAACGGAAGCCATCCCAATGCGGTCTCACGTTATGGGGTTTTGTGAGGATTGTTGCTGTGGATGCGGTTATGGTGATAGCCACTGGTAATGGTGTCGTTAAAGAAGATATAGCTGCCAAATTAGAGGTTCACAGAGCATATTTGCCGGGGCAATAGCTGCCTTCGGGATCCATAACGTGGTTAGTGGGTTTTCATAGACCGCGCTGACGGATGCTGTCGGCTTGTTCGGGGTTTGCTCTTATCAAGACACATGAGGATATTATTATGTAAGATTACTCATTTTGGAGGGATTTAAATCCCGCTCCCGACACCCCAACCCCACCCCTGCTCCACACCAATCCCTTTACATTGTCCTCACCTCATCTGTCATCCCCATGAGCGGACAGCAGGGGACACTTTTCAAATCACCCCAGTGTTTTGCCACCAGCGCTGTTGTGATGCTAATAAGATTTTCATTTATTTCGAAATATATTACTTCATCTTAGCTCCCTGCATCGAGTACAGGTATTTTTAATGGTTTGAGAGTTTTAGCTCGGTGTTAATGTCAACCATCAGGAAGTTGCCATAGTTGACAGCGAGCTTTGGTGTGTGTGTGTGTCTGTCTGTGTGTGTGTGGTGTGAGGCATTGCTGCTCTCTGGCAGCCATTTGCAAGGTTAATGTTGTAGAAAACAACATCCATCTCTTTCCTCCACCATCTCAAAACAGTTTCATTAGTCCTGGGCGCTCTGACCCCTCGTCTTATGGCGTTGTCAAATGTGACATGCTTCATATTATTGGCGAGTGATGCAATCAATAACATTTCACAGTCCGTGCCGCTGCCAAGTTGCTTGGCCCGGTGTTCGTAGTGTGCATATTTTAAACCACGGGGTCAAATTGGTATCGCGTGTGCCGCCAAGGCCGTCTCCCATTCATCCCCAGTTGGCTAATAAATAAGACAGGCTGAAGGCACTGACTATCAGTAATAATAACAGAGTGAGTTTAGTTTGGGACCCTATGATGAATGAAGCCTGCGTATGCTTTTGTACAGCTTTGTTTGGTGGTGAGCGAGTGAGTCTCAGACAAACACTCTGATTCAGGGGATGACATTAGTTAAACAAATATCCTACTGAATGAGGGCGCTCTCTCTTAGTCCATCAGTATGCGACTCATATTTTTACTTTGTTGGAATGAAATGATGTACAGCCACGTGTCATCATATTCACCGACGCTTTGTAAAAGGAAAGAAAAACATCTTAGATTCTCATTCTCATTGTAACTATAAAGCTTCATCCAATTTATATATTTTAACACTTCATGATCTTATAATAATAAAGTTTTTCTAGACATGAACATATGATGTTTTGAAAAATGCTTTCTAATATTTTGATATTGTGAACAAGATCCTGTGAAATCTAAAGACACTATAGACTATATTGGCAAAATAAACATTAGTGTATTAGATCAATTATGAGGTTTTATTTCATGCTTGGGATGACAAAAAAATAAAAAAACAGTAGATAGTCTACGAACTGTCTAAGAAAATTTTTAATGTATGAGGCTGTACAGTAAGAGGTAGTATTATAGGAGGGACACAATGGGCGCATTATTGGAATAGGGTGATGTGTGATATGTAGGAAACCCTCATGGTTTAACTATAGAAATGTAAATCAAATTCAAGGCTGCAGTCAATACTGAAACACAAAAGAGGAAGTTTATTAACGATAAAATGCTGAACATTCATTCTATACAATGTAATCACAATCTATTCTCTGATAAGTAAAACCTATTAATAGAAATACAAAAAATGAATCAATTGTAAAATAAATAAAGTTGACACACAAACGAGCTTTGACGGGGTCACAAAGCGAATTGTTTGTGGCAGCAATAACCTGCCGTACTTTCAAGTAAAGTAAGAAATTCTTGATGAAACAGGATTTTATTTTTTAAATCCAGAGATATGCACAAAATATGTTTAAACACTCTAATTGCCCCTTATAATAATGTCCTTCTCTTAAAATATTAAACTGACTGCCAGTGGGCTTCAGCATACTACCAGCCAGTCCAAAATATTGCTGTTTTGTGTGTATTTATAAATGTACAAATGTATTTTTTCAAAATGGACAAAATAATGTAGCGACGATCTCATGTTCTAACAAAGTTGGTGTCTGACATGTTTATAAAATGTCTTGTGGGTAATCACAAAGTAAATGTGCTATGCTTAAGCCTGAGCCATGAGAAATGGACAAAAAAGCACTGATAAATTGCTGTGCTCATTGTGAATTCTATACTCAATTGTGGCATTTTCCAGGGTAAATGGAATTGTACATTAAAGTCTGAATATGCCTGACTTTTGGGGGAGTGATGCATTTTATTTTCCCTCTTTCTCCCACAGATGTGGCCTGTAGAAGCCACAGTATTGCGGTGCTTTCAGGGAAAAGGCCATCTTTAGGACCTCTTGATCAATCTGTGACCTTTAAGTACATAGCCATCTCGTAAATAGGAGGGTACGCTTACAGAGACTTCAAAAGCAAGGGGACCCGATAATTTCAAAATGGAGCGGTGTGGAGTGGCGCTGGTGGGGAGTCCATAAAAGCCTGCCTTGTTCTCTACACACCTCCTCTTTGCTCCACAACAGCCAGTTAGGGTAATAGCTCAAGGGAGAAAGGGGAAGAGAAAGAGAGAGAGAGGGAGGGGGGTAGAGGGATGGATGGAGGGAGAGAAAAACAGGTAATTACTGGTAATCATTGGTCGAGGAAGAGCTGATGATCACTGCGTTATAACAGATTGTCCTGTTCCCTGTTGAAAAACACTGAGGAGACCGGATGTGGTGCTGTCGGTAGGTAACGACTGGGAAATTAGTCAGTAACCTTAAACCCCCCTTGCAATCATAGAGTAACTCTCTTTCCCTCTTTCTCTCCTTTTCTCTCTCATTGAGAGGAGTTATATAAATCTCAATGTTCCACTCAATAAGTACAGTATAAGTAGGGACTATGGGTCCTTTATTATATTACAATCTTTGTTATTTAGATTGGACATCAAGTAGAGGCATGTAACTGTAGTTCAACAAGGAGACAGGGTGAAACAAACAGAAATATTAGAGCGAGGCATGGAAGCGGTCGAAGTCCTGATTTAAAGCTGTAATATATTCATAAAATACTTCCGTCTCATACCTATCAAAGTATATGTCCAGTTAAGACAATTTGGCTTTGCTTTGATTTAAACTAAATCCACTAAGTCAAATGCAAACTGTGTCCTGAGGCAATAAAAGCTGTGCAGTGAAATTAGATATTTTCCCCCCTATACGCTGCAATGCGATTTCCCTGTAATTCACCTGCAAATAGCTTCTGTTTTCTGAGCATGGTTGTCCAGCATCATTATCAAATTTTTGATAAAGCAATGTATGTTACACAGACATACTACATTAATTAAATGAAAGTGCCCCTGTACATTTGATAGAATATGCCTTGCTAGCATTGATTGCAACCACTTACTTTTCTTTTTGAAGCAATTTTCCTTCCTTTACTACATTGTCTTGTAGCATAGATCAGCGAAGCAGCACACATATATGTAAAAATGTCTGATCATTGATCACGAAGAAGTTTACTACACATTAAATCATTTTCTAGGTCAGGATGAAGCCAGTTTCAAAATGTGCTCAAATTATATTTGCGGCAGTTACAGTCGGTTTCAAATCTCTTGAAAACAACTTATCCAATTAAAATTATCAATGCAGCTGTATTGTATCACTTATATTTCAATGATTTCTCTCAATGCTTTTCCGAGTCACATGAAGAGCTACTAGAAGTGTAGACTTATGTGGAGCCAGTGTCACAGGAAGACGTATTGATTCGGAGCAGTGTCTTCTGTGTGACTAGACAGTGGCCTCATCACGGTGGGAGTCTTTAGCGAATCAATTGGGAGCACTTGCACTGCTTGTACCTGATTTGTAACTGATAAGACAACACTTTAGAGAACTGAAACTGATTAGCTGAAGGTAAACAGCAAATCAACAGGAAAGTATGAAAGAAAGTTAGCCTGGAATATTGATTGTCTGCTGTTTTTCCAACACAAAATAAAGTTATACATTAGTATGTTTAAATCAAACGATGGAGAAGTTGAGATGAAAATCACATTGCGACATTCTCTTTGAACTGCCTGACAAGGTCTACTAAGTGGCCATGTTGTTGTGTCACTTAAGACTCATGAGATCATTGGCGTTTCATCCACATCTCATAATGGTGATATTGTGAACCCATATCCTGATCCGGCCCTAGTTGAAAGGGGAGGCATG
Organism: Eutrigla gurnardus; assembly: GCF_963514095.1. Taxonomy (NCBI): domain Eukaryota; kingdom Metazoa; phylum Chordata; class Actinopteri; order Perciformes; family Triglidae; genus Eutrigla; species Eutrigla gurnardus. Next base: position 13,249,789 of record NC_139925.1, read on the forward strand.
AGATCATTCAGCCTTGACCTAGATGCTGAAGAGCATACCGGAGATGACACTACCAGACGCAGACATAAAACGAATGCTCAGAGCATTTAAATAAATATGAGCTTTTATTGGATAAATAAAAAAAAGAAGAAAAAAAAAGCTGTAGATGCATAAAATATCAATGAAGGGGACGAGGGAGTAATGCTTGAGTGCAGTTGCCTCTTGTGTTGACATGTCACGGTTGTCATGGGAAGCGCGTCACTTAAAACAGGTCAGATTCAAATGCGCCGCTGGGAGTTATGCCTTCCGTCAGTGCTGCCAAACAATGCCACACAACGGGGGAGTCATTCTCACTCTGTTTTAAAAATTACAGTATCAGTAGCACATTGCGCACACCCATGCGGTATCCTGTTTTTTTTTTTTAAGTCCTCCTTAACCGATGCAAAGTTTTTTGTCGTGGCCATTCAAAAGGAATTACCAGTAACACCGCTAATAATAAATGGTTTGAAACGGATACATGTCATCTCGCTACAGTTTAATCTGGCCTACAGGTACTCCGCAGTGGAGGACAGGTAACGTGAGACTCAAAGACTCGCTGCATTAGTTCTGCTTAGCTAACCGTGAATGCTAATTGCAGGAAGAACAAACTACTACTCTCCCCTCCTTTTCCTCTCTCCTCCCCCTTTGGCCTGACAGCAGAGCTTGCTGAGAAGCACAGAGTGTGTCATACAGCTTGGCTTGGAGTGGGAACAAAGAAGGTTGTTCTGCTAGCGAGATTTAATATGTAATGGATAAACACGGTCGAACATGCAGCCGTTTCCGTTTTCCCCATGGCCATCGTGTTGTTCTCTCATGGGCACTATGGGACAATGCGTGGTGTGAGAGTTCACTGAGCGGTTTAATTGTACACTAACTCTCATCGGAATCAGTGGCATCTTACCTTTATTTAACGATAAGGGTATCAGTGTCAGGTTGAATATTGTATGTTCAGGTAGCTGAGATTTCAGTGCAAGTATTGTGTGTCTTTTGTAATATCTCCTGGAAATAAGTATTACAGCACGATCAAAGAGATCCGAGTGCAAAATCAAACAGGTTCATAGTAGAGGGCTAAAATCTTAATTGAAAGAGCATGCTCCATTCAGAGGAACCCAACCATGACACGCCTTTGTGAGAAAACAAGACAATAAAAGAAAGAGGGCTAAGAATCAAAGAGGTAAATCCAGTACTAATACTGACACTGATACTAATCTGTGGGCAAGGTCAAAGACCCAGTTACACACCAGAGGCTATAAAGGCTCAGAGGTGCTGGTCAGCCTGAGCCGCCAAAGCTGTGATCATTCTCTGAGGGTCTGACCTGGGCAAATGAGAGGCCACTACCCTAGTGGCAACCACTATCCTATCAGTCTTCTATCCAGACATCTATAGGCTACCTGCAAGCCCTCAGGCGAGAGCTATCATATAGCCACTGTACCAGGCGCTCCTGCCTTTACCTTGCAGTGGAGATTTATTGTAATTAGAAGATTCCTTTACAAAAGCTTGGGATCAGCGTTTCTTCAAGGATCTCTGTGCGATCCCATGGGGGACACCCTTTGATGCCGACCTTCGAACCCTAAGGGTTAAGCCTTCCCTTTGCAAATGAGTTTGACATGATGGACCACTTCCTAATTGGCCAATTGCTCAGTGCCATTTCTGGGTCCTGCTGGTTTAACAAGTGTATGTTTTTCTACCCGCTCTCCGATGTCTTACCACATCAGCATTGATGGCTTTGAAGTGAGACTTTTTCCCCATACAATATAGATCCAAACGCTTTGCTGAAGATGTCTACAGGGTCATTATGCATGGAAAATAATCAGTCAGCTTTATTTGGCCGTGCAAATACAAGGAATTTGACTATAAATAAAATGTCATGGTTCATATGCCAAAGCTCTTAAATCTTGAATGAAAACCGACAGAAAATCCTTTAAATGTATACAATCTCACCACTCTGAACTTTAAAATCCGTTGAAACCAGCATTGTTTGTGTATTCCATTGGGATTCCCGTGTTTTCCTCTTTTGTCTCTCTCACTCTACCTCCCACTGTGTGTTAGCCTGATAATGCTGAAGGCTATAGTAGCTCTTAAACCATCAGAGACTTTGGAGGAGAGGACTGGCGGTATCGAGTCCTACCCTGCAGCGTGTGGTTTGTAAGTTTCTGCCCCTCCCCACCTCCATCCTTTTCCCAATCAGATTAGTTTGTCTAATAGTGAGAGGAAAGGTTGTGGCCAGTTGGCCCTGCAGGCTTGGAAGAACAGGTGGCCAAGTGCTGAAATGGTTTTTCTGCATTGATCTGGAAAAGTGATGTAGCGGTCCGTATCCCTGTTTAGACTCCAAAAACATCTGGAAGTTATTTCAAATATATACGTTCAGAGTATTTACTTTAGAGCCAATCAGGATTTTATTTTTCAACAATGCCTAAAAACTTTCATTAAATTCGTCATCGCAAATTTAGTACAGTGATTCTGCAACAGGATTAATAATTTGTCTCATTGCCTGATATCTCGGCTTAGGTTCAACAGTCACCTGTACCTGTGCGAGACACCTTTCAAATCTACCTGCAGACCGTTACTCAGATGGATTACCCAGTAACCTTTCCCGATGACCCCTGTAGGGTTTGTTCACCTGCAGGACCATGGGAATCTCACCTGCCAAAATACCTCCTCCCCAGTACACCGAGAACGTGCCTCACCAGCCGCCGAGCATCAAGACAGAGTGTTTAGGGGTGCAGAATTAGTCAGGTCAGGGAATCCTCAGCCTCAGGCCCAGCTAATTACTTTCTAATGTGACGACAATTCTTTTGAAGAGCTGTTTTCTCGCTGACTAAATCCCTTTAAAAGCATCTTGGGGGTGCAAAAGGGGCCGAGAGGGAGTGCACTGTGGCAGGCCACACCAGGGCCAGAGGGGGTGCTCGGGTTACACTCTGCCTGCCGTGATGCATTGTTGGTGGGACGCCCAGGCTCCAGTGCCCCCCCCCCCCCCCTCTTCAACCACTGCCATCACCATCCTCCTCCTCCTCCTCCTCTCAGCACTGTCCCTCCAAGAGAGGCTGCCACACACCAGACCAGAGGATGCACTCTGCACATGAAACACTACACTCAACTAATGGTTACAAATGTGTTTTCAAAGAAATCCCAGGTCTCCAGTACAAACCATAGCCTCACACTGCTGGATGGATATATATGTACACACACACACACACTGTGCACACATGTGGCCACATTGGCATACACAATTAGGGACAATTGGCGTTGCTGAACTGGGAGATATTAAAAAAGACTTTATGAATCCTGAGATATGAGGTTCTTATTTTAGACGAGAGAGAAAAACCAAACACTTTATATTTGAACGGATGTCAGGTGGTTTTACCCACCAATTACAATTTACCACAACGATAACCCAACATATCCAAATCGTCCGCTTTTAGAAATCACAGGTGTTTTGTGGCTTTGTTTGACACATCACACACATTTCAGCGACCTCTCGCTTTTTTTTTCTCTCAATCCCTCAAAGAGAATGTATTCCCTTCCAGGGGGAAGAGATCCCTAATTAGCTGTCAGGTGATAGTGTGCTGCTTTCATTGTGCTCCCTACTGCTGCGCTGCAGGCTATGTGGTCAGCAGTCAGTCTCACACTGAAGTGACAGATCATCTCTCTATACACCAGACCCCTGCAGCTCAAAGAGACCACTTGGTTCTTACAAAGAGATCCCAACTCTCCATATTAAGACAAACTCAATATCGAATCTCATAACAAACAGCTCACTGGTCCGGCAAAGACAAGAGAATCACGCCTGTGATATGTGTGTACTTGTACTATTAAAAACAATAGCAAATAATATGTCACTCACCAAACAGATGACTGACAATTTGGAATTTAGTGACCCTTTGAGTTTGTCACTTCTTTCAATGTAGATGGTTTTAATGGAGAAAAGATATTTTTTATAATATCATGTTACAACATTCAGTGAAACGGACGAAAGCTTTTGGAAATTCACAATCACATTTTTGCCAAGTGTGAAAAATAACTATCCTTTCCTGTATTTCCCAATAAATGCCATATCTTCTGACTGCACAGGATATGGCAGACAGGTAATTCCTGATATAAAAGATATGGTTTCTTCCTGTCTGTCTGTTGGTTTCACTGCAGGTCTCCTCCAGACAGTTCCAGTATCCACCCAGGCAGCGGAGGGACCTTGTTTGAAGGTCATGTCAGCACCGGGGCGTAAACGTTAGACCTTTTTGTGGTCAGGGTAAATGTACAAGGCCGCCCTGCGGGAGCACTCCTTCCCTCTCTTTAATCGGCGTATAACAGGCCCTTGTAGAGCCAAACTGTCTGCGACACATCACTTAGAAATAAAAACCCCTCAGCCAACCCTGCGACGGCTGCGGTTTGAGTACGGCAGCTAGATCATTTCAGAGGGACAACACGGCTCTGCTGGAAGAAGGGAAACAGCAATGGGCAAATCCATTTTAACTAAATATTATTTCTGTGTTTTGAAATCTTTCAATTGTAACTTTTGTGTGAAATAGTTATTTGTTTGATGGACGTGCTCAACTGACTTTGTTGACAAAGCGGCAGTACAGGTGTATTTTATGGTACTGCGATAAATGGACCTAATTTTCTGTCCGATTAAAAAATTCAGATCTTGCAAAAAGCTATTTATTTGGGTTTTTCCAAAAATTACTCTGTAAGATTCTGTCTTTTAAAATCAACCATATTATATATAAGAAAAAATCATTTTTGACAAAATTAAGTAATTTTGTGAATATGTGTGTATCCTTTTGTTGCACTGTATTGGAATATATTTTTCATTCAGCTCCCCTAACATTACCCCTATACTCTGTAAATAAACAGTCTACGAAGTTAATAAGACAAAATACAGAATACACCGCCATCTCTCCGTCAGTGAAGCCAATCATTTGAAGGAGCCGAGAAAGCAAACTTAACAGTTCTAATGCTCCAGCCGAGAAACTTAATTTACCAATTTGCAGGAAGACAAGATGGCAGGAAACAAGCCAATTTGCCACGTGTGCAGCGCACAACAAACCCCAGCCTCACTGCCCGGCCTCATGAGAGGTAATTATCCCTAAAAAAGAATGCCATGCTGTATTAAGATGTTGCCGCATCAAAACGAGGGAGACAGCCTCATTACAAGTAATTATGAGGGAATTAGAAACATCATTTAACTAAACGAGCAAATAATGTCCAGGATATTGAAGAAGCTGCCTGCACTTCTGCCGACCGCTGCAAGTCCCATTACAAAAATTGTAGGTCTTTAATAGAATAATGACATGCTTTATCTTCCCTGCCTCTCCCTGAGAGGGTTTTGCAGCAGAGGGGAGGGAGGGGAGGATGTGAAAACAACTGTTGCAGAGCTCTCTGTCCTCAGTGTGGTCTCACTCTTGAGTGTATAGCATAAGGACTTCAAGATAATCCCCCTATTATCCTTACAAATACAAAATGGAGAGCAGAGAATTGTATCTCACATCCATTATTGTGTCAAAGGTAATGCTAATGGACTTATCTCCAGCGTAATAGCCGAGTTCTCCCCACGTACTGTAGCCTATAATAGTTTGATGCATATTGGACGGCGAATGGCACTTCAAAACAGGCAGTTCAAGAAATGGTCGGTGATTTAACAATGAAGCAACATTTTTGCCATTAAAGCCCCAATGCATTTTTTTTTTTTTTTTTTTTTTTTTAAATATTGTTCTTGGAGATTTCAAATAGCAGCGCTGCTTGTATTTGACCTTGTGTTCAAAACATGTCACGGGTTTAAGCAAATTGATTTGAAGACAGAAATGACAACTACGTTAAAACCTATTTTTGTTATAACCTCGTTACATCCGTGTTTTATGCCTCTTTCAGCAACCTAATCATTTTATGATTTGACTTAATATACTTTATCCATATGTGTGCTTCAGTGCAGCAGCATATGCCTCTCCCGTTAAGGAGAAGGGGGAGGGGGGGGGGGGGGGGGGTGCAAACACAATTTCCCTTCAGCTCCTTCATTTCCAGTTGATATAAAACAGAATCATGAAAAATCACTTCTGGTCCGAGCTCTCCTTTTTAACCATTAACCCATAAATACAGAAGCTGGTTAAAGCCAGCGGATGACAGGGCCTGCCTCAAAAACCTTGTTACGCTCCCCTCAAATTCATTTAGGGACCAAACAGGTCTTGAGAGTTGTCTGGCTTAATGCATTGCGATCGCTTTTAAAACTCCCGTCTTGAGGCAGACCCGAGGCTCTGCATCTGCTCGTGGTGTTATACCTCATAACCTCCCCACTCTAACATGAAGCCACACACACCCTCTTTAAGTCAAATGGCCGTAAATATGTTAGGTAGTTGAAAAGCCTTTCGTTCAATTAAACTGTGAAGGGGGGGGGAAACAGAGTTCTTCAAATATTAGAAGAGAGCCTTTTAAATAAATAAAGTCATGTTTTTGCAGCCTATTTAAATCTAATGGTGTCTCTATTAAGTAAGTTTTGATCTACATCATTTTATCCCCAGAAGTAAAAGATGATATCCTGAGGTTTTAGTATAATTCATTATGATCCTGTAAATATGCTCTAAAAACTATCCCCAGAATCAATTTGCCGGGTGCTCTCTGTCTTTTGCCTCTCCCTCGCCACACTGTGTGTAGCCCACAGTTTCCATTACTCCCATCGTAAATTATATCGCAGAGTGAATTACACTTGCTTTTCACCTTACTAGGCAGGTTTGATGAATCCTAAGGCACAACACATCATCTCAACAAATCTTCATCACCATGCCAGTCGCTGTCTCTTTGCAGTTTAAACCACTTCAAATCATTTTCATTGCCCCGCTATTAAAATTTGTAATTCACACCTGCCATTGCAGTGATACATAGTTACATCGAACCCCCTCCTCTGCCCCCACCCATTCCTCTCTTTCACTTTATTCTCTCCTTTGCTCGTCACCGCATCTCCACACGTCTCTCTCCCTCTCTCTCTCTCTCTCTCTCTCTCTCTCTCTCTCTGTCTCTCTCTCTCTCCCTTGTCTTGTAAATCAAAAAACCTCAGGTGACAGGTCATGCAGATTTCCCACAAGTCAGCGGGGTGCAAACATCCATCCAAAAGAGCGGCGCGTTGCCGTCACACCTGATGACATAATGACCACTTGGAAACTAATAAACAGCTTCATTCAACCAAAGCTATTGCTCCTTTTCATAAGCGTTACGGCCCCCCATCCCTCTCGCTATCTCTCTTTCCTCTCCCTCTCCTATCTGTCACAAATTCATCCCCCTGCGCCTCACCTCTTCGCTGGTGCTGGAGTTGCCCATAAATCACTGCTGTTGTCTAACGCTATCCATTTTCCCAGAAACACAGGGCGGCTGTTGCAGAAATTGGGTCAGGCATAATCTGCAGGGCAGCAGAGCCTGGCTAGTCATGATTCTGCTAGGTAATGTAGCCATTAGCACACAGTGAGAGATTGGCGGGATGGGTAGAAGGGGTTGGCTGGGTGGTGGTGGTGGGTGTACATGATGTGACAACCAAGAAAAGCTGGCAAATGACACAGTTTTATCGCTCCCCATCAACCACAGGGCCTGTGTGTGTGTGTGTGTGTGTGTGTGTGTGTGTGTGTGTGTGTGTGTGTGTGTGTGTGTGTGTGTGTGTGTGTGTGTGTGTGTGTGTTCTTGGGAGAGAATAGGTATGAGTAATTCTCTTCAGGGTTGAGTTTAGTATTTGCATGTATTGAATTGTTGTGAAACTGTAAATTGAACTTTGACAATGTGAGCTGGACCTGTTGACTAGCTTCTGAAATAACATCCTGTATATGGTTTTCAAACTGTAACTAATACAGCAATTCATTACGCCGATGCAGAACATCTCCGATTAATGTTGGCAAGAGTCTTGAACTTGACAAAACTCTTTATTATGGTTCCCCCCCTTTCTAGACCTGATGCTGGCGAGCCAGGGCGGACTTCAAATGGGAGAAGATCTGGCCCAGGGGGGCATGATTGGCTCGTGAAGGTGTGTATCTCTTCCCCTTGCTTTTTTACTCTTTGCATGTGCAAGGCAGCTCGTCAGGTCATCCACCTCCCAATTAACAGCAGTGTCGTGGCTGCTCAGTGTTAATGAATTCAAAGTTAATCTGAAAAGAATGGCTTCAAAGTATTTGCATTGCGATCTGCGGTTCCAGACACAGCTTAATATTTTATTCTGCTTGTACGCTAACTTACTCAGGAATCCCCTAAAAATGTGGAAGCTACAGTTTGATCCTTGCAGGAGGGTAAATAGATTACAACGCACCTGTCGAGAAGCTCACAATATAATATTTCATGTAATAGGAGGTATAAGCTAAGACGTGATATAAACAGTAATGTCGTATTTGAATTCATTATTACAGGGTGTTTTCCTCACTTCAGTCACGGTTAAAGCAAACATGTTCTTAGTTTAATAAATTCCTCCAGGTGAGAACTGTTGCAGCTCGACAACAAAAAATCCCCTTAAACTTCTGATTATATCACGAGCACATTAAGAGAACACCTTGTGATCACATTGTGTGCTCTTTGCATGCTCTTCAGGGGACAAGAAGTGTCAACAAAGTGGAATTTTACATTGGCCTTGTTTACACATGCTTTAAATGTTTGCCTTCTATGTTTAAAAAATCTAACTATGTCAGTATAAGTTTAGAAATGTGAGTACACAAAAACAGTACATGAAATAAAACCAAGCAAGCCCAATTTGTCACTGAAATAGAAAATTTATTGAATGAGAAGGTTATTATTGAAGGTCTAAATTACAATAGAAACAATATATTTTTCCTTAAATGTAATTTTCCTGTCAGGTGAAAAAAAAATGACTGGTGCTTTGCATTATATTTAACGAAACCGATTATGAATATAAACAGTGTAAAAGCATTTTTTTTTTTTGTGAAATCCATTTTTTTTTCTTGAATGTGACGTGAATGTTAAACTCCGTTATTTGATCAGTTAAAGGAGAAAGAAAAAAATAAAAGTACAAAAAGGATTGTAATTAATTATACACACGGTGTATTTTATACATTTAGGGAAGCTTTGATTGCTTTCATGTGAGAAGTACAGGTGCTGCATAATAACAATTTCATCAACGAATAAAGTGATACAGTTCATATACAGGGGTTATGTGGAGACACTTATAAGAATGTGGTATTGTTTTGTAATGCGTCTTTACGTGGACTGCGGTGGCGAACACGCGGCAGGAGTCAGTCAGTACTCGACCTTGTTGTACAGGTTGTATAAAGGTAACGCTGGCAGGTTGCTCCCCGGGTAATAAAGGGGCGTCGGGAACGCGATGGACCGTGGAACCGGGACGCGCAGTAAGGAGTTATCTCTGAAAACCAGCGGCATGCCCAC